>NC_138385.1:24633604-24681928 GCF_054177405.1 Leptonychotes weddellii
CACCCAGTGCTCCATGCAGTACGTGCCCTTCTTAATACCCATCACCAGGCTAACAAATCCCCCTCCCCGTCCCCTCTAAAACCCGGTTTGTTTCTCAGAATCCATAGTCTCTCATAGTTCATCTCTCCCTCCGATTTCCCCCCTTCATTTTTCCCTTCCTTCTCTTAATGTCCTCCATGCTATTCCTTATGTTCCACAAATAAGTGAAACCATATGATAATTGACTTTTTAAAAAAAAAAAATTTTTAAGTAGGCTCCACACCCAGCGTGCAGTCCAATGCAGGGTTTGAACTCTCAACTCTGAGATCAAGACCTGAGCTGAGATAGAGAGTCGGAAGCTGAACCGACTGAGCCACCCAGGAGCCCCATAAATATTTATGATTTTATTTATTTATTTGAGAGAGAGAGAGTGAGAGAGAGCATGAACAGGAAGGAGAGGGAGAAGCAGGCTCCCCGCCAAGCAAGGAGCCTGATTTGGGACTCCATCCCAGGACCCTGGGATCACGACCTGAGCTGAAGGCAGACGCTTAACGGACTGAGCCACCCAGGCAACCCCCATAAATATTTTAGATTATTAATCTATGACAGATGCAAAAGTATAGGGGTAGGAATATTACAAACATTCATGTTATACAGGAACAACCCACAGACCACCTGGAGCAGGATTAGCACCAGGCAAAATTATAAAATCGGTGAAATCTTTCATGGGTATTACTACTCACAATACTTTCACGCATTTCTCACCTCTTCCCATTAAAACCTGCTCTTCTCAGGAAAAAAATCAGAGGTGTACAGAACTGAGAACAACTTAAAAGTGCTACCTCACTCACAGAAGGAGAAATGAGGAAGGGAAACATTTGCTGGACCAGGCACCTTACATATATTATTCCTTTTTTTTGTATATTATCCCATGTAATCCTCACAAAAGCCATGTGTCTCCATTTCACAGAGGGGAAAACTGAGGCCCAGAGAGATGAAATGATTTGTCCAAAATCACAGGCATGCAATTAAAAAATAGCAGAATTAGAATTTCTACTCAAGCTTGTCAAGTTCCAAAGCCCATGTTCTTTCTGTCACAACACACCACCTCTCCAAGGTGGTGGAGTTTGTATTGCAATAGGGATGAGAGCCATAAATTAAAAGAACCAACCTAGAGATAAAATGTCATAGAACTACACACACACACACACACACACACACACACACACGTAAAAACTAGCAAAATTTGAATAAGGCTTGGAGTCCAGTTAACAGTATTATAGCAATGCCACGTTCCTGGTTTTGATATTGTACTATACTTTATGTAAGCTATTAACTTCAGAGAAAGAGTGAAGGGTACATGGGACTCTACTACTTTTATAATTTCCTGTGGTCTAGAGTTATTTAAAAATAAAAGGTTAAAAAAAATCTCAGTAGAAATAAATAAAATTAAAGCAAGAATAAGCCTCTACTGCTGCTGATGAGAAGCCAGGCTCCCTAATCCCTATAAACTCACACACACCATAAGGATGGTCAACTCTGCTCCCACGTAAGGTCAGCCTTGGCTGCCAGGAATCCACTGTGGTTATACCAAATGGACCATTAGATAGAAAACAGGGGCCTACATTTCTCCCCTAGCATTGATGCATAGTTGACAGGAAGCTCCAACTCTAACCAAATTCCTTCCTACTGAACACGACATATGTCACATAGGGACATCCTACCACAACCATCCTCATCCCTGTATCTTGCTAGGTGTGTCCATCACTATCCATGAAGCCCATATGTATACAGGAGCAAATAAAGATGGATGAGTTTTACTGAATTCTTGTTATACATAGTGCGATGTTCTAGGAGGAGAATTGGCCATGGAATCAGAAAGTCCAATGCTATAGGGGCATCTGGGTGGCTCAGTCGTTAGGCGTCTGCCTTCGGCTCGGGTCATGATCTCAGGGTCCTGGGATCGAGCCCCGCATCGGGCTCCCTGCTCAGTGGCAAGCCTGCTTCTCCCTCTCCCACTCCCCCTGCTTGTGTTCCCGCTCTCACTGTGTCTCTCTCTGTCAAATAAATACATAAAATCTTTAAAAAAAAAAAAAAAAGAAAGAAAGCCCAATGCTATAACTTCGTGGCTTCGTGACCTTAAGCATTTTCACGTGGCTTGACCTCAATTTTCTCTTCTATAAAATAGGGACACAAGTTTACATAATCACATGAGACAGTGGCTCAATCAGAATTAAATTTGACAGGACTTGTCCTCCTATAATTAAACACTGAGGGTTGATTTAAACAGAACATTTACTGTCCTGGGTACTGCACCCTGTATGCGCAACTAGCAAGTAACGACTCAAAAGGCTTAGGAGGTTATTTCCCCAGTGCACATTCACAAATCTCCATGCACAAACGCATTCAGGTATCCTCCATGGTCTGGATTTGCATGTGGATGTATTTTAGCTCCCCGCCCAAGCTCTGTGTGACAAAATTAATCCTTGGAGCTGCTGAATTATAAGGCTGGAGGTTTCCATTGGAGGTCCCAGTGTTAGTCACAGCTCTGGATTTATGAACTCATAAAACATTAACTGCATTTCTCTGTGATTTGTGTCTGATTCTGTTTTTCATACATGATGCATAAGTGACGTATGTTATCCCCAGATGACATCCGTGCCCTGATAAACCTATAAAATTGCTCTTGTGTTTAACCGTCTTCACACCCTAGAGATATAAAAACTGAATGATATGAAGGAGAATAGGAAATCTATAGATTTCATAACACTACTGGTTTCACTGTCCTAGGCTATGGAAGGAAGACTATAAGCAGGCCAAAGCCTGATGTTAGCTAACTGAGCTTTATCAAGAGAAGTTCAGGTAGGATGTTCAGGCTTTCTTAATGTTCTCCAAGTCACCTTTATTTTCTATTCTTATTTTTCTACATTTCCTTGAGGAAATGTATACATTGTTTTGAGAAAAATTGCTATCAGCATTCGCTGTACTGAAGGTTAACCATCTCTCAGGCCAGGACCATGGTAGCAGGTGGGTCGTACTAAATTTCACAAAGCCTTGTCTTGAGAAACACATGTACCTGATGGGCAAGACTAAATCCCCAATGGAACAAAGAGGTGATTCCTCATGTTTGTACATTTGCCATCAAATTCAAAAATGGCAAAAAAGACAAAAATGAATCAAGCACTAGGGCCTCTGCAGCTTGGTACAAAGCCAGACTTGGGCTACAGAATCCCCAAGGTCAAAAAAGAACCACTAGCATAAAGAATTTCCCAAGAGCCCAGGAGGGGAAAAGGGAAGAGGATAAGGGAGCAGACGGAAGAAGAAGGACCTAACAGAAGGGAAGAAGAGATCTTCAGATGCCCCAGGAAAAGTGAAGTAATTGCCAGTTGAAGGGCCAGCAGCTGAGCAGCATAGGAATTCAAAAGGACAGAAAAACTTTGCCCCAGCTCCTTGCCATATACTTTACCATTCAAACCGGAAGAACCTGGGGAATAAAAAAAAGATGTTCTTAATAATTATACCAGAACCATAGGTGTATATTGAGTTTATCCCTGGCAGACTGTGATGTATGGTCAACCTTTCTATACGCTCCTCTCTGATAAGGTTAATACCTACCTGCCTCCTTATACTCATCCTACTCTGTGAAGCAGAAGCCTGCTCTCATGTACCTCAGTTATCCTAAGAGCAATAGCCAACTTCTTTGCCACAAAGAAACTCCTGCCTGTGTGGCATATGCCACACTCAGGACCCCATGCTGATTAGGTCAAGATCCCAGCCCCACCACATAACAAGCTTAGAGTAAAATCGCCAGGCCTCACCACCACATTCTCCTAGGTCATTCTGATTCAAGGCCCTCAGGTCTCAGCCTGCGGATCAATCCAGTGAGTTCCTTGCTCACATGCATGCTTCTATAAAGAACACGGGGTTGGGGGGGCACTGACAGAGCCCCAATAAAGGGTTGGAAATGGGGGCAGGGGAAGAACACAAGGGGCACCTGGCTGGCACAGTCACAAGAGCATGTGACTCTTGATCTCGGGGTCGTAGGTTCGAGCCCCAAGTTGGGTGTAGAGGTTATTAAAAATAAATAAACTTAAAAAAAAGATGCTCTAAAAATAT
Source organism: Leptonychotes weddellii (assembly GCF_054177405.1). Classification (NCBI taxonomy): domain Eukaryota; kingdom Metazoa; phylum Chordata; class Mammalia; order Carnivora; family Phocidae; genus Leptonychotes; species Leptonychotes weddellii. The sequence continues at coordinate 24,637,700 of NC_138385.1, forward strand.
AAATAAAAATAAAATAACAAAATAAAATGAACACAGTGCAGAGGAGAGCTAAGGACAAGTGGATTCCCTGTTGGCTCCATTTCTCTCGACCCCACAACCAATGAGCCCCACTTGGCCAGTCACCATTCTGTCCCTACACTCTGAACACAACCTCTGGGAAAGGAGTGAACTAACAGAAACCCATTTACCTTCGGAACCTGTACACATCTGTCAGTTACTTTTGACCCCATCTTATTTGTATCAAGGTGTCTGAATTACCATCTATCTACTGAAGAGTAAATGGGACATTAGGGTACCATCCATGACTAAGACTAAACCTCATAGTCCAGGAATAGGTAACAGACACTGCCTCTCCCTGGATCATTAGAAGGACCCTAGAGCCCAGTCCTCCAGGGCCTGTCATCTTCTCTTGCCACAGCTCTTTGCTTATTCTTCCTAAAGGCAATTTTCATCCCCTCCATTTCCCTAAACTTCCAATATAGGCTGTTCTGATCTGTTCCTTAGACTCAAGGGCTCCAACTATCATTTTGCTTTGGACTCTGGTTATCAAGAAACTGCTATTTCTTTTACTGTGGCTTCCTGGCACTACTCCTGTGGAATGTTCATGTGCCTGAATCCTTTTTCACTTAGTTCCTTTCCAAGAGACCCTGTGGTCCTTTATATCAACTGACTCCTGGCAAATCTTATAGTCCTTCCAGATGTGCCCAAACATGTCCAGTTAGTAGGGTAATATTACCTTAGACTCCAACTGGGACCATTAGCTACACTTACAATAACTCTATGAATAAGAAAAAAAAAAAACCTCTATGAATAAGGAAGGTCAAGTCGTATCTCCATTTTACAGTTGAGCTAACTGAGACTGAGAGGGTAAGCATGTTAAATATAGAGGCAGAACCATAGTCTAAGAGCCCTTCATACTCACCAACAGAGAAACCAACAACAACAACAAAAACAGTAAATTTCATGAAAGGAACAAAAATGCCGGGGTTCAGAAAGAGTCACGTTAAGATGTGCCACTTTGGCATACAGAGTATTTTCAGCTGAAAACAATCAAGACCTAAAAGACTCAGGAAGAAACCGTGACCTCCCCCCAATTGCCTGTAAAGAATCTCGATGGAGGACCTGTTCCAGGAAGAGGGCAATCACCATAAATTATACCTATGAACTAGGGGTTGGAGAGAGGGAGGCACCTAAGAAAACCTGTCTGTTAAAATTCTTCTCTTCTGTCCCATGGTTTCTGTGTGGTCTGGCAATCATTTATTTACCAAATATTTCCAATTTTTCATCTTCCTGGGAATGGCTTTCCTTCCCTTTGAAGCCCAGGCCCCTGTCCCCTTCTCCTTAGTTCAGGATGACACACCCAGACTTAGGAATCTCATGTTTATGTGGATTTCCGGTAGCTATAAAATTAAATCTTCTGTAGTGGGGCCTTGTCTCTTGTTAAATACTTCAACCAAAGGCGTGGCAGGGTTTGTCAGACTGTATACCTCCCTTTAGCTTCAAACAACTCCCACTGAAGGCCAGCAATGCATTTCATGATTGAAAATGAACCTAGAAGTGCAGCATTTAAAAGGGTCCATTAGAAACATAGCAGAGCTTGAAACCTCCAGAGTAAGGAAGGGAAGGAATATACACATTCATCTCCATAACAGTCAAAGCCTCACAGCCCAAAGCTTAGAAAAACCGGGAGAAAATGGCAACGATTATCAGTCCTGTGTTGAGGTTATCAAAGCACAACCTTTCCCAAAGTAAGCACTGGAAATCCCAGTCTCCACCAGTCTGTGCCCATGGAAACCATTCTGCCTGCAGAAATTGTCCCCACCAGAGAATAAGCTAACACAGCTCCAAGTTGCTCCTCTAAGCAGTGTGAGGTCAAAATCACTGACCTCGAGCCCGGTGACTCACTAGTGACCCATGATTTGAACATTTGCTTCCCATAATCACTCCCTTATCCCCCAAGAAAGGAAAAAATTCAACTCTGGGCCCTCAAAGCAAGTCAAAAGATGGGTCAGTCTATCGGAACAAACAAGAGGTGATTCACTGGCTGATTTGTCCTCCCCAAGTGGCAGGGGAGAAAAATTTATTGCTTGTCTCAAGCATCCTTCAATCTGACCTGCAACGCAAGCAGATTTAAAGTAACCTTAGCCTGGTGCTAAGGAGTTTTTGGCCCAATTCCAAAGCCACTTCCATTATTTGCATTTTACACACACACACACACACACAGACAAGTGTCTTTGCCATACCAAGGTCATTCAATATCAAGATCATTAAATTAAATTCTCTTTAAAATGAAGCCCCATTATCAAGACTAATTAAATAATGACTAAATACACGGAGCAGTGCCTGTGCTTTAGGAATGCTTATTCACTGTTCTGGTGCTCCTTAGCAAAAAGCTGGCTGTCAATAAGGAAAAGTTATTTGCATCTTTGGGTTAAAATAAAACCCTTCCTGGGGCGCCTGGGTGGCTCAGTCGTTAAGCGTCTGCCTTCGGCTCAGGTCATAATTCCAGGGTCCTGGGATCGAGCCCCCGCATCGGGCTCCCCGCTCGGCGGGAAGCCTGCTTCTCCCTCTCCCACTCCCCCTGCTTGTGTTCCCTCTCTCGCTGTGTCTCTCTCTGTCAAATAAATAAAATCTTTAAATAAATAAATAAATAAATAAATAAATTAATTAATTAATTAATTAAATAAAATAAAATAAAACCCTTCCTCTCCTCCCTCAACCCCACTGTCACTTACATGCCCACCCAGTACCACCATAAGCTCAGTTTCTGGACAAGTCTGGAAAAGAGTTAGACTTTAAGGTCTAGGGTTTGGTTTTTTGTAGTCATTGGCATGGGCGCTTTAAAATGCTTGTCTCTCATTTTCCAGCACTCTCTCACACAGCCGAAGTCAGCTCCCATTACAGTTCCACAGGCTGCATCACTATGCACGGCCGAGAGCACTTTAGGGAAAAGGGTGGAATGTAGACAGTTCCATCCGAGCGCACACTATCAAACAGAGCGGGCGGTGTGGGCGGGTGATGTACAACCTTGGCAGTGACATCACCGCTTAAGGCGGAAACTTCTCCCACAAAATGTGGGAAGAAAGGAGAAAGAAGACCAGGAATTCCATTCAATATCTCAGAAAGCCGGGGCAGGTTGAATTCTCCCTGCTGGCGTGGCCCTGCTAGTGTCAGATTCTGACACGATGAAAGTAACTCTCTTTGAGTTTTTGAAGTCCAGGAAGGAGGCTTCTTTGTCTACCTGACACAAATACACGTAGGACTAGACCATTCTCCTCCTGCGACTTGATGCTCTTAATACTGTATGGCTATCTTGGGCGCCTGGGTGGCTCAGTTGGTTAAGCGACTGCCTTCGGCTCAGGTCATGATCCTGGAGTCCCTGGATCGAGTCCTGCATCGGGCTCCCTGCTCGGCGGGGAGCCTGCTTCTCCCTCTGACCCTCCCCCCTCTCATGTGCTCTCTCTCTCTCTCTCTCTCATTCTCTCTGTCTCAAATAAATAAATAAAATCTTTAAAAAAAAAAAAATACTGTATGGCTATCTTACACACAGGTGGACCCCAACATATTGCCAACTACGAAGAATGCCAACAGTGCCTTCTATTGTCCAGGTTTTCAATGGCTCCAGGAGAAATGAGAGTAACAGGACAAAAAACAAAAACTCAGTCTCAGCCACCAACTCTCTGCTACCCTAAGATCCATGCAATTTCAATCCTTTACTATTTTATAAGTCACTATTACCCAGATAATGCCCCATAAATAACATCCACTCCTACCTCTGTGCCTTAATTCATTCTGATTCATAAGTCTTCTTTTCAAAAGTCCATCTTGCTCCTGGATTTAGTTCATCTCACCTTCTCTGTGAAGTCTTCTTTTCCATTCCAAACTTCCAGGGTAATTTTTCAAACTTTAGCCAGCACAAAGTCCCCTGCAAGGCATGTTAAAAACAAAGGTTACTGGGTGCCACCCACAGACACACCGAGCCAGTAAATCTGGGGCAGGGGCTGAAAATGTGTATTTCTGTCGAGTTCTCCAGTAATGCTGGTGGCTTGTGTTCGGTTTATCTAGCACTGGATTACATGTGGCCATTTATTGTGTTTTCCGTTGATTTATGAACATATTAGGTAAGACTTTATGCTGGAAAAAACCCAGAAAACCCAATGCAAACGGGCTTTAAACAAAAAGAGGATTTATTTTCTCACTTAACTAAATCATCCGGATGTATAGTTGATCGAGTAATTCAGTGAATACCTTCAAGGACTCAATTTCCTTACATCTTTCTGCTTTATCCTCCTCAGCGTCAACTTTATCCTAAAACTGGATGCCATCCTGGCGATAACATAGTTGCCAGCTACAATCAAGACCATATTTTTGTGACTAATATCCAGAGGGATACACAGAACTTCTTACCGCATTCCAAACAAGAGCACTAAAATTCACCCTGATCAGGTAGCCTGCAGCAAGTGACCTGTGACAGAGAGGGATGGACACCAGCAGGCAAATGTGAATATCGTTAGGAAGAGAATGGATCCCGGAATGCACCCGGCAAGTGCCTGCTACCAACAACCCAGCAATGGCATCAGCTACACCTCTTATATCATACATGGAGCACTCAATAAACACTGGATGATTCACTGCCTTTTAAAAAACAAATTTCTCTCTGGGGCGCCTTAGTGGCTCAGTCGGTGAAGCGTCTGCCTTCGGCTCAGGTCATGATCCCGGGGTCCTGAGATCGAGCCCCGCATCGGGCTCCCTGCTCGGCAGGGAGTCTGCTTCTCCCTCTGCCCCTCACCCTACTCTCAGGCTCTCACTCTCGCTCTCTCTCAAATAAATAAATAAAATCTTTAAAAAAAACCCACAAATTTCTATCAACTGATTTAGATATAGTCTCATAGACTAATCACTTGACTAAATTTTGTTCCTGATCAACCAACAGTTTGAACTTCATGCAGAAAAGGTTGGTAAGAGCCTTCTGTATTTTCCTTCTATACATCTAAGTAAGCAAGCATCAGTTCAGACTTTTCTGTTACAATGCAAAAAACTGTTCTTCCTGGCTTACCATGACAATATCTAACTCTCTTTAAAATGAATTTTTATCTGGCGCCTGGGTGGTTCAGTCAGTGGTTAAGCGTCTGCCTTCCGTTCAGGTCATGATCCCAGGTCATGATCCCAGGGTCCTGGAATCGAGTCCTGCATCAGGCTCCCTGTTCAGCAGGGAGCCTGCTTCTCCCTCTCCTTCTACCCCTCCCCCCTGTTCGTGCTCTCTCTCTCTCTCTCAAATAAATAAATCTTTTAAAAAATAATAAAATAAAATGAATTTTTATCTTAAACATTCATAAAAAAAATAGTTCTACTACTTCAACCAAAGGTCTAAGGTCTGACTATTAGGACAGCTCTTACTGCCACGCACTATTGTAATGCTTGAAAGCTCTATTTTAAGGGGCACCTAGGTGGCTCTGTTGGTTAGTCATCTGACTCTTGATCTCAGCTCAGGTCCTTGATCTCAGGGTCATGAGTTTAAGCCCTGGGTTGGTTCCATGCTGGGCGTGGGGCCTACATTAAAAAAAAAAAAAAAAAAAAAAAAGGCTCTATTTTATATATTGAACTAAGAATCAGTTTCCTTATAACTTTTACTAAATGATCTGAATTCTATTAAGGGCTACACCAAATGAGTCTTAGGGCACTGCCCGTATCTTGGGACATATATTTGAATGTAGGTGTCTTACATGCTGAAAATAAACAAGACCATTTTTAATATGCTACTTCAAATAAAAACCAATTTAGGAAAACATGGTAAGCTATTGGATTAGTTTCCTAAGCTGCCATAACAAAATACCACAAACTCGGTGGCTTAAAACAACAGAAATTCATTCTCTCACAGTTCGGGAGGCTGGACATCCAAAATCAGGCCCACACTCCTTCTGAAGGCACTAGGGAAGAATCTTTCCTTGCCCCTTCCTAGCTTCTGGTGATTGCCAGGAATCCTTGGCATCCCTTGGCTGCATCACCCCATTCTCTGCCTGTATGATCATATGGCCTTTCCCCCTTGTGTTTCTCTTCTGTGACTTCTATGTCAAAATCCCCCTCTCCTTTCCCTTATAAAGATAACAGTCACTGGATTTAAGGCCCACCCTAATGCACTAGGACCTCAACCTAACTGCATTATACCTATTAAGCCCCTATTCCTAATAAGGTCACACTCACAGACACCAGGAATCAGGACTTGATCTTTTTTTGTGGACGCACGGTTCAACCCACTACAGCTGTGTAGGGCACCAATCTTTTCAAAAAATTATATAAGTCTGTGCGCTTAAAATACTTCACAGCTTTTTCTAAAGAAATTATATGAGGGGCACCTGGGTGGCTCAGTCGGGTAAGCAACCGACTCTTGATTTTGGCTCAGGTCATGATCTCAGGAACATGAGATCAAACCCCACATCAGGCTCCCTGCTCAGCACAGAGTCTGCTTGTCCCTCTCCCTCTGCTCCTCCCCCAGCTCATGCTCATGCTCTCTCATTCAAATAAATAAATAATCTTAAAAAAAAAAATTATGTGAGTAGAAAGTAAAATTAAGTCACATAAATATACCAAAAAACAAAAACAAACAAAGAAACAAAAAAAAGCAAAGGGGAAAACCCATTCTGCCAGTAAGAAATAGTTCAAATAGTAATGAACACTTATTGACTGTTTACTACATGTCACATCTGTATTGAGCCCTGTACATACATTAGCTCATGCATTCCTCACAAGAATCATATGTTAGATGTGGTAGACAGAACAGTATAATAATGCAATCTTCCTTCCCACCCAAAAGATGTCCACATCTGAATCCTCAAGACCTGTGAATATGTTATTTTGCAAGGCAAAGAGAAATGTGCAGAAGTGATTAAAATTATGGGCCTTAAAATGGGGAGATTATCCTGGATCATCTGAATAGGCAAGATCTAATCGCACGAGCCCTTAAAAGTGGAAAACTTTTTGAACCTGGAGTAAGAGAGAAAAGAGGAAGACAAACGCACAAAGAATAATGTGATGGAAAAAGAAGCAAGAAAGATTTGAAGAGTGAGAAGGAGTCAACCCATCATTGTTGGCTTTGAAGATGGAGGAAGGGAATCATGAACCAAACAATGCAGGTGCCCTCTATGAGCTGGGATTTGCCCTCAGGCAACAGCCAACAAGAAAACAGGGATCTTAGGCCAACAACTGCAAGGAAACTGAATTCTGCCAACAATCTGAAAAAGCAGGGAAATGGAACCTCCCCTAGAGCCTCCAGAAAGGAGCATAGCCTTGCTGAAAACTTGATTTTAGTCCAGTGAGAGCCTTGTCACACTTCTGACCTACAAAACTATATGATAATAAATTTGTGTTGTTTTAAGGCACTAAGTTAGTGGCAATTTGTTATGGCAGCAATAAAAACTAACACATCAGGAAAATAATAATAATGATATTATTATTATTATTACTACCACCATTTAAAGATAGAAAAGAAAATAAAAAGTCTCAGAAAGATTAAATAATATGCCTAAGTCACACAGGTAATAAGAGGAAGAGCAAGAATTAAAACATAAGTATGCCTGTCAGGGGCGCCTGGGTGGCAAAGTCAGTTGAGCATCTGACTCTTGGTTTCTGCTCAGGTCATGATCTCAGGGTCGTGAGATCAAGCCCCGTGTCAGGCTCCACGTGGAGCCTGCTTAAGATTCTCTCTCTCCCTCTCCCTCTGCCCTCCCCTACTCGTGCTCTCTCTCTCTAAAAAAAAATAAATCAATCTTTAAAAAAACTAAGTATGCCTGTCAGCAGAGGCCACGCTTTTTATCACAATGCTATACTGCCCATCCCAAGAAATGGTAAGATCCCAAAGAAGTTAGTTAAAAGTAAAGGGAACAAAAATTATGTTAACCCTGTGCCTCATCTCACCAAATACCAAGAGCGATGCCAGTAAATTTAGGAAGGCAGGTTTTCTGGTCTTTGGCTTCAAAGCAGGGTTGACTTTTAGAAAAAATGTGACGTGAGCAAATGTGTATTTGTAAACCTTATTCTCTCCTCTTCTTTTTCCTCAGAACTCCTTCATCCCTCTAATATCTCACCAGCCTAAAATATCTTGACAAAGCAAGATGATCCTGAAAAATAATTTGGACAGACTTGCTCCCCTCTCCAAAACCTTAAAACCTTATAAAGCCACAGCAATTAAGATGGGATAGGAAAACAGACCAACATAATAGAATAAAGAATCCAGAAACATGGGGCACCTGGGTGGCTCAGTCGTTAAGCGTCTGCCTTCGGCTCAGGTCATGATCCCAGGGCCCTGGGATCGAGCCCCGTATCAGGCTCCCTGCTCTGAGGGGAAGCCTGCTTCTCCCTTTCCCACTCCCCCTGCTCGTGTTCCCTCTCTCGCTGTGTCTCTCTCTGTCAAATAAATAAATCTTAAAAAAAAAAAAGAATCCAGAAACAGACATATATATGAAAATCTGACATATGACAGAGTTAGCCATTGCAGATCAGAAGGAAAAGAATGTGTTATTTAACAAGTGGTTCTAGGATAATTGACTCTTAACTTTAAGACATAAAACTGTCAGTTATTTTACCAGCAAAATGGTTTTATTCAGGAATAGCAGAGAATTGCAATTCAGGACACACAAGCTAAGACAAAACCATAGGCAAGTCCATAGAACAAAGGAGAGCAACAGTCTTTTTTTTTTTCTTAATGTTGGTTTATTTTTTTTAAAATAATCTCTACCCCAACATGGGGCTTGAACTCATCCAAGATCAAGAGCTACACACTTCACTGACTGAGCCAGCCAGGTGTCCCAAAGAAGAGCAACATTCTTTTACAGAGAAAAGGGGGGAGTTGGGGGTGGCTCCAATGAACAAAAAGTCCATTGGAGTAAACTGGGAGTTTGAAGTATAATGGTTTTTCACTGGCTAAGTTGTGAGAGTTTCTCGTTGGCTGGGCTGTGGCCAGGCCAGGAGAAAATCTTCCACCCTCCTGCTGGAGTAGTAAAGAATGATACAGGATTCTTCCTGTCAGGAATGTAAGGTATATCTCTTCGCGTTGAGTCCCCAAATGGCTGTAAAAAGTGTTACACTGTGGGATGCCTGGGTGGTTCAGTCAGTTACACATCTGCCTTAGGCTCAGGTCATGACCTCAGGGTTTTGGGATTGAGCCCCGCCTTGGGCTCCTTGCTCAGCGGGGAGCCTGCTTCTCCCTCTGCCTCTGTCCCTCCCCTCTGCTCATGCTCTCTGTCTCTCTCTGACAAATAAATAAATAAAATCTTTAAAAAAAAAAAAAGAAGTTACATTGTGAGAGCTCTGCCTCCTGGCCTCCCAACTCCATTTTATTTTTTATTTATTTACTTTTAAAGAATTTATTTATTTATTTGAGAGAGAGAGAATGAGCAGTGGGGAGGGAGAGCGGGAGAGAGAGAAGCAGACTCCCCACTGAGCAGGAAGCCCGATGCTGGGCTCCATCCCAGAACCCAGAGATCATGACCCAAGCCAAAGGCAGATGCTCAACCGACTGAGCCACCCAGGTGCCCCCCAACTCCATTTTAACTCAGTTTCACATGACTTTTTATATGGAGGAAAAAAAACATATCCTGACATTACAATATACAAAATCAATTGCAATTCAATTAAAGATGAGTCCATTTGAAAGGCCAATAAAACAAAAATTATAAGGGAAAATATCTTTAATGACCTTAAGTTAGGGAAAACATTTTAAGCATTTCAGAAAAGCACTAATCATAAAGAAAAAGACTGATAAGTCTAATAAATCAAAATTGAGAACTTCTGGGGCACCTGGCTGGCTTGGTTAGAAGAGCATATGACTCTTGATCTTGGGGTAGTGAGTTCAAGCCCCACACTGGGTGTAGAGATTACTTAAATAAACACTTTTTTTTAAAAAATTAAGAACTTTTATTTACCACATCATAAAGAAATGAAAAGGCAGCTTACAAAGTTAGAGAAGACAACTGCAAGTCATATAACTGGCAAAGAATTACTATCCTACCAATCAGTAAAGAAAAATACAAATTGTTCAATAATGGTCCAATGATATAAACAGATACCTGACAAAAGAGGAATTATAAATGTCAAAAAAAAAAACATGAAAAACTGCCCAAACACACTTGTAATCAGAGAAACACAACATAAAAACATAAATTTGGGGGCACCTGGCTGGCTCAGTTGGTGGAACATGCAATTCCTGGTCTCAGGGTTGTAAGTTCAAACACCACATTGGGTGTAGAGATTACTTAAAAAAATAAAATCTTTAAAATAAATAAATAAATAAATAACTTTTTTTTTTTAAAGATTTTATTTATTTATTTGAGAGAGAGAGAGCATGAGAGGGGGAGGGGCAGAGGGAGAAGCAGACTCCCTGCTGAGCAGAGAGCCCGATGCGGGACTCGATCCCGGGACTCCAGGATCATGACCTGAGCCGAAGGCAGTCGCTTAACTAACTGAGCCACCCAGGCGCCCCATAAATAAATAACTTTTAAAAATTCTTTTTAAGGGGCACTTGGGTGGCTCAGTTGGTTAAGTGACTGCCTTCAGCTCGGGTCATGATCTCAGGGTCCTGGGATCGAGCCCCACATCGGGCTCCCTGCTCGGCAGGAAGCCTGCTTCTCCCTCCCACTCCCCCTGCTTGTGTTCCCTCTCTCGCTGTCTCTCTGTCAAAAAAATAAATAAATACTCTTTAAAAAAAAAATTCTTTTTAAAAAACCATAAATTGGAGTACCAGGGTGGCTCAGTCAATTAAGCATCTGCCTTCAGCTCAGGGCATGATCTCCGGGTCCTGGGATCAAGCCCCACATCGGGCTCACTGTTCAGTGGGGAATCTGCTTCTCCTGCTCCCTCTCCCCCACCCCGCTCTCTCTCTCACTCTCATGCTCTCTCTCTGAAATAAAATAAATAAAATCTTAAATAAATAAATAATTTTTAAAAACATAAATTTTACAACCACCAAATTTGTAATAAATTGAGAGTGTTAATAACAAATATTGGTGAAGATGAAAAACAAAAACTTTTTTTTTTTTTAAAGATTTTATTTATTTATTCATGACAGACAGAGAGAGAGAGGCAGAGGGAGAAGCAGGCTCCCCGCAGAGCAGGGAGCCCGATGCGGGACTCGATCCCGGGACTCCGGGATCATGACCTGAGCCGAAGGCAGACGCCCAACCATCTGAGCCACCCAGGCGCCCGAAAAACAAAAACTTTTATAATCCACTGGCAAATTAGTATGAACACTTTGGAAAAGTTGAATATGCTCATTCTCTATGATCCAGTACATCAATCCTATACATATCCTCTAGAGAAATTTTGGAACATGTACAAGAGGCATGTACAAGAATATTTCAAAGCAGCACTTATAATTGCAAAACGTAAGAACAACCCGAATATTCATCAGTAGGGGAATATTTAAATTATAATACAGTCAGACAATGGAATACAGTACTGATAAGGAATAAAATACATGCCTTAACATCAAAGTATCTCAGAAATAAAATGTTAAGGGATTAAAGAAAGTCACAGTGTCATTCCATACCTACTACGTGAAAAACATGCAAAAGTAACTCGTATTTTGTATAAAGAAATACACATAGGTGATTTTTTTTTAAGTGAAAACAGCAAAAGAACGATGAATACACAGCTCCAGTTGTTAATGTTCTACAAATGCACATCAAATATGCCAGGAAGTTGTAATATTTAAAGAACCAGAATTAGAAACTGGGGGATATGGGAAGGCATTTTATAACGTGACTAATCATCTTCCTAATTTGTTGGGGCTTTCAACCTTTAACTTTTATTCACAGATATTCTTTTTTTTTTTTTTTTTAAGATTTTATTTATTTATTTGACAGAGAGACATAGCGAGAGCAGGAACACAAGCAGGGGGAATGGGAGAGGGAGAAGCAGGCTTTCCGCCGAGCAGGGAGCCCCATGTGGGACTCGATCCCAGGACCCTGGGATCATGACCTGAGCCGAAGGCAGACACTTAACGACTGAGCCACCCAGGCGCCCATTCACAGATATTCTTATATACAAATACTATGATATAGGATTCTGTATAAAAAGGATTTCTAAGTCCTACCGGATGACCCTGTACTCTGTGAAGAAGCTACTCTGTGCAGTGTATCACAAACTAGTGTCCCAACACTGAGGGGACATATACCAGCGTGCTACATACAGCATTTGGTACACATCCTGCACAGCTTCCTGGGGTATCACTATTACTCAAAGGCTTCAGGGGCAGGGAGAAATTCAAGTAATTTTTTATTTTATTTTATTTTATTTATTTATTTATTTATTTTTAATTTTATTTATTTATTTGACAGAGAAAGACACAGAGAGAGAGGGAACACAAACGGGGAGTGGGAGAGGGAGAAGCAGACTCCCCGCCGAGCAGGGAGCCCCATGCGGGACTCGATCCAGGGACTCCAGGATCATGACCTGAGCCGAAGGCAGTCGCTTAACCAACTGAGCCACCCAGGTGCCCAAGTAATTTTTTTTTTTTAAAGATTTTATTTATTTATTTATTAGCGAGCGAGTGAGAGAGAAACAGCATGAGAGAGGAGAGGGTCAGAGGGAGAAGCAGGCTCCCCGCCGAACAGGGAGCCCGATGTGGAACTCCATCCCAGGACCCTGGGATCATGACCTGAGCCGAAGGCAGTCGCTTAACCAGCTGAGCCACCCAGGCGCCCGAAATTCAAGTAATTTAACTAAGTAATTAAAAGCAATATTTTTTTTATTAAAATGAACCAACATTCTAAAAGAAAGTAAAATAAAATAAACCGACATTTAAAAAAAAAGTTATCTTCATATAATTTTAAGGTAACGTACAACTATTCAAAGAAATAGTTTGCTTCCAGCGGTACTTAGAACTTTGCCCCCTCACCCTCACAGTTAAATTTACTTTTCTCTACAATTAGGGGCACTTCGGCAGAAAAAGTTTGAGAAGCCAGAGCTACAGCATCTCGACAAGAAGCTATCCAGTGTCTATTTGAACATTTCATATAATGGATGGGCTTTCACCCAAAAAAGGAAAGCACTTGCATTATTCAAAAAACCTTTATGAGTGCACTGGCTGCCTCACCTGCCTCAAGTCTATGCCTTCGGGTATTACTGCGCCTACCCGCTCTCTCCCCACCCCCCCACCCCCTTCCAGATTAGTCTCTTTCTCCAGTTAATGGCTACTTTTTCTTGAAGCATAAAAACAAAAGGGCAGTCTAACCAAACTCCGCTCTGAAACACTTCCTGTTTTTCGGGTCTGACTCCGTCACTGGACTGGGGGTATGTAAGAAGAGGTCAACGTTCCGGCAACCCGCTTGCACTTCCGCCTCACTGGTTCAACAGGGTAGGGCGCATGCGCTCCCTGGGTCAGTGAGGTTGACTTCCGTTCCCATCGTGCCCTGCGAGCTGAATCATGGAGAACGCCGAAGGACCCAATCTTAGTGTGGAAGAACGGTACGACTTTAATAGGGGCGGATCATTTAGACAGGAGCAGAAATCTAGTGAAGAGATTTTCTGGGACTTTCAGATAAACATCTTAGGTGAAAAGGATGACACCCCAGTTCATTTCTGTGACAAATGCGAATTACCCATTAAAATCTATGGGCGAATGATTCCATGCAAGCATGCTTTTTGCTATGCCTGTGCTATTTTACAAGGAAAAAAAGGCGATAAGTTGTGTCCAGGCTGTAGTAAATATGTTCACCGAATTGAGGAGCATGCACAAGGTTCTCTCTTCATGTGCAGCACTGTTCAAGGATGCAAGAGAACATACTTGTCTCAAAGAGATTTAGATGCTCATATCAACCACCGCCATATGAGATCCGGAGAACCTGCTGCCCGTCCTTAACTTGAAAACGTTCATCCTATGTATTGTTCCAGCACCACATGAAATCTCTGATCATTTTATAAGGCTACCAGACAAGTATCATATGAACCGTATTCCAACAAGGCAGCATATTATACCACCACTTCCTTTCCAACGTGTACTGCACAAGCCATATAATCAGCCGTAAGAAGATATTTGTGCTCCTCCAGCGGAATTCATTGTATACAGCTTCACCTCAACTTCCTTCAGCAGTCAGGAAACCTTTGTATTTCAGCAAGAAAACATAGCAACTTAGTAACTGTCCCTATTCAGAATGACTCAAATTCAGGTGCTTGAGAACCACTACCCCCTGTCTCCACGCCTGAGCTCACCATCACCCTGAATATCAGGGTCAACCAGTGGTATTGAACTCTCATCATACCATGCCTCCAGAGCAACATTTTGTACTGTACTCTTACCTCCACCACCAGTAAGCCCTCAAATACCACATCAGATTGCCAAGTACTTCTCACTTGATTCACAGCCAAGCTTCAGGTCTACCAACAACTTCTTCTCCATCGCCTTCTCCATAGACGTATTATTGCTCAGATGCTACCTTATATGAAATATTTTCCTCCAGGACCTGTACCACTTCAACAGGATAGTTCACTTGTAAGTACACACCCTTCTCACCATTGTAATTCACACTCTTTACCCCAATTCACTGAAAGTCAAGGAACTCTTGAGTCCTCCATTTATAAAACTAGGGGAAGGGGAAGTGAGTATGTAGCCTGCACCCAGAGGGCCAACCCTTCCTCCATGAGTGTAGGGTCGATCTTCTCTAACCCTACTTTTTGGACTGGATCATCCAGATCAGACAAGATACAAACCATATTACCAATGATAATAGTATTTTGAACAGAAGATACGATGAGGGAAAAAAAAAACTTAAATATTGTCAACCTTCTAATTAAGCTTTGACCATTTGGAGCAGGAAAGCACCTCTTACAGAGGTGGCTATAAAACACTTAAAGTTTTGTCTCTTAAAATGGTTTTAAACCTTGAGCTTAGGAATGTTTTCAGGTACGTTACAGTTGTGCAGAAAAGTGGCTCAGTGGAGCATAGCTATGCTTTAACAACTTTGCTCCTCTTCTGTGGTAAATTGACCCAGAAGCAACCATTTGCAATATTATTTCCTGAAAAAGAAAATTGTGTTCTACTTTCAGAAGTGTTGTTTTTGTTAAAACATGCTTAGTTGTTGTTGTTGTTTTTAAGATTTTATTTATTTATTTGAGAGAGACAGCGAGAGAGAGAACAAGAGCAGGGGCAGAGGGAGAGGGAGAAGCTGAGCAGGGAGCCCAATGTGGGGCTCCATCCCAGGGCCCTGAGGGCATGACCTGAGCCGAAGGCAGATGCTTAACCGACTGAGCCACCAGGTGCCCCAAACATGCTTAGTTTTTCTTGTGATATATTTTGTTAACTGGGGTAAAAGGAGTAAATTTCAGTATGGTTATAAAAAACAATAATGCCTTTATACACAAATCTATTTCTCTATAACTTCTAATCTTCTTGTTTCTAGGCCCAAATTACTTTTGTTTTTAAGTAGGCTCCACGGTGGAGCCCAACATGGGGCTTGAACTCACAACCCTGAGATCAAGACCTGAGCTGAGATCGAGAGTCAGACACTCAACCGACTGAATCACCCGGGTGCCCCCCAAATTCCTTTTTCTTTAATGTAGCTGAGGCTTTGTGACCCAAACTATCTGCAGGCTGAGCCCTGTCCTGGATTCTAGAGGCCATAAACCAAAAGTATCTAAGTAGCTCTAGCCCTAATCTTCCAAACCCAACATCAGATCCCTCTTGCTACTCTAACCCTGACCTTATGTACCATTTATAATGGGGCATTGCCCCTTTGCTGTGTTAAAAGATAAACTGAGTTATACGCAACTAATGAATCATTGAACATCATATCAAAAACTAATGATGTACTATACTTTGGATTTTTTTTTTTAAGATTTTATTTATTAGAGAGAGAGACACAGCGAGAGAAGGAACATAAGCAGGGGGAGTGGGGAAGGAGAAGCAGGCTTCCCGCGGAGCAGGGAGCCCGATGCGGGGCTCGATCCAGGACCCTGGGATCATGACCTGAGCCGAAGGCAGACGCTTAACGACTGAGCCACCCAGGTGCCTATACTTTGGATTATTGAATTTAAATTTAAAAAACAAAAAAAAATTAAAGTATAACTTGAACAATAAAAAAATATTCATTAATACTAAAAAAAAAACTGAGGAGGGGTGTCTTGCTGGCTCAGTGGGAAGAGCATGGGACTCTTGATCTTGGGGTCATGAGTTTGAGCCCCACATTGGGTGTAGAGATTACTTAAAAAAAATGAACAAACTTTAAAAAAAGATAAACTGAGGCATATTAAACGTTTTAAGAGTTTATTTGAGCAAAAGTCAATTTGAATCACACAGTATCTAATTTTGCATATAGAAATTGCTCTGATGAGCTATATAAAATGAAAGACTTATATAGGTAGAAGGGAGAAGGGACAAGGAAGTTATACTAGGCAAAAAAGCAGACGGGTCATTGCAAGGTTACTTTCCTTTAGGGGATGGCAGGGCTCTATCAGTCAGATTACTTAACTAGTGCTGGTCAGGTGATTCCTGATTGACTGGTTTAAGATTGCATTTCTGGGAGAACTGAAACTACAACTAAGTTATGTCTTGGTTTGGTGACATGGGGCTTAGCATAAATGACTCCATTTTGTTGTCTTGTTTTTACACCTGAAAGTCAGAGTTCACCTCACACTCTAGATCCAGCTACAGGCCTTTTCTTCTTCCTGTGTGTGAGACCCTATCTGGGTAATTTATACAGAGGGTACAATAGGCCCTCTAGGATCGTGAGCTTGACTACTCTTTGCCAGCGTAAGGGTAAATCTAAAAAAAATTACTTTAAAAAATTCCCTAGTGCAAAAAGTAGAGAACTTTCCTCTCCCCCGCCTCCACTTTTCTCTTAAAATTTCCTTCAGAAAATGAGATTATAATTGCTAGCTCAGCCTCTTTAAAATGCATGTAAACGTTTTTCAAAGCTAAATAAGCCTCTTTCAGTTTTGCATACCAGGAATGTCATTGCTGGGGGCCAAGGAGCCATCTCTTTGAATATGAACACCAATATGGGTTAACATGTATAGGAAAGGGTAAGAGGGTTTTTTTTGGTCTATACAATCTCTTTAGCAGATTGCCTGTCAATGCATGTTGCAGTCTCGTTTAATGCTTATTCAGTAATAAAACCATTTCGTTCTTGTCTATGTTTTATGAAGAAGTTTATTGGCTTGGCAGGAAGTTTTATATTTAATTATATTTTCCCAACGATTTGGCAATAAGGATTTATCTGGCAATTCCTGAATTGGGTGGATCACCTGAAAGTCTTGCAGACACACAACAGTCAGGTAAGAAACCCTGAATTAAGAAAAGTCTCCTTTCTTGCTCTCCACTATTTTGGAATACTAGCCAGATGAACTACCCTCTCCAAATTCAAGATTTTATTATTGAGTAAGCATAGGTGATACCAGCTCTAAAATCCCCATCAGGATCACTATTAACTTTGATGGTAGAAAAATTGTAGAAAGCCAGAAATGTTGCCTGCAGGGCTTTTTCTTAAATTATTAATATCTCTCTGTCACATTTGGAATGGGCGTATATATAAGAATCCAGTCTTATGGTGGTGATGACTGTTTCTTTGATTTGGACAAATGAACGTATTTGCAGGGGTTCTTAGACGTGCCTCATACGAAGCATATGAATTAGTGCTATTTACTGGATGACTGTCATTCTAAGGAGAATGTAAAAAGTGATTTGATAACCAGAAAGACTGAGAACAATGGAAGAGCAAATGGAAAAACTAAAGCACTTTCTCTTCCATGGAACCACCCTCTTTTCTGTGCTGTACCAATTCTCTCTGCATCTCTTAATCTTTCCCTACATCATATTGACTCCTGAGAAGAAGGAAGCAGCGATCTTTTAGATGGTGGTTCCCATCGTGAGTAGATATCCCTGCAAGGAAAGACAAGGGCACAACTTCTCCAGCTGGTACCTAATTATGTGCCCTGTTTGAGGGCACATGCTTGTATGCCTGGCGTCCTAGCCTGGTACTGCTTCATGTCTCAGCCCTGAAATCCACTTCTAAGAGTTCCAAAGGAAACACACAACATGTAGCTAGGAACGCAAGCATGATAAAGAAACGTGATCAAGAAATAATCGCGGGGGATGCCTGGGTGGCTCAGTCGGTTAAGCGTCTGCCTTCGGCTCAGGTCATGATCCCACAGTCCTGGGATCAAGTCCCACATCGGGCTCCCTACTCTGTGGGGAGCCTGTTTATCCCTCTGCCTCTGTCTCTCATAAAATCTTTAAAAAAAAAAAAAGAAAAAGAAATAATTGGGAATTTGGATAAAAGATTATGTCTCTGTATGAAGGCAACAGGATAGGATGGCTGCATTGGCCGCATGGAAAAAGACAAGAAGTGTTAGGCCTGATAAATATCAACATGAGAAAAGAAACCAAAGTGCTATATAATCCTACATTTTTGTCTCAGTACGCATACCTCCTTTTATTGTGCTTTACTGTGTTTCACAGATACTGCATATTTTACAAATTGAAGGTTTGTGGCAACCCTGCTTCGAGCAAATCTATTGGTGCCATTTTCCCAGCAGCATTTGCTGACTTTGTGTCTCTGTGTCACATTTTGGTAATTCTCATAATAATGAAAAATTTGAAATACTGTACTTTTTATGGTGATCTGTGATCAGAGATTTCAGCTCACTGAAAACTCAGACGATGGTTAGCAGTTTTAGCAATAAAGTATTTTAAAATTAAGGTATGCACATTGTTTTTTTAAACACAATGCTATTGTGCCCTTAATAGACTACAGTATATTGTAAACGTAACTTCTATATGCACCAGGAAACCAAAAAACTTATTTGACTCACTTTATTGTGATATTTGCTTTATTGCAGTGATCTGAACCAAACCCACAATGTCTCCAAGGCCTGTATAAGGAAAACCTGCCCTTCCTATTCAGATCACCTGTGAAGCTGATGCCATGGAGAAGCTATTCAGGCCTCCCAGGTAATCCACTTGCCTTTCTCACCAGATGATATTAGTCCTTCTTTTTTTTAAGATTTTATTTTTGGGGCGCCTGGGTGGCTCAGTCGGTTAAGCATCCGACTCTTGATTTCGGCTCAGGTCATGATCTCAGGGTCGTGAGATTGAGCCCCACCTTGGGCTCCACACTGGGCATGTAGCCTGCTTAAGATTCTCTCTCTCTTCCCCTCTCCCTCTCTCCCACCCCACCCCCACATGCTCTGTCTTGCTCTCTCTCAAAAAAAAAAAAAGATTTTATTTTTAAGTAGTCTCTACACCCAACATAGGGCTCAAACTCACAACCCCAAGATCAAGAGTTGCATGCCCCACCGACTGAGCCAGCCAGGCACCCTATTAGTCATTTATTTATTTATTATTATTATTTTTTAAAGATTTTATTTATTTATTTGAGAGAGAGAGAATGAGAGAGAGCACATGAGAGTGGGGAGGGTCAGAGGGAGAAGCAGACTCCCTGCCGAGCAGGGAGCCCGATGCGGGACTCGATCCAGGGACTCCAGGATCATGACCTGAGCCGAAGGCAGTCGCCCAACCAACTGAGCCACCCAGGCGCCCACCCTATTTGTCATTTAAAGACTGCTTTTTCCGTGCCCAGAAAGACTCACAGAAGTGTTCCACAGCATTTTCAGTTTGTTGCAGCACATATGGGGATGTGCACTGGCTGCTAGGAATTCTGCAACCAGCATACTTCACTAAGGTCATTGAGCAAACATGTTGGAGATGAGAAAATGACACACCAAAATGTGTATCATGGCCAAGGGAGGCTATCAGCCACCCTTTACAACTATAGAAAAACTAAGGGCTTTAGAAACCCATCAAGAAGGGTAACTTAATGCCTTTCTGCTAATGATGAGCTGGGAGACACTACCAAGAGGTACCCAGACATAAGTGAGTTCCCAATTGATTTTCATTAGCAATCCGTTGATTTTTCAACATTCACTGGTATGGAAGCAGGAGCAGATCAAAATCACCCTGTAGTACTAGTCACCTTTGTCTTGGCTATCTTGCCATCTATCCAAACTCAAGTTAGGGAAAGGCAGTCACATAGCCTGAGCAGGCAAAAGAACTTAGAGTTAGCATTAGCTACTCAGTTTTGTGGCAATCTACAGAAAGACAAAGAAGAGAAAAAATGAAGAACCACAGTGTTAGCTACGAAACACTTTACTAAAGGGAATAACCCTACTCTGGTCAACCTATGAAGGGAGCAAAGGAAGAAGGGAAAATTGCATATCATTATTGCAAAAAGCCAAGACACTGGAAAAGAGATTGTAGGAAGTGACCCTAGAGGATGCAAAAATTCTAACAAGAGAATCAAGAAAACCCAGAAAGACAAAATCTTCAGCTAGGAAATAAGTGGCAGATGGTTCAAAAATTGATAGATTGGGGGAATCTTAGGGGTAGGAACTGGAGAATAATATGCTTCAATACCTTTCTCTCAGGTTAACCTGTCCTTGCCTTTTCTGGTAGATATGCGTGCTACTTATTCTGTAGTTAACTTGGAAATTTCTCATTTTGTATCTGGGTGCTACAGCAATACTGGTTATTGGTATTTCTTTTTGTTGTTGTTTTTTTTTTGAAGATTTTGTTTATTTATTTGAGAGGGAGCAAGAGAGCATGAGCAAGAGAGAGAGCACGGGAGCAAGAGGGAGGGGCAGAGGGAGAGAGAGAAACAGACTCCCTGCTGGACAGGGAGCCTGATGTGGGGCTCGATCCCAGGACCCTGAGATCATGACCTGAGCCGAACGCAGACGCTTAACCGACTGAGCCACCCAGGCGCCCCAATAATGATACTAGATTAATTTGAGATAGAAACCCAGTAAAAATAGCTTACCAAAAAGGATAAGCCATGGCCATGTGTAAAACAATACCCTTTATTTAGAGTTCAATTTGAAGGAATAAAACTTGTTATATTTTAAAATTAGGGGGAAATATAAAATAAATCTTAAAAATAAATAAGTAAAATTAGGAGAAAAAAGGAGGCATAATTTTGAAAGTGCATTCACCTTGTAATAGTCTCATACTTCTAGTAAAGAAGGAAGATAAATTTGATACAGATGGTTGACTACTGTGTACATTTGTACAGTATCTTAAACAAGTAAATAAAGTTTCTGTTCCTTAACCTGTGTAGTCCCTAACCCTGCAACTATTCTGACATCAGTACCATTGTCTGCAGAGTTTTTACTGTAATTGATCCGTATTGTCCCCCTCCCTTTTTTTTTTTTTTTTTTATTTTTGCTTTTCTTCTGTGGATGAGTCTATATTCTTCTTTGTTTTTACTTATGAAAAAGTCATAAGTAAGTCTTACGCAGGTAGAGAATTCCAAAAGGGTTTGGGGACTCCCTTACTATTTTCTCTAGTCATTTACAGGAAAACAGAAATCTGTCCCATCAGGAAGATCTGTATTCAATATGTAGATGTATTTCTGGTAATTTTAGTAATGTAAAACCGATACTTTGGCTTCAAAAGGGCTTAAGGCCGGGTGCCTGGGTGGCTCAGTCGGTTGAGCGACTGCCTTCGGCTCAGGTCATGATCCTGGAGTCCAAGGATCGAGTCCCGCATCGGGCTCCCTGCTCGGCGGGGAGTCTGCTTCTCCCTCTGCCCCTCCCCCCTCTCATGTGCTCTCTCTCTCTCTCTCATTCTCTCTCTGTCAAATAATAAATAAAATCTTTATAAAAAAAAAAACAAAAAACAAAAAAAAAACAAAAGGGCTTAAGGCCACACTGAACAAAATGCAGTATTGCCAAACTGAAAGAAAAATTTCAGGCATCTGTTGTCACCTAACGGCTACAAAGTGTTGTAATACAGAAGTCAGCAAATTATGCAAATGAAATGACCTACTACCAAAAAAATACTTAGACAATTTGGGGGTCTAGTAGGATAGTGTCAACAATGAACTCCAGCTTTTGCAGAGCAGGGAAAAATCTCTGATGATGCATTTGCTTAATAATTGCTTCAAATCTTCTGGTTTGCTCCCTAGAATCTCAATAGGAATTTGAATGATTAAAGTTGGCTATAGTCCCTCCCCCAGCTTTAGGGATTCCAAATTTTGAAAACTTTTCCATTTGTTTTGGACTAAAAATAAAGGTAGTGCTAGAATTTTAACTCTAAAGTTGGGATTAGACTAGAGACCAATCTGGATGCCATGGCACCCTGAAAATGCCTGAATGTTTCTAGGCTGTGGTGGCAGTGACCACATTTAGTGAAAAGGCTCAAGCCCTTCCAGTGGGTTCCTGGATTGACTTGAGCATCCTGCATGTGTTGATACTTATCTCACAAGTATATAAGACCCAGCATTTGTTGGTACACTCTCAGACTGGCTAGGAGCAAGCATTTTTTTTTTTTTTTAATTTTATTATGTTAGTCACCATACAGTACATCATTAGTTTTTGATGTGGTGATCCACGATCCATTGTTTTCGTGCAACACCCAGTGCTCCATGCAGTACGTGCCCTCCTTAATACCCATCACCGGGCTCACCCATCCCCCCTCCCCCCTCCCCTCTAAAACCCTGTTTGTTTCTCAGGTCCATAGTCTCTCATGGTTCATCTCTCCCTCCGATTCCCCCCCCCCATTTTTCCCTTCCTTCTCCTAATGTCCTCCGTGTTATTCCTTATGGTCCACAAATAAGTGAAACCATAGGAGCAAGCATTATTCTTCAGTCTTAACACTGTGATTGGAAGATGCAACTTCCTAAACCTGATACTTTTTTACCAGATTAGGAAATCAAATGGATGATCATGATTGTACAACTGTAATAGAAGAAAACATTAAGCCTCAGTCTGATTTATCTGATCATCCTTTTCAAAATGCAGATTCCATAATAATTCCTTTTTTTTTTTTAAAGATTTTATTTATTTGACAGAGAGAGACACAGCGAGAGAGGGAACACAAGCAGGGGGAGTGGGAGAAGGAGAAGCAGGCCTCTCGCCGAGCGGGGAGCCCGATGTGGGGCTCCATCCCAGGACCCTGGGATCATGACCTGAGCCGAAGGCAGACGCTCAACGACTGAGCCACCCAGGCGCCCCGCCATAATAATTCCTGATGGGTCATATACTTGGGACAAAAGTGGCCAACTCCAGGCTTTCTATGTTGTGGTGACTTATCATAAAATCTTGGAAGCTTGTATTTTGTCTCGAATTAAGTTGGGTAAAGCACATAAGTTAGGAGCAGTTACTAGAGCTGAGATTCTTGGCTCTGGACAGAAAGCAAATATATATACTGATGATAAATATGTTTTCAGTGTCTGTCATGCAACAGGGCAAATTTAGAAAAATAGGGAATTGTTGACTTCAGTGAGGACTAAAACATCTCATGAAGAATTAAAAGCTGATTTGTTAGCTTTACAACTGCCTATTCAGATTATCAGCAGCCATTGTAGAACTCACACAGGGCAAAGTGACAAAATTTCTAAAGGCAGTGATTTTGCTGAAAGAACTACAAAAGCTGCTGTTAAAACATGACTCCAAACTTAGAAGCCCCACTTTTAATACTACGAACCTTTGTTCATTTTCAAAAATAAGCCTCACAAAGGGAAATGAACAAAGGAATTGAAAGGGGGTGGGGGGCTAAAAGAAATTCAACTGGACTATAAAAATTACCTAACAAAATAATTCTTATACCACAGCCTTTATTCCCTTGATTAGTTTATTGTTATGTTGTCAACATCATCTGAGAGGGATTTTTAAGGGCACTAAACTCTTATGATACCTATCAAATAGCTGAAATTATGCGAAACATATTAAAGCGTTTTGTTACTTGTCAGAATTCTTTACAGACCACTTCCAAGGTAGGTGCGAGCAAGCTTTTCCTGACCAACTTTACCAGGAACCTTACGGCAGTTAGACTTCATAGAACTAATGCCTATGTAAGGTAGGAGATTTTTGTCTAGTTGTGGTGTGGATGATGTCTGAATGGCCTGGTCTTTCCCTCTTCAAAAGTAAATGCTCAGGCAGGGATAAAGGCTCTCTTCCTGCACATAATCCCCACTTTTGGGACCCCAGAGGAATCAGATAGAGGAAATCCTTTTATGTGCACTGTTATCCAGGAATTATGCAAATGTTTGTGGATTCCTAAAAGCTATCATACTCCCAAGTAGAATGGATGACTCAAACTCACTGGCTAAGATTCAGCAATCTAATGGGTTAAAGTGGCCTAGAGAGTTACCACCATCTTTGTTAAAAATTAGAGTGATTCTTGCAAACAATAGTGTTATCCCTTTCTTTGAACTTATGTTTGGCAGTTTAGGGGCCAAGGGCAGGCCACCCCAAAATATGCCACTTTGGCACAGTGATCATTTTAAATAAAGGTTACTTAAGAGAGAGCCAATGCAGAAAGAACTCTCTGACCCCTCCTTTGCCTCCACAAAGCAAGAAATAAATGTGAAAGGTACCCTCCCTATACCAGGAGGTAGAGAGATCAGTATCACCACAGATAAGAAATTTAGAGCCAAGATGGCTAACCCTTGTTCCTTTTTACCAATTTACCACCACAGCCCAAATTCTGTTCTGGGAATTTCTTACTAATTGAAGCTCCCAAAGTTAAGCTTTCTTTGTCCTATCAATTCCTCACAGATTTTTTTGTCTTTTTGTCTACAAAGTATAAAAACTGCCTGCCTTGGTGATTTCTTTGGGTCACAATTTCATTATTGGGCCTCTGTGCACATGTAATTAAACTTTTCTTTTCCCCCTCCTGTTAATCTGTCTCATGTCAATTTAATTCTTAGACCAGCTGGAAGAATATAATATTGAAGGGCAGAAGTAAATTTTCATCTGCTACATCGGAACTGTGAATTTGGGTCTGAAATCACTTTCTCTGCCCGTTTAACTGAATTCTCTCATAATCATGTTCAATACTTAAAAACGGCTTCTCTCTTTCCTAGAAACCCTGAGACATAAAGTCTGAAGGGCCTGGAGGGACCTACTGGAAGAAGTCTGCCCCCGCCCCCCCCCATCACAATGAGCAATTTATTTTACATAGAAGTGTTCTAGAGAGAAGATGAGGCGTCACCACATGGAGGGACAACTTGAAGTCTGCTGATCACCCATATGGCTGTCAAAGTAAAAGATAAAACCCAGATAGATTCATGCTTCCCCTGTGAAGCCAGCTCCTCAAGAGGACTAGATTGTGGTTGCCACAAAGGCTTTGAAACTTAAATTCTTTTGAGAGACTGATAATGGTACTGAACTCAGCTGAAAGGAGGTATTCTAATGAACTTAATACAGTTCTCAGACTGCCTTGTTGTCTTATTCACAGTAGTAGTTATTTCAGTTACTGTAAGAAATGCATTTTACTCGAAAACAAACCTATTATTTGTTACATTACTTTTTCTTTCTGTACTCCCAATAATGGTTCCTAAAGTCACACATTTTAATCAGCTTTAAATTATACTCCCAGTATGGACACTGTCTGGGCTTATAAATCCAACAATCTGAGTATTGGCAGAATTAAAAATAAGACCATCCTCATTACTAAATTGTTTTAATAACATCAAAGTAAAACTAATATGCATCATACTCGGGCCCCAAATTTGACACAAAAAATGTTTTGTTAACTAGTTTGATGAGGAGGATGGTATAGAAAAGGGCCTGATTAATAGAAAAACGGAAATCTGGCATTTATGGATAGAAACGACAGAAGACAGGTCTAATGTCACTGTTAACCACTTTGGGATACAAGTTTTTTCTAGTCCTAGTATAGATAGATAAATATACCTGCTGTATTATAATAGTTAATTAAATATCCATGGATAACTACTGATTTGAATGGAGGTGAAAAATGGCCTATAGATAGACTTAAAATGATTAGAGCCATGTACACTAAACTCTGGAAGTTGAAGGGGAGCAGAATTTGCTACCCCCAAATAATGCTTCTTCGGTATAAAGATTATCTTTAACTGGTTAGTTTTAAGAAATAGTAAACATAGGAGAAGCTCTAAAAACCATAAAGTTACCGTTTTTTGTGCAAAACACTTACATAAAGAAGGGAAATCTCCATTTGTAAGGCTGTCTCCCTCTCTGTACCAGAAGAGGAAGATGACTAAATCCCTAGAAACTCAGGGGAGAAGGTAGTGACTTAAATCTGCATAACAACCATACTCTCATTTACTGTGCTTCATGTGATAACCTTCCATCCTTGGGCCCACCGCCAAGCCCCCAACATCTTCTTTTGCCTTTAGCTGGAGATGTATATAAGGTGATGGTGTGGGCCGTTTCAGAGAGTTACTTAGTTCTGAGTATCTCCCATGTATATAGGAGGTATATATTTTATTAAACATCTGTCTTTCTCTTGTTAATCTGTCTTTTATTATAGGAGGGTCTCAGCCAAGAACCTAGAAGGGTAGAGAAAAAATTCTTTTTCCTCCTGTACAAAGTTCAATCTGTACCCCTGCAATGAGTGCTTTATAGTAGTACTTTGATACTAGACAATGGCCATGAGTGTCTTTGTTTTACATCTGGGAGAATTATTTGAGCAGATGGAATAACTACTTGAAGGGCCTAGTTTATCCTTTAATTGTAATGTTACTTCTATGACAGGAGAAATTTATCATATTTTAACAAAAAATTTAGTTAAAATTTTAGATTATCAAGCTCCAGAGTTAAACTACTGATTTTAGATTATCAAGCTCCAGAGTTAAACTACTGATTAGGCTTGGATTGGATGTGATATCATAAAAAATTGCAAATTAACACTCTAGTTAATTTTGTTCAAGTAGTTATTTGAAAGTACAAACAATAAAGACATCACAACAGTTTGTAAAATTAATGACAAAGGAGAGTATTTGTGCACTTTTGTGTTAATCAGCAATCTGCTTGAAGCATTCACCACTGGTAAGATATACTTAAACATTTTTCCCAAGGCAAATACTATACTAATTTTTAAAACTCATCCTATTGTAATTCTGATAACTGCTTTGTTCTGTATTTTACTGTGGACTTGCTAGATATTTAGACTGTTGCTAGAGAAAGGTAGAAATGACAATGTAGATAATTACAAAACTGTAGCTCACTAAAAAATAGTTGACAGAAAGGGGAAATTATAAGATTAAATACAAATCTAAAAAATTTAAAAATTTTTCCTAATGCCTAAAAAGAACTTTTCTCCCTCTTCTTTTAGCATTTCCTTTAGAAAACTTGAGATTATAAATGCCATCTCTGCCTCTGAGATGTATGTAAATCTATTTAAATAGTAAATAAGCTTCCTGGGAGTTATGCATTCCAGAAATACCATTCTTGGGGACCAAGGAGCCATCTCTTTGAAAAATGAACTTTAAGAAGGGTGGGGCTATTTCTCTGTCTGTGGCAATTTAGCTCTAAGATGTAACTTCCTGCTTGTCAAAAGATATGATAAATTTTATTTTCCTTTTGGTTAAAGACAATCAACATGTATATAATGGATTGTATCTTCCTGGTTATGTAAATAGGGTAAGATTTCTTTTTGTCTCTTTAATCTCTTTAGGAGGTTACCTGTGATGCATCACAGTCTGTTTTAATCCTTATTTAATAATAATACTGTTTCATTATTTCTACATTTTGCGGAGAGATTTTACTGCATTGGCAGAAGATTTTATGGTTAATTATATTTCCCCAACACCAGTCCCCTATCTCAGGACAGAAGTCCTTCCTTGAATCTCTAGCCCAGCAGCAAAAACCTTGCAAAACTGATCTCCAGGACTCCTCTGTTGTAGACTGCTCTTTGGCTGCCTAGATTTTTTAGCTCTCTTAACCAAACTCTACTTAGTTGACTAATGAGGTTAAGTGAAGCTCTCAGTCCTCTGCAAAACATACTAATGCCTGTGGGATGCTTAATGCTCATAGCACATAGACAATGCTGCAGGATTCACTCATACCTTTAGTTTCTACCAGTTGAATTGGATGTTTAAGAGTCAACTATTTTAGTTCCTGAATCTGTTGTATACCACTTGTACTTATAAAATATACAGTTGACCCTTGAACAAAAGGAGCGTTAGCCTCAATGCAGTTGAAAATCCACATATAATTTGATTCCCTAAAAACTTAACTACTAATAGCCTACTGTTGACTAGAAGCCTTAGAGTTCACAAAAACAGTTTATTAACACACGTTTTTATGTTATATGTATTATATGCTGTATTCTTACAATAAAATAATCTAGAGAAAAAGTAATCTAGAAAAAAGAAAATGTTACTAAGAAAATCATAAAAGAAAAGACATTTCCAGTACTGAACTATATGTTTATTTTTAAAATCTACATATAAGTGGACCCATGCAGATTAAACCATGTTGTTTGAGGGTCAAGTAATTAGATACATACAAAACAATAATACATTACTGCACCAAAAAATAGTTGTTTCTACTATTAAAAAGCTATATTGTTTTGGAAAGACCTACTGATATTTGGTGGTCCCCTAAGGAAATAAACAGCTTGTCACCCAATAGTGAGGCCCACAAAATGATAAACTCCACTTACCCATAAAAAACTTACAGTTAGCATTACTTTCTTTTCAAGCCAACTTTATTGGAGTATAACTCTAAATGTACCCACTTGAGTATAAAGTTAAATGAGTTTTGACAAATATTTACACTAGTATATACCACAGTCAAGATACAAAACATTTTCATACAACAAAAAGTCCCCTCCAGGCTCTTTGCAGTCAATCTATACCCTATCACTCCAACAACCACTGATCTTTCTGTTACTACAGTTTCGCTTATTGTAGTATTTCATCTAAGTGGAATCATATAATATGTATTTTTTGGTGTCTGGTTTCTTTTGCTCAATGTAATGCTTTGAAATTAATTCATGATGTTGCACGTATCCATTTGTTCCTTTTACTATGAAGTAGAATTCCATTTTATTAATATATCACAATTTTTTCCCATTTAAATGTTGATACACATTTTGGTTGATTTCCAGTACGGGACTTTAATAAATAAAGCTACTACAAACATTCATGTGTAAGTTATTTTGTGGACATAGGTTTCATTTTACTTAGAATATACAAGTATGTAGAATCCAAAATTCTGGGTAAGATAGTAAGAGTATCTTGACTCTTTTTTTTTTTTTTTAATTCTGGGTTTTTTGGTTTTTGTTTTTTGTTTTTAAGTGAACTCTATGCCCAATGTGGGGCTCAGACTTAGAACCCTGAGATCAACAGTCGTGTGCTCCACCAACTGAGCCAGCCAGGTGCCCCAGAGTATGTTGACTTTTATAAAAACGTGCCCAACTACTTTGAAAATAGCTATACCATTTTACACAACCCTCAGCAATGTGTAAAGTCCCAGTTGTTTCACATCCTCCCCCAAAACTTGGGATTGTCAGTGATTTGAATTTTAGCCATTCTAGTATGTGTAGAGTGGTATCTCATTGTATTTTTTGTTTATATCTTTCTGTTGACTAATGATGTTAAACATCTTTTAATGTACTTACTGGCTATTCACAGATGCTTTTGTGAAGTGTCTATTTAAATCTTTTTCTCCCATCTATATTGTATCACTTATTATTGAGATGTAAGAGTCCTTCATATACTATGGATAAAAGTCCTTTAATAGATGTATGTATTGCGCATATTTTCTCCCTGCCTGTGACTTGCCTTCCAATTTTCTTCTTGAGGAAAAGAAGTTGTTTTTCTTTTATATTTAGTGCAAAGCTGCAAAAATTTCCTCCCACAGATTCTTTTAGAAATGTTACAGTTTTAGTTTTTTTATGTTTAGTTCCATAATCAATTTAAAGTAGGTTTTGTGTGTGATATGAGGTAATGGCCAACATTCTTTTTTTTTTCCCCCCCATATGGTTATCCAGTTGTTCTGGTACCGTGTACTGCAATAGCTATCCTTTCTCTCGTTAATTACCTTGGCGGTTTTGTCAAAAATTGATTGAACATGGGGCATCCATGCTGGCTCAGTTGGTAGGGTACATGACTCTTGATCTCAGGGTCATGAGTTCAAGCCCCACATTGAGTGCAGAGCTTACTTAGGAAAAAAAGAGGAAAAAATTATTGAAACTATGTATGTAGGTCTATTTCTGGACTCTATCCTGTCCCATTTCTCTAAGTCAGAGTATACTTACGGACAAGGGATATTGCCAGTGGCATGCTGGCAGCCATTCGCCACCACACACTTTGGGGGCATGAGTATGAACAACAACAACAACAACAACACCACACCGATTTGTAGCATATGCTGATGGCCAACACATCAACTTTCCAGCCACAGTCAATTTGAAAGCACCCAGCACTATACATTCTAGCTGCCTCAGACTCCTCAAACTACAGTCTTTAGCTCCTTAAGTCAGTGAGACTTCCACGCATTGCTTGGGTACCCTCTCCCTGGGCTGAGGTCGGCAAAGTGCCTCTAGGCAGAAAGCTGAGATGATCATCAAGATCACTTTATTTGTGTCCCTTGTGTCAGCGATCACAGACCTGTACTGCTTCTAGTCCAAAGTCTGAGGAATAGTCATTTCATATATTTTGTACAATTCTCTAGTTGTTCATGGGCAGGAGTCTGTACCAGCTATTCCAACATGGTCAGAAGTACTTCCCAATTAGCTTTAAATACTTCACTCTTAAATATGAATATATAGTCATGAACCACCATATATTTGAGGACAGCCTCTAACATGAAACAAAGATCAAAATAAACAAAAGGGGGTGCCTTGTGAGGGGGTCACTTGGGTGGCGCAGTTGGTTAATCTGACTCTTGGTTTTGGCTCAGGTCATGATCTCAGGATCCAGGGATCCAGCCCCATGTCGGGCTCTGCCCTCAGGGGAGGGTCTGCTTGAGAGTCTGTTTCCTTCTCCTTCAGCCCCTCTTGCTTGTGATCTCACTCTCAAAATAAATAAATAAATCTTTAGGGCGCCTGGGTGGCTCAGCTGGTTAAGCGATTGCCTTTGGCTCAGGTCATGATCCTGGAGTCCTGGGATCGAGTCCCACATTGGGCTCCCTGCTCAGCGGGGAGTCTGCTTCTCCCTCTGACCCTCCCCCCTTCTTGTGCTCTCTCTCTCTCTATCAAATAAATAAATAAAATCTTTAAAAAAATAAATAAATCTTTAATAAAAAACTTGTAAGAAGCAGATAATACAGAAAAAAGAAAACACTTTTTAAAACTATAATATTTTTATTTTTTTTTATTTTTTTTTTTTTGAAGATTTTTTATTTTATTTATTTGACAGAGAGAGACACAGCGAGAGAGGGAACACAAGCAGGGGGAGTGGGAGAGGGAGAAGCAGGCTCCCCGCAGAGCAGGGAGCCCGATGCGGGACTCGATCCCAGGACCCCGGGATCATGACCTGAGCCGAAGGCAGTCGCTTAACCAACTGAGCCACCCAGGCGCCCAAAACTATAATATTTTTAGAGACTTAAGATATTACTTCTATGAAACAAGAAAAAGGATGCTGTAAGCAGCCATCAAAAAAATGAAATCTTGCCATTTGCAACGACGTGGATGGAACTACGGGTATTATGCTAAGCAAAATAAGTCAATCAGAGAAAGACAATTATCATGTGATCTCACTGATCTGTAGAATTTAAGAAACAAGGCAGAGGATCATAGGGGAAGAGAGGAAAAAAATGAAACAAGACGAAACCAGAGAGGGAGAGAAACCATAAGAGACTCTTAATCTTAGGAAACAAACTGAGGGTGGCTGGAGGGGGGTGAGGGTATGGGATAACTGGGTGATGGACACTGGGGAGGGTATGTGTTGTAATGAGCACTGGGTATTATATAAGACTGATGAATCACAGACCAGTACCCCTGAAACAAATAATACATTATATGTTAAGTAATTTAATTTAAATTAAAATAAAAAATAAAAAAAATTAAAAAGTTTTAAAAAGGATGCTGTAAGAAAAGAATTCAGACAACAAGAAAGAAGTCTTAGAAGTTAAATATATGTATATATAAATGTATGTGTATATGTAAATATGTACATATGTGTATGGATATATACATATATATGACATAAAATAAAAAATATAGGCTGATAGAAAGTTGGAAATTTCTCCTAAAAATTAGAACCAAAGGACAAAGAGATAGACAGTAAGAGAGAAATAATAAAATATAGGACCTGTCCAAGACATTAAACTAATAGTGCTTTTGAGGAAGACAGGAAATAAAATGATTTTAAAGAAATCAAGAAAATTTCTACATTTAAGGGTCTTGTCTTCACAGATTTAAAAGACCCAGCACAATGATTAATACAACAAAGCACAACATTATGAAACTTTGGAACACCTAGAATGGAGAGAAGATTCTAAAAGCTGTCAGAGATTAAGAACATGAAACATACAATGGATTACAGAAGAGAATAACATTGAGCTTCTCAACAGCAACACTAGAAGTAAAAAGACAAACACCTTCAAAATTCTGAGGAAAATGTTTTTTTTTACCTCAAATTCTATACTTCATATCAATCAAATATAAAGAAAGACTAAAGATACTTAAGACATGTAACATCTCAAAAAATAAAGGATGAGCTCCAGCAGAAAAAAGGGAGTAAACTAAAAAAGATGGCACCATGGAATCCAGAAAACAGAGCCAGTACAGAAATCAAGTTTTTTTTTATAATAGTGAGGGAAGCTCCAGGATGATCGCTGTACAGTGGAACTCAAAAGCAACCAGTCCAAACTGAAATGGCATGATGGGGAACTTTAGGAGAGTGGTCCCCGAGAAAAAAAATAGAACCTACAAATTAATTCCTGTGGCTTCCTGTATTGAGTTTACAACTCTACTTAGATTATGATAGTTACTTAGAAAACTAAACCAAATATGAGTCCATTTTCAATGCCAAAGAAAAATAGAATTCGTAAGAAACTGTCTTAGACCATTCAGGCTGCTATAAGGAAATACCATAGATTGGGTAGCTTATAAACCATAAAAATTTATTTAACACAGTTCTAGAGGCTAGAAGTCTAAGATCAGGGTGCCAGCAAGGTCCGCGGTGAGAGTCCTCTTCTGCATTGCAGACTTCTCATTGTAACTTTACAGGACAAAAGGGGTGAGAGAACTCTGTGGGCTATCTTTTATAAGAACATTAACTCCACCTTCATGATCTTATCACCTCCCAAAAGTTCCACCTCCAAATACCATCATCTTTGGGG
Source organism: Leptonychotes weddellii (assembly GCF_054177405.1). Lineage (NCBI taxonomy): Eukaryota > Metazoa > Chordata > Mammalia > Carnivora > Phocidae > Leptonychotes > Leptonychotes weddellii. The sequence continues at coordinate 24,670,742 of NC_138385.1, forward strand.
GGTTAAGATGTCAACATATGAATTTTAGGGGGACACAGACATTCAGACCATGACAGAAAGAAAATCATACTACATAGTTCAGCTGGCTGTCCACCATATAATAAATATTGATTTATCCATTTATTGGGAGAATAGAAGGAAAAAATATGTCAGTGAGGGGAGGGAGATTTTTGTAACTAAATCTTCATAATAAATAGTATAAAATCAACAGATAATGCTAAAAGTTATAAATTTTTAAAACAATAAAACATGTCATTTTTAAAATATGAAGATAATAACAGAATAACTCGGGGGAACAGGAATCAACAGTAATGAGGGCAGGTTGGAAGACTACCGCTTTTATATATGTGCTTAATAGCATTAGGTGACCTTTTAAACTGTGAGTACACAATGCTTTGAAAAAAAATGTAAATTAGAAAAATAATATCTTCCTGGCACTATTTCTAATTTTGCCTTGGATGCAGTCCCTCAAAAATAGAAAGGTCAAAGCATGATTAGGAGAAGGAAAGAGATGAAATTTAATATACCTAGACTGAATTATTACTCAGTTATCTACCCTCAACATTCATGCCTTTTCAATTCCATCCAGTGCTGGATCTTCAATCCAGACTCACTGGGTTCTGGAGTCAAAGAGACATGAGTTCAAATTCTTTATTACGAAAAATCCAAATGTTCTTTTCCCCAAAACAGGGGATACTGATAAATTATGACTATTGTTTTTAACAAGGTAGGCTAAGGTCACTGAGCTCTGTTAATAGAGTTACATATCTTCATCAAGGGAAAATGAGTAATATTTGGTGGTTTCCTGATTAAATTCCCTTAATTTTATTTTTTTTAAGTTTTAATTTTAATTCCTGTTAGTTAACATAGTTTTATATTAGTTTCAGGTGTACAATATAGTGATTCAGTACTTCCATACAACACCTGGTACTCATCATCAGTGCACTCCTGAATCCCCATCACGTAATTAACCCATCCCCTCACCTCCCTCCCCTCTGGCAATCATCAGTTTGTTCTATATAATTAAAAGTCTGTTTCTTGATTTGTCGTGCTCTCTTTTTTTCTCTTTCCTTGTTTGTTTTGTTCCTTAAATTCCATATATAAGTGAAATCATATGGTATTTGTCTTTCTCTAACTTATCTTGCTTAGCAGAATACTCTCTGGCTCCATCCATATCATTGCAAATGGAAAGATTTCATTCTTTTTTATGGCTGAATAATATTCCATGATATATATATATACCCCACTTCTTCTTTACCCATGCATCAATAGATGGACACCTGGGCTGCTTCCATATCTTGGCTATTGCAAATAATACTGCTATAAACATAGGGGTGCATCTATCCCTTTGAATTAATGTTTTTGTATCCTTTGGATAAATACCCAGTAGTGCAATTGCTGAAACATAGGGTAGTTCTATTTTTAACTTTTTGAGAAACCCCCATACTGTTTTCCACAGTGGCTGCACCAGTTTGCATTCCCACCAAGAGCGCACAAATGTTCCTTTTTCTCCACATCCTTGCTAACTAACACCTGTTTTTTCTTGTATTGTTGATTTTAGCTATTCTGACAGGTGTGAGGTGATATCTCATTGTAGTTTTGATTTGCATTTCCACGATGGTAAGTGATGAGGAACATCTTTTCATGTGTCTGTTGGCTGTCTGGATGTCTTCTTTGGAGAAATGTCTGCTCATGTCTTCTGCCCATATTTCAACTGGATTATTTGTTTTTTGGGTGTTGAGTTGTATCAGTTCTTTATAGATTTTGGATACTAACCCTTTATCAGATATGTCATTTGCAAATATCTTCTCCCATTCCATAGGTTGCCTTTTAGTTTTGTTGACTGTTTCCTTCACTGTGCAGAAGCTATTTATTTTGATTTAGTCCCAGCAGTTTATTTTTGCTTTTGTTTCCCTTGCCTCAGGAGACATATCTAGAAAAAAGTTGCTACAGCCGATGTCAAATAGGTTACTGCCTGTGTTCTCTTCTAGGATGTTTACGGTTTCAGGTCTCACATTTAGGTCTTTAATCCATTTTGAATTTATTTTTGTGCATGGTGTAAGACAGTGGGTCCAGTTTCTTTCTCTTGCATGGTGCCATCCAACCTCCCAAACACCATTTGTTGAAGAGACTGTCCTTTACCAATTGGATATTCTTTCCTGCTTTGTCGAAGAGTAATTGACCATATAGTTGGGGGCTTATTTCTGGGTTTTCTATTCTGTTCCATTGTAAATGCCCTTAATTTAAAAACACTGCTTGCTCACTCACTTGTTTGCTTACTCTTTTATATACATGTATCTCCATAGATAAATTAAGAAGAAATCTGTCCCTTTGTATCTCAAAAATAGCAAAAGAAGTTGTAATTGGTTTCCTCCACTGATACACTGTTTCCTTTCTAGGGTGAAGCAATAAAAAAGAGGGTAGAATACTCTCCCTAGCTAGAATTGTCATCTAAGCCCCCTCCCACACACACAGGGGCGCCTGGGTGGCTCAGTCCGGTTAAGCATCTGACTTTGCCTCAGGTCATGATCTTAGGGTCCTGGAATCGAGCTCCGCGAGGGGCTCCATGCTCAGCAAGGAGTCTGCTGGGCCCTCTCCCTTTCCCTCTGCCCCTCCCCCCTGTTCGTGCTTTCTCTCTCTGAAATAAATAGAATCTTTTTTTTTTAAGATTTTATTTTTTTATTTGACGGAGAGAGACACAGTGAGAGAGAGAACACAAGCAGAGGGAGAGGGAGAAGACTCCCCGCTGAGCAAGGAGTCCGATGCGGGGCTCGATCCCAGGACCCTAGGATCATGACCTGAGCCGAAGGCAGACGCTTAACGACTGAGCCACCCAGGCACCCCATAAATAAAATCTTTATTTTATTTTTTATTTTTTTTAAGATTTTATTTATTTATTTGACAGAGAGAGGCACAGCAAGAGAGGGAACACAAGCAGAGGGAGTGGGAGAGGGAGAAGCAGGCTTCCCGTGGAGCAGGGAGCCCGATGTGGGTCTCGATCCCAGGACCCTGAGATCACGGCCTGAGCTGAAGGCAGACGCTTAATGACTGAGCCACCCAGGCGCCCCAAATAAAATCTTTAAATAAAAAGTAAATAAATACAACTCCCCACAGAAGTTTGGCTCTGGACTTAAAAAAAAGGGGGGGGCGGTGCTTTTTCATCCTCCACTCAACTCAATCACCAAGTGAGTAATTCCAGCTATGGAGTTTAGGACAATCAGGACTGTTCGAGGGTCCTACCTTCAGACAGAAGACTAGAGGAAGTATGGCTAATATCACTATATGTTGAGATATTTCATTTGATAGAGAATAAATAGTCTCTATCAAATGGAAAGCTCTTAGATGAATGTCTTCGGTTAAAATGTAATATTCAAATGTATATCTTCTTTAAGGTTTCCTGATGTAACTGACTTTTTGATAAGCTAACCAAGTCCTGATCATGTAAGAGGACCTTTGTCATAATCTACTCCTTAATTCCCCATTGCAATGCCTCATCCCATCCCATAGACACATACACACACTCATACCTTCACTCACAGTAAATTACAGGCCTAGACTCTCACATGCTGTTTCCATATTTGGGGGTAACCTGTTCTGCCTATTGCACTGTGAACTTCCTCCTAGACTCTGCAGCTGAGTCTGTGCCTGCCTCAACCCAGTTATGCCAGTCTCGTGGCATATGTCAGTCTTTCCAAGTCTGCCCCTACTTGTTTTAAGATACGACACTAGTTCTGACCTCTGGCGTATCACAGAGTATGTCTACCAGTCATTCAAGCTCTTAAACACAGTAAAGCTCTGAAGGGATTCAGAACAAGACTCCCTAAAATGTGCTACTTTATGGCATGTGGACTATTTTGAGCTGAAGGTAATCAAGACCCAGCAGACCGAAGAAAAAATTTTGCCTCTCCCTAACCTACCTAAATAAATTTAGATAAGGGTCCTGGTCCAGCAAGAGAGCTTATTACCAAGGGATAACTTTGATATCTGAATGACCTATCTGTAGGACAGGACAACATCTAATTACCAAACATCTGTTCTTCTTATCAGCCTGTGAATCATCCTCCTCCTCTTTGAAGCCCCAGGCCTCTCTGTCCCATTCCTTAGTTCAAGATGGCACACAAGCCTCAATTACCTGGCTTGTCCTTGGGACTCCCTGTCTTTCTGGGGTCCCCATACATAAATAAGTAAATTTGCCTTTCTCTTGTTAAACTGCTCTATGTCAATTTTTTTTAAAGATGTATTTATTTGGGGCGCCTTGGTGGCTCAGTCGTTAAGCATCTGCCTTTGGCTCAGGTCATGATCTCAGGGTCCTGGGATCGCGCCCCACATCAGGCTCCCTGCTCGGCGGGAAGCCTGCTTCTCCCTCTCCCACTCCCCTTGCTTGTGTTCCTGCTCTCGCTATCTCTGTCTCTGTCAAATAAATAAATAAAATCTTAAAAAAAAAAAGATGTATTTATTTGTGAGAGAGAGAGGGAGTGTGAGCAGGTGGGGGGCAGAGGGAGAGCGAGAGAAAGAATCTCAAGCAGACTCCGTCCCGAGCTCGGAGCCCGACATGGGGCCCGATCTCATGACCCCGAGATCATGACCTGAGCCAAAACCAAGAGTTGGATGCTTAATCAACTGAGCCACTGAGGTGCCCCCAAACTGTCCTATGTTAATTTGATTATTATATCAGCGAAAAAAACAAGAAGGGTGGAGGAAAAATTTTTCTTCCCCAATAGCTCCTATCCACAGATTTTTTTTCAACTCTTTTTCATATGTGAATTCACTACAGACAAGCTACATTTAACTTGGCTTTCTTTCAAGGAATGTGGTTACTGGGTTCATTTTAGCCAAGTGTCATTATAGCAAAAATATTCTAATTTGGATTATTATGGTGTTTGTACTTCCACTGCAGTGGTTTTCAGATTAGTGTGGGTAAGAATCTCCAGAGGGGTGGCTAAATTGCATTTTCCTGGGCCTAATCCCCTTCCCAAAAGATTTTGAGTTAGTGGGTCTAGGATGGAGTCCAGGAATCTGCAGGATATATAAGCACACAGGTCATTCTAATGTCAGAGGTGCTGGGGTCCACACTTTGAAATACCATACTTGTTAGTTTTCAATAAAGCCCACATGGATCCACTCATGTAATAGGATGCTTTGAAGAATACGTGTCTAGAAGTCTGCTTTTCTCCTCTGATGGCATTAAATGCAAAAAGAAGGAAATCTAGAGCTAAACTGCTGGCACTGTCCCTTTAAAGATCATCATTATTCTGAAAATGAAATGTTTGCTTGCTTCCTTCACAAAGAAGAAGTTTTGCTTGCCGTGGGAGTAAAAGGTGTTATGATTGCAAAATTTTTGTTCACCAGACAAATTCCAGTCCTTTCATATGGCTTTAGACAATGCTCCCTCTTAACTGTACAGCACTTCAAAATCCTGAGGAGGTGGTTTCAGTGGGGGCTAATGCCAGTGTTATTCAGAAAACATGCAAACAGAATCAAGACTTAGAGCTGCTCAAGGGGATGGAACAGTGGCCTCCCAAGCAATAGGACTTGTACTGGCTAGAGCCACTGAGTCATGCCCATCTCCCTTAAAGGTGTGGGAAATGAATTACTTCTCAGGTTAAAAGACCAGAATCTGGCTCAGACACTCCTTGGGATGCTTTCCCTACTCCTGGTCCTAGTCTCTCATAAGATCCAAGGCAATGACAGAAATACGAGAATTCAGTCACAGCTCTGACACTTTATTGACTATAAGACCTTCAGCAAGTCATTTTAGTGGTCTAAGCTTGTATAATTAGGACGACAGGATGGTTGTGAAAATTAAGCACAGTTCCTGGCAGGAAACGGCTGCAACATTCACTTTTGATTCCTACCTCATAATTTGGTCTGGAGTCATTGTTACACCAATCCCTCAAGGGCAGTGAGTCTCTCCAGTCACCATTTAGCACAGGGCAACACCCTTTCCAATGGACACTGTATGCCATTTAATATGGCTGACTTTAGGCTGACAGTTAAGAAGAGTTGGGGTGTAATCATCAGTTACCAATATGATAGAGTAGCAAGCAGGTTATGAGTTTTAATGCTAATTGAGGATACTTTTCTTTTTCTTAAAAATTCCATTTTAACCTACCTATTTTCACATGTTTTAAATGAAGTTCAAAACTTGGATTTACCCAACAGATCAATTAAGGCAAGGGCTCTCAGTGGTACAAGGGAGGCTATGTAATTTTCTGAAAACCTAATAAATGCTACAAATCCTCTCTCCTCTGGAGAAAAATACACATACACACTAAATTATGCATTCAGTTGATGGAGGTTTACAGACTCCCCACAGACCATCAACGAAACCCAGACTAAGAAGCCCTGGTATGTGTACCATCACTCACTTACCACTCTTGCCCCAGTAAAGTAGGAGCCTAAGCCTCTCCTAACCCTGAGAACAACCTGGGACCTTCTCTTGAAGGCTGTTAAAAGCCCACAGAAGACTTATGTGGGCTCCTTTAACAGACACTTGGGTTCTCACAAGGACTACATACAGCATATATCTAGGCAATGATGGGGTTGCCATGGTGAGGTGATTAGGAACTCAATTTTGTAGTTTAACCAATATGTTTTTGAGCTTCTGTAAATCAGGCAAAATGGAAGGCAGGTTGGGGAGAATAGTCCAAAGAAAACTAAGTTTTCTTGAAGGGTCTCATTCAAAGTTTAGGGGTCATGTTCTCCACATTGCTTGCCGTATTACAAGTATGCTGGAACATGCTTCTATTCCATTGTCAGGAACTGCTCCCCACCTTCCTAGTTCTGCTTTTTTCTAATGGGGACTTCAGAATATCAACTTGTCAATGCTCTGATTCTCAGATATCAAGAGTTAAACTGCGTGAGATCTGTTTTCCAGGGGACAAGCTGCTGGCGGAGGCAAAGTTAAAACAGGCTGCATACAGCAAATAACAGGAATCAGACATCAGGCAAAAAGCAAGTGGTAAACTATGTTCAATTAACTTCTATTATTACATATTTTTTAAACTTTCAGTGTAGGCATGGCATGGTTATTCTTAACCCATCTCCCTCCTACGGAGAGCTGTGTTTTAAGGGTCGGAATGCAGTATCATTCAGATTTAAAGATAACAATCCTGGCCTTCCCCAAGAAAATGTGAATGCAGAGTTTCTCCTCCATAAGAATCATCCCTAGTCCTTCAACCCTTATGATTAAAGATATGCTTTTGAGGGGTGCCTGTTTGGCTCAGTCAATAAAACATGTGACTCTTGGTCTTGGGATTGTAAATTCGAGACCCACGTTGGGTATGGAGATTACTTTAAAAAAATAAAATCTTAAAAGAAAAACATATGCTTTTGAGAGAATGCTGGTCAAGTCAAGTCAGGAGTACAAGCTGTGGCTGAAGAATTAAGACATGTGGTTCTAGACAGGGATGATATCCAAAGAGAAAATTAAGAACATCAATGGTAGCTCTGAAAAGAAAATGAGCTTGAATGATTTTGAATGATTTTCAAAATGATTTTGAAATTAACTGGTAAATAGTATATTGAAATATGACAGAAAAAGAAATTGAAAGAGAACCTTAGAACTGCAAAAATAGGATTCATCTTGTTCTAATGCTCAGCTAACACAGGAAAGCAGCTCTTATCTTAATGTCTTCAGAAATGAGACCCATTGAGATATACAAGTGATAGTTATGCCACCTATTCATGGGACTTAAAGGATAAATACAAACATATCCACCAATAGGGAGGATAGGCTTTCAAGTTCTCAAGGGTTGGTCCTGCATTTTCTGCTCTACTCTGGCTATATTTTCTTCCTAAAAGACCTCACCTAGTCCCAGGCTTTAAATACCATCTATACGCCAATTATTCTCAAATTTATTTCTCCAGCCCTGACTTCCTCCAGATTTGTATACTCAACTGTCTACTTAATTGCAATTCCGAGGGTAACCAATAAAAAAATAACTAAAATACACACAGAAAATGAAAAGAGAAGGGAATCAAAATGGTACCAAAAAACCCCACAAAAGGCAATACTGAAGAAATTGAGGAACATAAATGATGTAAGCAATATAGAAAATAGCAAAATGGCAGAATTAAATCTTTCCTTTAAAACAATTTTTAAAAAACATTTGTGGGGCACCTGAGTGGCTCAGTCGGTTAAGCATCTGCCTTCAGCTTGGGTCATGATCCCAGGGTCCTGAGATAGAGCCCTACATCGGGCTCCCTGCTCCGCGGGGGGCCTGCTTCTCCTTCTCCCTCTCCCACTCCGCCTGCCTATGTTCCCTCTCTCACTGTGTCTCTCTCTGTCAAATAAATAAACAAATAAATAATTTTTAAAAAAGTTGTTATGAGGGATGCCTGGGTAGCTCAGTTGGTGAAGTGTCTGCCTTCAGCTCATGTCATGATTCCAGGGTCCTGGGATCAAGTCCTGTATCGGGCTCCTTGCACAGCAGGGGGCCTGCTTCTCCCTCTCCCACTCCCCCTGCCTGTGTTCCCTCTCTCACTGTGTGTGTCTCTCTCTCTGTCAAATAAATAAATAAATAAATAATTTTTTAAAAAAGAAGTTGTTATGAGGGATGCCTGGGTAGCTCAGTCGGTGAAGTGTCTGCCTTCAGCTCATGTCATGATTCCAGGGTCCTGGGATCGAGTCCTGCATCGGGCTCCTTGCTCAGCGGGGACCCTGCTTCTCCCTCTGCCTGCCGCTCCCCCTGCTTGTGTGCTCTCTCTCACACAAATAAATGAATAAAATCTTTATAATTAAAAAAAAAGTTGTTATAAGACCAAAAAAAAGTTATGAGACAAAAAAAATGACATCATGTATTGATAAAAGGGTCAATTTATCAAGAAGAAATAACAATTATAGACATACACACAAACAAAAGAGCCCCAAATTATGTGAAACAACCATTGACAGAATTGGAGAAATAGTTCTACAATAATAGTTGTAGACTTCAATAGTCTATAGATATATGCACAAACAAAAGAGCCTCAAAACATGAGAAACAATCACTGAAGGAACTGAAGAGAGAAATAGGCAGTTCTACAATAATAGTTGGAGACTTTAATGCTCTACTTCCAATAATGGATGGACATCTAGACTCAAGATCAATAAGGAAATAGAGGATTTAAACAACAGTATAAATCAAATACACCTAACAAACATACAGGAATGCTCCACCCATCAACAGAATACACATCCTTCTCACGGGGCGCCTGGGTGGCTCAGTTGGTTAAGCGGCTGCCTTCGGCTCAGGTCATGATCCTGGAGTCCCGGGATCGAGTCCCGCATCGGGCTCCCTGCTCAGCAGGGAGTCTGCTTCTCCCTCTGACTCTCCCCCTCTCATGCTCTCTATCACTATCTTTCTCAATAAATAAATAAAAATCTTAAAAAAAAAAAAAAGAATACACATCCTTCTCAAGTGCACGTGGAATATTCTTCAGGACAGACAATATTTTAGGCTACAAAACAAGTCTCAATAAATTTAAAAAGATAGAAATCATACAAACTATCTTTTCTTTTTTTTCTTTTTAAAGATTTTATTTATTTATTTGACAGAGAGAGACACAGCAAGAGAAGGAACACAAGCAGGGGGGTGGGAGAGGGAGAAGCAGACTCCCCGCATAGCAGGGAGCCTGATGCGGGGCTAGATCCCAGGACCCTGGGATCACGACCTGAGCCAAAGGCAGACACTTAATGACTGAGCCACCCAGGTGCCCCCAAACCATCTTTTCTGACCAAAATGAAATGACTCTAGAAATCAAGAACAAGGAAAACTGGAAAATTCACAAATGTGTGGAAATTAACATACTCTTAACCAATGGGTAAAAGAAAAAAAATTACAAGAGAAATCAGAAAATACTTTGATATAAATAAAAATGAAAACACAGCATACCAGGGCGCCTGGGTGGCTCAGTTGGTTAAGCGACTGCCTTCGGCTCAGGTCATGATCCTGGAATCCCGGGATCGAGTCCCGCATCGGGCTCCCTGCTCGACAGGGAGTCTGCTTCTCCCTCTGACCCTCCCCCCTCTCATGTGCTCTCTCTCATTCTCTCTCTCTCAAATAAATAAATAAAATCTTAAAAAAAAAAAAAAAGAAAGAAAAGACAGCATACCAGAACTTATAGGAGTCAGTGAAAGCAGTGCTCAGAAAAAATGCATACCTCTAAATGCATATATTAAGACAGGAACTATTTCTCAAAGTAATAGGCTAACTTTATGCCTTAAGGAATCAGAAAAAGAAAAGTAAACCAAACTCAAAGCTAGCAGAAGAAATAATGAAGAGCAGAGATCAGTGAAATACAGAATAGAAAATCAAAGAGGATCATAAAACCAAAAGTTGGTTTATTTAAAAGATCAACAAAATTGACAAACCTTTACTTAGACTAAGAAAAAAATCTAAATAATGAAAATCAGAAATACAAGAGGCAATATTATTCCAAACCTTAGAGAAATTTAAAAAAAATTATAAATGAATACTTTGAACAATTTTACACCAATAAATCACCAAATTACTAAATTGACATAAGATGAAAGAGAAAATCTACGGGGCACCTGTGTGGCTCAGTCAGTTAAGCATCCGACTCTTGATTTTGGCTCAGGTCGTGATTTCAGGGTCGTGAGATGGAGCCCCAAGTTGGGGCTCTGAGCTCACTGGGGAGTCCACTTAAGATTCTCTCTCCCTCTCCCTCTGCCCCCCATCTTGCGAGCATGCACATGTACTTTCTCTCTCAAATAAATGAAGAAATTAAAAAAAAAAAGATTGGTGCGAGCCAAGCTACTCATGCTGTTTGACAAAGTCCAAGTATGGGGGACGATCCTGAAAACAGGAGACTCCACAGCTGGCTCCTGCTATTCTCTTTCATTTTGTTTATGGCAATCTTTATAATTGTGGGAATATTTCTGGGCTGGCTCCTGCTATTCTCTTTCATTTTGTTTATGGCAATCTTTATAACTGTGGGAATATTTCTGGGGTTTCACGATAAAGTGACTACTCATCTTAGTTACGCCTATCTAAGCAATCATAATGAAACTAACCACGAAGAATTAGTTTCTATAGAACAAAATAACAAGACGGTCACGCTCTGTCTAGCACCTTTCTCTTTGCGTACTGTTTTTTAGTTTTAGCGAAAGCCAATAAGCGGAAATCAATAAAGGTCATGTTAATCATTACAAAGGAAAAATGAAAGAAGGCTATGGCTGTAATC
>NC_138385.1:24682028-24721321 GCF_054177405.1 Leptonychotes weddellii
TATTTTGATTTCTCAGTTGTAAGAATACACAAAGCTCCTTCCTGTAATGCATTTCAATTCTTAGAACACTTTTCTCTCAAATCTTTAAATAATTGACTTATTCTTATCCTCAGATCTCAGTTTAATTGTTTCTCCTTAATGGAGTCCTTCCTAAATCATGCTAACAGGTCCCGTCTATTTATTTTTTATCACAGCACAGTTTATTTCAGAACACTTACCCTGAAATTAACCTTCCTCATTTATTTGTTTGCCTTTTTTTTTTTAAGATTTTATTTATTTATTTGACAGAGAGAGACACAGCGAGAGAGGGAACACAGCAGGGGGAGTGGGAGAGGGAGAAGCAGGCTTCCAGCTGAGCAGGGAGCCCGATGCGGGGCTTGATCCCAGGACCCTGGGATCGACCTGAGCCGAAGGCAGATGCTTAACAACTGAGCCACCCAGGAGCCCCTATTTGTTTGCCTTTTAATCTTGTCTTCTCACTAAACTGAAGTACTATGAAGGCAGAAGCCTTGTCCACTTTATTTTCAGTTGTATAGCCAGAGCCTAGTAAAATACCTGACACATGGTAGACTTTCAGTAAATTTTAGTGAATAACTAAAAGGAAACACTTTATACAACCATTAGATATTAGGTGTGCCTGGCTGGCTCAGTTGGAAGAGCGTGTGACTCTTGATCTCGGGGGAGGGGGCGAGGCCATGAGTTCGAGCCCCACATTGGAGGTAGAGATTACGTAAATAAATAATTTTTTTAAAAAGCCCTTAGATAGGGGCGCCTGGGTGGCTCAGTCGTTGGGCGTCTGCCTTCAGCTCAGGTCATGATCCCAGCGTCCTGGGATCGAGCCCCACATCGGGCTCTCTGCTCCGCGGGGAGCCTGCTTCTCCCTCTCCCACTCCCCCTGCTTGTGTTCCCTCTTTCACTGTGTTTCTCTCTGTCAAATAAATAAAATCTTTAAAAAAAAAAAAAAGCCCTTAGATATGAATCCATGACTAAAAAGTTGGCATAAGAAATAACTAGGTTTCGGGCGCCTGGGTGGCTCAGATGGTTAAGCGTCTGCCTTCGGCTCAGGTCATGATCCCAGGGTCCTGGGATGGAGTCCCGCATCAGGCTCCCTGCTAGGCGGGGAGCCTGCTTCTCTCCCTCTGCCTCTGCCTCTCTCTCTCTCTCTGACTTTCATGAATAAATAAATAAAAAAAAAAAATTAAGAAATAACTAGGTTTCAAGTTAATATATAGCAAACCAAAACATATTTGTCTCTGATGCATTCCATCTTTCTCTACTCTAACGTTTTAAACATATAAATTATTAAATATTCTAGAAATTTAAGGTGAAGAATGATTTTTTCTAACTGTAGCTAAATATTATCCTTTGGCGTTACTCTTCAGACAAGCAAATATCATAATCCCTTTAAGGAGGCTAAAAAAGGCCGAACTACTAATGCTTTATTTGGACATAAACTTAAAATGATAAACAAAAGTCATCGTAGATACTATTAATAAGTAACAGTAAACATATATCAGTATTCCCTGAAGGGAGATCCTGAATAGTTAAGACACTGCCGCAGTGTTAAGTATAGGCATATCGGCCTAAGATACAGAGTTTAATCTCAGCGTACATTCTCACAAGAGTCCCAGACCACGCTGAAATGAAAGGGAAGAATGACAGCTTCATTTCAGTCACATTTTCAAAAGTTAAGTTGCCTGTTTTTTGTTTTGTTTTGTTTTGTTTTTAGAGAGAGAACGTGCAAGCAGGGGGTGGGGAGGGGCAGAGGGAGAGGGAGTGAGAGAATCCCAAGCAGGCTCCATTGCAGGGCTTGATCCCAGGATCCTGAGATCATGACCCGAGCCGAAATCAAGAGCTGGCCACTTAACCAACTAAGCCACACAGGCACCCCTTGCGTGATTTTTTTTTAATGCTGGTTTAGATTTCTAAAATTAATACCCAAAATTGTCAAATGGCCAGAACTTCTGGACAAATATCTTATAATCCCATGAACTCACACAATAAAAATGACCCAAAAATTTAGTTGAGGCACTTGTACTATTAGAGAGTCCTTAAAAGCTAAAGGAGTACCCAAATCCACACTTTACTTAGAGGTCAGAAAGGGAAAAAACAAAAGAAATTAAATATTGTCAGCAGTTAGGAACCATCCATATAACTAGAAATATTCTCCTTAAAAATATTTATCACTTCAACATGTATTGAATGCTTACAATGGACCAGGTTTTTCTAAGTGCTTATAATCTTTATTGCATAGAAATGTCACAATAACTCAAAAAGGCAGGTGCTACCGTGATGCTCACTTTACTACTGAAGAAACCAAGGCTCTGAAAGGTTAGATAACTTGCCAAAGGCTCACAGGTAGTTAACAGAAAAGCTAGCGGTTGAAGCCATGCAGTCTGATTCCTTTGACAGTATTATCTAAAGAGGTTAAAGATTGGGGCGCCTGGCTGGCGCAGTTGGTAGAACATGTGATTCTTGATTTTGAGGTTGTGAGTTCAAGCTCATGTTGGGTGTAGAGTTTACTTTAAAAAATTTTTGTTTTAAAATAAAAGGGATGTGGATTCTACATCTTAATAAATCAACATTCACTCAATAGGCTCAGTTAATATGTACAAGTCTAGGTAGTCCACCCTACTTTTCTGTCCCCTTTCCAACTGAGAATCCTGAGCAACAGGAGTTAAGATGCTTATGGCAAAAGCCATCATTTCATGTTGAAAAAGAAGGGGAAAAAACTCTATGAACAATAAAGAAGTGATTGCATTTCCAGGAAAGTAGCAAACCATATAACCCTAGGTTACCTTACTGTGGTCATAAAGTCTGCCAGTTACAACAGTCTTTCTGTAACTTCTGTGGCCTTGGACTACAGTTTACTATTATTGACCTCAAAGCTAATCACTGTATCTATCTCCACTCTAACAAAAACCACTTTAGGATAAGTACAAGAGCTAAGTCTTCATTTGTTGCAAGGATAACACAGATGCTACAGGCTTCCAATTTCTGTTTCTATTTCCACCTTGGTACAAGTGCCATATCTTTCAGCAGAGATAATCATATAAGCCATTAATGGGTACCACCTTGGGAGGAGTCAGAGGATGAGATCCAACACAAAGCCTCTTCAGCAATCTCCCACCAGCATTAGAGAGCCCATTAATCCTAGGTAATTCTGCTTTCCTTCAAAGAGATAAAGGAGCTCCCACTTCCAAGGAGGTCAGAGATAGATGAAGTGAGAGGCAGGAATGACTCTTATAGTGACAAGAATATTTATTACCTAGTAATAAAAGTATTCTTCTGTTTTAACATAATTGTGTTCTGATGCTATATCAAAATAGCTGCATCAAAATACCTCCACTACCTAAAATGGCTATATCTAATTATTCCCTGGACTTCTGATTCTATGATAAGATGGAGGAGGAAATGTACTTCTCCATATTCTTTCACTAAGTATAATTACCAACCCTGAACATTATATATAAAAACAGAAGATGACTCTGGAAGATGGAGAGAAGAAAGACCAGGTAGGAACCTTGAGACTCAAAGAATGGCATGATGTTAAATTCCCTGGGTTTTCCTTTTGCCTAATATATGCTGAATTGGGTGCAGTAGAATCTTGTAACCAGGATACACCCATGAATACAGACTAAAAGTGCTCCAAGTGGGCGCCTGGGTGGCTCAGTCGTTAAGTGTCTGCCTTCGACTCAGGTCATAATCCCGGGGTCCTGGGATCGAGCCCCGCATCGGGCTCCCTGCTCAGCGGGAAGCCTGCTTCTCCCTCTCCCACTCCCCCTGCTTGTGTTCCCTCTCTCGCGTTCTCTCTCTCTGTTGAATAAATAAAATAAAGTCTTTTAAAAAAATAAATAAATAAATAAATAAAGGTGCTCCAAGTAAAACCTGTTCTCTCTAGCCAAAGGACCAGGATAAAGGCAGCTTGATAAGACAGAAAACTTTTAGACAATAATCACCTTACTCCAGCCAAATACCATGGGATAAAAATTGTGGTTGCACACAACCCATGACAGGATAAGCCAGGTAGGAAACCTAGACTTCTACCTTTACAAAGCTGTAACTAGTCACCTCTTCCCCCATACTAGGTTGGTGACAAAAAAAAAAAAGGCAGAGTAGATATCTGGAACTTTCATTCTGACCCAGTGATAAGGAGCCCCCCGACCCCCGCTTCCATGGTGACAGTGGAGGCCATGTGAGGAACAGTAATGAGGCACTCTTTCTCCTCCCAGCCAAGGTGATGTCAGCAGAGGCCTAGTAAAGACATGAAATTTTATCCCTGCCCAAAAATAACAAGAGGTTCTTATTCATGGAATGTCAAAGGTGGCCTAGTAGGAAATATGCACTTCCATCCCTAATTGGCAATAATGAGGCAACGTACCATTTCCCACCCTTGTGTGGTGCCTGAGGAGTCCTATAAAAGTTTAATAAGATCCAGAGTCTCATAACATAATAGCTCCAATTGCCAGGATACACAAAAATAATCATTCATCATACTAAGAATCAGGAAAATCTGAACGAGGAAAAGAAAATCATCAGATGAAAACAAGAGACACAAATAATAGAATTATGTGACAAGGATGTTAGTCATCATAATGTTTCAATGAAAAATTATGTAAAAGATTGAAGAAAATGAAAAGATAGAAAGTCCCAAAGTTCCCATCAAATAAATATAGTGTCCCAGCAAAGAAATAGAAGACATAAAGAAAAATCAAATTTTAGAACTGAAAATATAGTAACCAAAATGAAAAATTGCTAGAAGGAGCCCAAAGCAGAATAAAGTTGATAGGGGAAAGAATGAGTGGACATAAAGATAGGATAGTAGAAATTACCCATTCTGAGAAGTATGAGCAGGAACTCAGGAAGACTCAGCTTATTAAAGCTGTCCCAGTGACAAAAACAAGCTCTGTGTTTGAAGAGCCAGTGTCAGTAAATTCACCAATATAATGATGAAAGGAGGAAACAAAGTACTGGCCAGATCCCTCATGATGCAGACTCTGGAAGCTGGGAGAAGGAAGGAGTTTGAGAAGTACCATGCTGCTTCTGCAGAGGAACAGACAACCATCCAACGCAACCCCTACACCATCTTCCACCAAGCACTGAAGAACTATGAGCCTGTGATTGGGCTGGTACCCATCTTCAGAGGTGGTCATTTCTACCAAGTCCCTGTGCACTAGCTGAGCGGCGTCATCGCATCCTGGTCATGAAGTGGATGATTACTGAGTGCAGGGAGAAGAAGCGCTGGTGGATGCTGATGCCAGAGAAGTTGTCTCAGGAGCTGCGGGAGGCTTTTCACAAACAGGGCCCTGTGATCAAGAAGAAGCATGACATGCACAAGATGGCGGAGGCCACCCATGCCCTGGCTCACTCCTGTTGGTGGTAGATGGAGGGTAGAGGCTCACGGAGGAGCCCAGGGCTTTCTGCTGCAAGAAACAACAGGAGCCACTGTCATGGTGAAAAACACTTGTTCGTTAAGGATGTAGTTCCCTTTTAAAGGCCGGCAGGTCTCATAAGGGTGGAGCAACATATGTATTGCTTGTAAGTCCTTTCTTTGGGGGCTAAAACTTGCTCTTCCTGTCCCATTTCCTTACAAAGAGGGAACATATCAATTTGGATTTCCCCCAGGAAACATAGGGCCCATCCAGCCACTCTTCCCTCAATTCAGGGTAGGACTTAGGACAATACTAAAGGAAGCGGGATTGGTTTTTTGTTTTTTGTTTTTAAGATTTATTTATTCATTTTAGAGAGAGGAAAGTAGAGAGCACGTGGGGGGAAGGGAAGAGAAAGAGGGGAGAAAGAATCCCAAGCAGACTCTACGCTGAGTGTGAGCCCGATGTGGGGCTTGAGCCCACAACCCCTGAGGTCACTACCTGAGCTGAAACCAAGAGTTGGACGCTCAACTCACTGTGCCACCCAGGCACCTCAAGAAGCAGTTTTAATATTAGAAAAGGTGAATTAGAAAATTCTCACCCTGGGGGGTGCCTGGGTGGCTCAGTCGGTTAAGCATCTGCCTTTGGCTCAGGTCATAATCCCAGGGTCCTGGGATCGAGCCCCGCATCTAGCTCCCTGCTCAGCAGGGAGCCTGTTTCTCCCTCTGCCTCTGCTTGCTGCTCCCCCTCTTGTGCTCTCTGTCAAATAAATAAATAAAAAATATATATATATTTTAAAGATTTTATTTATTTATTTGACACAGAGAGAGTGAGAGAGGAATCACAAGTAGGCAGAGTGGCAGGGAGCGGCAGAGGGAGAAGCAGGCTCCCCGCTGAGCAAGGAGCCCGATGCGGGGCTTGATCCCAGGACCCTGGGATCATGACCTGAGCCGAAGGCAGACTCTTCACGACTGAGCCACCCAGGCGCCCCCCCAAAAAATTGTTTTAATTAAATAAAAAAATAGAAAGAAAATTCTCACCCTGAACTGGTATAGCATGTGATGTGGCTCTGCCATTTACTAAAACTGAATGGAAATTTTAAAAAAAGGATAAAGTAAAAAGAAATGACCAATACTGAACAACAGAAAAAAAAATAGATGGGAAAAAAATACTTAGGGACCTGTAGTTCTATAACAAAAGATCTAACATTCACGCCATCAGAGTCCCATAAAGTGATAAGAAAGAATGGCACTTAAGTAGTATTCAAAGAAACAATGGCTGAGGGGTGCTTGGCTGGCTCAGTTTGTAGAGCATGTGACTCTTGATTTCAGTTTGTGAGTTCAAGCCACATCACTGAGTGTAGAGCTTACTTTAAAGGAAATAAATAGGGTGCCTGGGTGGCTCAGTTGGTTAGGCGACTGCCTTCGGCTCAGGTCATGATCCCGGAGTCCCGGGATCGAGTCCCACGTCGGGCTCCCTGCTCAGCAGGGAGTCTGCTTCTCCCTCTGACCCTCCTCCCTCTCAGGCTGTCTGTCTCTCATTCTCTCTCTCGCAAATAAATAAAATCTTAAAAAAAAAAAAATTTAAAGGAAATAAATAAACAAATAAATAAAAAAGAAATAATGGCTTAAAATTCCCCAAATTTGGTGAATGACATAAACTTACAAATGCAATAAATCTACAAATGCAAAAACCTCAAACAGGATAGACCCAAAGAAATTCATGCCACAATACATTAGAATCAAACTCCTGAAAATTAGAGACAAAGAAAACCTAGAGAGTAGCAAGAGAGAAATGACACCTTACTTTCCAGGGGAAAAGAACATAAATTACAGCACATTTCTCAATACAAGTTCAGGGTGAGCACAGCCAGGAGGTGGGTGCTCCCTTCCTCCACACAACTCCCACTCATGGCTCTCCCTTGAGGCCAGAAGGGAGTGGCACACTATTTTTAAATGCTAAGCAAAGAAATATCAACCCAGAATTCCATATCCAGGGAAAATATTCTTCATGAAAAAAGGACAAATCAAGACTATATCAGATGAAGGGAAATTAAGAGAATTTGTCACCAGCAGACTCACCCTAAAAGAACGGCTAAAGGAAATTAATGAAGCAGGAAGGAAATAATAAAAGAAGGAATCTTGGAACATTAGGAAGGAAGAAAGTATAATGAGAAGAGTAAAAAATTGGGCAATACAATAGACCTTCCTTTTCCTCAAGTTTCTAGACACTAAAAATGAACTATCTGGAAAAAAAAATTTTTTTTAATCACATGTACAATGTCATCAAAACAACAAAATACTTAGGAATAAATTTAACCAAGGAAGTGAAGCTCTATACTGTGAAAACTGTAAAACACTGATTAAAGAAATTGAAGAAAATGTAAATAAATGGAAAGCTATCCCATGTTCATAGGTTGGAAGAATATTGTTAAAATTTCCATACTACCCAAAGCCATTTGTAGATTCAATGCAATCTCGACCAAAATTCTAATGCTATTTCTCATAGAAATAGAACAATCTCAAAACTCATACGGAACCACAAAATACCCTGAATAGCCAAAGCAATCTTGAGAAAGAACAAAGCTGGAGACATCACATTCCTGATTTCAAACTATATTACAAAGCTATAGTAATCAAAACAGTATGGTACTGTCATAAAAACAGGCACACACACCAGAGGAACATAGTTAAAAGCCCAGACATAAACCCACACATATATGGTCGACTAATATGTGACAAGGGAGCCAAGAATAGACAATGAGGAAATGATAGTCTCTTTAAGAAGTGGTGTTTGGAAAACCAGATAATCACGTGCAAAAGAATGAGCCCTGATGTGATACCACTAACAAAAATTAACTCAAAATATTTTAAGGATTTAAATATAACACCCAAAACCTTATAGCTCCTAGAAAAAGACATAGGAAAAATGCTCCTTAATATTAGTCTTGGCAAGGATTTTTTTGGATACAATTCCAAAAGCACAGGCAACAAAAGCAAAAAAAAAAAAATCATCAAGAGGGATTTAATCAAACCAAAAGGCTTCTGCACTGCAAAAGAATCAATCAATAAAATGAAAAGGCAACCTACGGAATGGGAGAAAATATTTGCTAACCATCTATCTGATAAGGGGTTAATATACAAAATGTATAAGGAACTCATACAACCCAAGAGCAAAAATAACCAATAGAAAATCCAAAAAAATCCAATTTAAAAATGACCAGAGGAACTGAATAAACATTTTTCCAAAGAGATATACAAATGACCAATAGGTACATGAAAAGGGGCTCAACATCACTAATCATCAGGGAAATGCAAATGAAAACCACCTGTTAGAATGGCTATTATCAAAAAGACAAGAGATAACAAGTGTTGGTAAGGATGTGGAAAAAGAGGACCTTCGTGCACTATTGGTGGGAATGTAAATTGGTGCAGCCATTATGGAAAGAAGTATGGAGGTTGTTCAAAAAATTAAAAATAGAACTATCATATGATCTAGCAATCTCACTTCTGGGTATATATCCAAAGGAAATGAAATTAGGATCCCAAAGGGTATCTGGTCTCCCATGTTCATTGCAGCATTATTCACAGTAACCAAGACATTGAAATAGCCTAAGAGTCTAAGGATCAATGGAATAAGTTGTGACACACAGACACACACAATGGAATATTTTTCAGCTATGAGAAAGAAGGAAGGCCTGCCATTTGCAACAACATTTGGACCTTTACGCTAATTGAAATAAGTCAGAGAAAGACAAATACTGTATGATATCACTTATACATGAAATCTAAAAAAGCCAAACTTGGAGTGCCTGGGTAACTCAGTTGGTTGTGTCCAACTCTTGATTTTGGCTCAGGTCATGGTCCCAGGGTCGTGAGACTGAGCCCTGCGACAGGCTCTGTGCTGGGCATGGAGTCTGCTTTAAGATTCTCTCTCTCCTCTCCCTCTGCCCCTCCCCTGTCTTGCTCTCTCTCTCAAAAAAAAAAAAACTTAAAAAAAAAAAAATTAATTAAAAAGCCAAACTCACAGAACAGAGAGTAGAATGGTTCTTGCCAGGGTTCTCGGGGCAGGAGAAATGGGAATGTGTTGGTCAAAGGGTACAAACTTTCAATTATAAGATAAGTAAGTTCTTAAGATCTAATGTACAGCATGATGACTATAGTGAACAATACTACATTATTTACTTTAAAGTTGCTAAGGGAGTAAATTCTAAATGTTCCTACCACACCAAAAAAATGACAATTATGTGAAGTGATGGAATTGTGAACTAACGCTTCTGTGGTTATCATTTTATATAAACATGTATCAAATCATCATGTTGTACACCTTAAACTTACACAATGTTGTCTATCAGTTATACCTCAGTAAAGCTGGAGGAAAAAATTAGAAGGAGGAAGGGAGGCAAAAAGGGAGGGAAGAAGGAAAAAGAAAAAGTTTAACGCGATAAGACTGTAGAAGAAAGTTAAAAAAAAACAACTGTCCTCACAAAGGATCTGATTTTAATTGAATCAGTCTGTGCAGCAATTTATTTTCCAGGACATTGTTGAAAATAATAGACCAATTAGCCAGCAATCAGTGGAGCTTGATAGCTAGGTGTGCTCAGGGAAAGAGACAAAGAGAGCCCTGCCAAAACAACTAGCATTCTGAGGTGATTGTGCATATGGCCAATGCTATGTCCTCCAAGAAGTATCAGAAGCTCATACTATAGAGATGAAATACATTTCATTAAAAATGATCCAGTTAAACGATCCAGTTAGCCAGAAACAAATAAACAAGTATAACAAGCAACCCCACAAACACAGGTGGAATGGAATGTGGACCTGTAACCAGAGTTGCTACGATATGTTACCTAAAACAGCCCGTTTCCAACAAAAAAATTATAAGACATGCAAACAGTGAAGTCTGACCCATATATGGGCGAAAGCAGGCAACAGAAATTGCCTGAGAGTGGACAGATGTCAGATTTAATGAACAAAGATTTCAAAGTAGCCAGTACAAAACATATTCAAAGCACTAAAGAATATCATGCTTAAATAAGAAAAGGTATGATAACAATGTCTCATCAAATAGAGACTGTCAACAAGAAGATAGAAACTATAAAAAAGAACTAAATGGGGCGCCTGGGTGGCTCAGTTGGTTAAGCGACTGCCTTCAGCTCAGGTCATGATCCTGGAGTCCCGGGATCGAGTCCCGCATCGGGCTCCCTGCTCAGCGAGGAGCCTGCTTCTCCCTCTGACCCTCCCCCCTCTCATGTACTCTCTCTCATTCTCGCTCTCTCAAATAAATAAATAAAATCTTTAAAAAAAAAAAAAAGAACTAAATGGAAATTCTGAAGCTTAAAGTATGATAACTTAAAAGAAAAATTTACTAGAGGGGCTCAACAGTTGATTTGAACTGCCAAAAGAAAGAGTTAGCAAAAGAAAGAAAGAAAGAAAGAAAGAAAGAAAGAAAGAAAGAAAGAAAGAAAGAAAGAAGGAATTAGCAAGTATGAACATAGACCTGTAGATACTATACAATCAAAATAATACAGAGGAAAAAAGAAAATAAAAAGAGCTTCAGAGTCAGGGCACCTGGCTAACTTAGTTGGTGGAGCACGCGACTCAATCTCAGGATCTTGAGTTCGAGCCCCATGTTGGGTGTAGAGATTACATTAAAAAAACAACAAAAAAAAAGAGCTTCAGAGCATTATGCGACCCTGCAAAGTATACAACATGCATGTAACAGAAGTGCCAAAAGGGAGGAGAGAAAGGAGCAGAAAAAATATTCAAAGAAATAATGGCTTAATATTTTCAAATTTGATCAAAATCTTCAATCTACACATCTAAGAAGATCAATGAATGTCAAATATAATAAAGCCAACCAGATACACAAAAAGATACATCATAGTAAAAATGATGAAAGCCAAAAGACATGGAGAAAATCATGAAAGCAACAAGAAAAAAAAGGGTCATTTTTGAGGAAATTCCAATAAAATTAACAGCTGACTTGTCATCAGAAAAAATGGAGGCCAGAAGGCAGGATAAAAACATACTCAAAGTGCCAAAATAAGAACAAAAAACTATCAACCAAGAATCCTATATCCCTCAAAGCTATCTTTAAATAATAAACGCGATATAAAGACATTCCTTGATCAACACAGTCTGAGGGAATTTGTTGCTAACAGACCCACCTTACAAGAATAGGCTGAAAGCAAGTGACCCAGACAGTATTTCAAATCCACACAAAAAAGCAAAAAGCACTTGTAAAGGTAATTATATCATTATAAAAGACAGTATAAATGCATATTTCTTTCCTTTCTTCTCTTAACAAATTAAAAAAAAAAAAACAACTAATATATATATATATATATAATTGCACTGCTGGGCCTATAATATATAGAATGTAACATATTTGCCAATAACACCAAGGCGGTGGTAGGGAGCAGAGCTGTACTGGATTAAGGAAATGACTCCAGATGGTAACATGGATCAACAGGAATAAATGAAGAAACCAGTAATGGGAAATAAGGTCAATATAGCAAAAGCTATACATATATATATGTTATTCTTGCTCCTGTTTCTTTAAAAGATATAAAACTGTATGAAGTAATAATTATAGCACTGTGTTGTGCTTTTAACATACATAATACATGTAACAATAACATCACAAAAAGAGGAAAAAGGGAATAGAGTTACACAGGAGTAACATTTCTATGTCTCACTGGAACTAAATTAGTATAAATCTGGAGCAGATTCTGATAACATCTGTATAGTGAGCCTAAGGAACCACAAAGGAACCAAAAGGAAATAATTCAAAACTATAATGGGAAAAATTAAAGAAACTGGAAGTTTACATTAGAAAATATTCACTTAATGCAAAAGAAAGCAGTACACGAGAAATAGAGTAACAAAAAGGCATGAGACATATAGAAAACAAAAAAGTAAAAATAGCATAAACAAAATTATATCAGTAACAATATAATTAAAAGGCAAAGTTTGTCAGAATAGATAAAAATCAAGATCTAACTGTATGCTGTCTACACTTAACATTCAAAGATATAGACTGAAAGTAAAAGGACAAAATACACTTTAAAACAAAAAAGTGCTTTTAGAGATAAAGAGGGATATTTTACAATGATAAAAGGGACAATCCATCAGGAATATATAACATTTATAAACATATGCACCCAATTATAAAGCACCAAATTACATGAAGCAAAATCTGACAGAAATGAAGAAACAATTGATTCTATAATATACTTAAAGACTAAATAATCCACATTCAATAATGGATAGAACAACAAGACAGAATATTAACAAGGAAACAGAAGAACTGAATAACATAAAATATCTATACCTAATGGACATATATAGAACACACCTCCCAAGAACAGCAGGGTACACATTCTTCTCAAGTGCACATGGAATACTCTCCACAATAAACCACATGGTAGGCCATAAAACAAGACTCAATACCTTTTTTTTTTTTTTTTTTTTATTTATTTGAGAGAGAGAGTGACAGAGAGAGAGAGCACAAGAGGGGGGAGCGGGAGAGGGAGAAGCAGACTCCCTGCCAAGCAGGGAGCCCGATGCGGGACTCGATCCAGGGACTCCAGGATCATGACCTGAGCCGAAGGCAGTCGCTTAACCAACTGAGCCACCCAGGCGCCCAAGACTCAATACCTTTAAGAGGACAGAAATCATACAAAGTATGTTCTTCAACCACAATAGAACAAGATTATAAATTAGTAACAGAAGGAAATTTGGCATGTTCACAAACATGTGCAATTAAACACCAAACTCCTAAATAATCAATAGGGCAAATAAGAAATCATAAGGGAAATTAGAAAATACTTTAAGATAAATGAAAATGATAACATAAATACCAAAACTTATAGGATCTAGTGAAAACAATGTTTAACAGGATTTTATAGCTATAACTGCCAAAAAAAAAAAAAAGAAAGATTTAAGATTTCAAATCAGTAAGATAACCTACCTTAAGTCACTGGGAAAAGAAGAACAAACTAAATCTAAAGCAGAGGTTAAAAAATAATAAATATGAGAACAAAGGTAAAATAGAAAATAGAAAAACAATAAAGAAAAATCAATGAAACCAAGATTTGGTTCTCTGTAAAGATCAACAAAATTGACAAGCCTTTAGCTAGACTGATCGAGAATAAAAAAAAGATAAGACTGAAGTTACTAGAATCTGAAATTTAAAAAGGTAGC
This sequence comes from Leptonychotes weddellii, assembly GCF_054177405.1. Lineage (NCBI taxonomy): Eukaryota > Metazoa > Chordata > Mammalia > Carnivora > Phocidae > Leptonychotes > Leptonychotes weddellii. The sequence goes on from NC_138385.1 coordinate 24,695,605, forward strand.
TGCTATCGACTAAATGTTTGTGTCCCCCGAAAATTCCTATTTTGAAACCTAATCCCCAACATGATGGTATTTCACGGTGGGGTCTTTGGGAGCCCTCAAGAATGGAATTAGTGTCCCTAGAAAAGAGACCCCAGAGAGCTCCCCTGCCCACTTCTGCCATGTGAGGTCACAGTGGATAGACAGCAGTCTACAACCAAGAGGGGTTCTCCAGAATTCAACTATGCTTGGCATCCTTATCTCAGACTTCTAGCCTCCAGGAATGTGAGAAATCAATGTGTGGTGTTTATAAGCCACACAATTGTTGTACTTTGTTATAACAGCCCAAGCTAAAAGACATTACAGAAATAAAAACAATTTTGAAGGAATTGTATAAAAAACTGGATGCCAATAAATTAGATAATAAATGAAATGGGTAAATTTCTAGGAAACACAAATGACCAAAACTCATTCAATAACAAAAATACGAGTAGACTTTTAACAAGGAAAGAAAGTGCATCAGTAATCAAACACTTCTCAACAAAGAGAAGCCCAGGACCAGGTGACTCTACAGGTGAATTCTGCCAAATATTTATTTTTTTTTAGATTTTTTTTTTTTTTATTTGAGAGAGAGAGTGAGAGAGCACATGAGAGGGGGGAGGGTCAGAGGGAGAAGCAGGCTCCCCGCCGAGCAGGGAGCCCGATGCGGGACTCGATCCCGGGACTCCAGGATCATGACCTGAGCCGAAGGCAGTCGCTTAACCAACTGAGCCACCCAGGCGCCCGAATTCTGCCAAATATTTAAAGAATTAATATCCATCCTTTTTTTTTTTAAGATTTATTTCTTTATTTTAGAGAAAGAGAGAGAGCATTGAGCAGGAGGGGCAGTGAGAGAGGGAGAGAGAATCTCAAGCAGACTGCGCTGAGCACGGAGTCCTAATATCAATTCTTGAAAAACTTTCCCAAAAAAATGGAAGAGGGAGGGGCACCTGGGTGGCTCAGTCAGTTAAGCATCTGCCTTCGGCTCAGGTCATGTTCTCGGGGTCCTGGAATCGAGCCCCGTGTCAGGTTCCCTGCTCAGCGGGGAGTCTGCTTCTCCCTCTCTCACTGCCCCTTCCCCCTCACTTGTGTTCACGTGCGTGCACGCTCTCTCTCAAATAAATAAAATCTTTAAAAAAAATAGAAGAGGGAACATTTTCCAACTCATTCTATGAGTCCCTTATTACACTGATACTAAAATCAGATGACAACATGATGTGAAAAAGTATCTACATACCAATATCTCTTAAAAATATAGACTCAAAAATCTTCAACAGAATATAGCAAACCAAATCCATCAACATATAGAATTATACACCATGACTAGCTGTGATTTATCCCACAAACATGAGGATATATATTAAATTAATAAAAAAATCAGTGTATATAATACACCATATGAACAGAATTAAAAAGCAAAAAATACATGGATCATCTCAATAGATGCAGATAAAACATCTGACAACCTCCAACACCTTTTCATGTCAGTAACACTCAAACTAGGAAGAGAAGGAAAACCTCAGTCTGATAAAAAGCATCTACAAAACACCCACAGCTACCATCCTACTTTGTGGTGAGAGATGGATATTTTCCCTTTAAGACTGGTAACAAGAATGCCTGCTCTCACCACTTCTTTTTTTTTTTTCTCACCACTCCTATTCAAAATTTTTATTAGAGGTTCTAACCAGGACACTTAGGAAAATTAAATAAAAGGTCTCTAGATGGGAAAGGATAAGGTACAACTATCTCTATTCACACATTATATGATCTGCTATATAGAAAATCCTAAAGAATCCATTTTTTTCAGTAGGCTCCACACCCAGTGTGGATGGGGCTTGAACTCACAACCCTGAGATCAAGAGTCACATGTCCTACTGACTGAACCAGCCAGCCATTCCAAAAGAATCCATTTTCTTATTCTTATTCTTTTTCTTTTTTTTAAAGTTTTATTTATTTATTTGACAGAGAGAGATACAGCAAGAGAGGGAACACAAGCAGGGGGAGTGGGAGAGGGAGAAGCAGGATTCCTGAGGAGCAGGGAGCCCGATGCGGGGCTCGATCCCAGGACCCTGGGATCATGACCTGAGCCGAAGGCAGATGCTTAACGACTGAGCCACCCAGGCGCCCCTTATTCTTTTTTTTAAAAGACTTTATTTGTCAGAGAGAGAGCGCAGAAGCAGGGGGATCGGCAGGCAGAGGGAGAAGCAGGCTCCTTGCTGAGCAAGGAGCCAGACGTGGGACTCGATCCCAGGACCCTGGGATCATGACCTGAGCCGAAGGCAGATGCTTAACCAACTGAGCCACCCAGACGTCCCGAAAAGAATCCATTTTTTAAAAACTATAAGAATGGGATATCTGTGTGGCTCAATCAGTTAAGCGTCTGCCTTTGGCTCATGTCATGGTCTCAGGGTCCTGGGATCAAGCCCCGCACCAGGCTCCCTGCTCAACATGGATGAACCTTGAAAACATGCTAAGTAAAGGCAGTCACAAAAGACCACATATTATATGATCCCATTCATGAAATGCCCCAAATAGGCATACATATATATATAGAGAGAAAGTGGTTGCTTAGAGGGTTACAAGGTTTCTTTTTGGGGTGATAAAGATTGTGGTGGTGATTGCACACCTCAATATACTAAAAACCATAGAATTATGTACTTTAAGTGGCTGAATTGTTTGGTATGTGAAATATGTCTCAACAAAGCTGGAAAAAAATACACACAAATCAAAATGGAATTCTAAAGAAGGTAAATCAAAAGAATGAAGGAAAAATAAACACAAAAGTGAAGAACAGAGAGAATAGAAAACAAAAAATGTTATACTTAAGCCCTAACATATCAATAATTTCATTAAATGTATACAGTCTAAATACACAAATTAAAAGACACAGTGGTAGAATAGTTTCAAAATATGACACAATGATATGCTTGTAACAGAAACTTCAAGTAACAATATATGCGGGTTGGAAGTAAAAGAATAGAAAAAGTTACATCATGTGAATATTAAACAAAGGAAAGCAAGAGTAGCTATATTAATATCAAATAAAGTAGACCAGAGAAATGAAAATTATTAGAGATAATGAGGGAGAGAACATTATATAATGAAAAAGTGTCAGTCCATCAAGACGACATAACACAATTCCAATGTTTATGCCCCAAACAACACAGCTGCAAAATATATGAAGCAAATACTGAGAGAATGAAAGGAGAAATAGACAAAAAAGGGTAATTGAAGACTTCAACACACTTCTCTCAAAAACTGACAGAACTAGACAGAAAATCAGCAAGGATATAGAAGAATTCAACAGCACCATCAACCAACAGGATCTAACTGGCATTTATAGAACAGACCAGTCAACAACAGCAGAATATACATTCTTTTCACATGTACATGGAACATATACCAAGATGAACCAAATCAATAACAGAAAGATAACAGGAATATCTCCAAACAGTTGGAAACAAATCAAAATCTAAATAATCCTTAAGGCAAAGAAAACGTCTCAAAGAAAACAAAATAATACTTTGAATTAAATGAAAATAAAAATAAACACATCAAACTTTGAGGGATACGGCTAAAGAAGTTTTTTTTTTTTTTTAAAGATTTTATTTATTTATTTGAGAGAGAGAATGAGATAGAGAGAGCGAGCATGAGAGGGGGGAGGGTCAGAGGGAGAAGCAGACTCCCTGCTGAGCAGGGAGCCCGATGCGGGACTCGATCCCAGGACTCCAGGATCATGACCTGAGCCAAAGGCAGTCGCTTAACCAACTGAGCCACACAGGCGCCCTAAAGAAGTTCTGAGAGGAAATTTATAGCACTAAATGCTTATATTAGAAAAAAGAAAATGTCTCAAATTAATAATCTAAAGTTCTGATTTAAGAAAGTAGAAACAAGATAAATCCAAAGCAAGCAAAGGGAAGGAAATAAAGAGTGGAAGTCAATGACATTGAAAACAGAAATGAAGGAGTTGAGTTTATGAGTCTTGGGATGCCTGGCTGGCTCAGTTGGTAGAGCTTGTGACTCTTGATGTTGGGGTTGTGAGTTCGAGCCCCACACTGGGTGTAGAGTTCACTTATTAAAAAAAAAGTTGAGTTCATGAGTCTATACTTCACAGAATTTACCTTCTTCCATTTTGAAAACCAGGACAATATCTGTTCCTCTCCCAGCTTCTTTATGGACCTCGTCCATTTTCATGATCCCTTAAAGATTCCTTCTATTTTTTTTTTTTAAATTTTTATTAATTTATTTGAGAGCACACAAGCATGAGGGGGCTGTGCAGAGGGAGAAGCAGACTCCCCACTGAGCAGGGACCTAATGCAGGGCTCTATCCCAGCTCTCTGGGATCATGACCTGAGCCAAGGCAGGCGCTTAACCAGCTGAGCCACCCAGGCACCCCTCCTTAAAGATTCCTAAACAACACTGCTATAATCCCATCTGTGATCAATCCCCTGGGATATAAACTATCTGTGCCAAGAGACTTGAGGTCACAAGCTCAACTTAACTTGACATTGGATTCATTCTTACCATGCTTAGTTCTACCTTTTGTGATGCAGGCAGAAGCCAAATCAAATTTGAATACTTCTCTCTTACAAGAGTATCAGCCATAACCACCAGACCCTTGCTCTCAGTGGCCATCAGAGTAATTCTATAGAACCCTAAGACAGTGGAAAACAGTTTGAAAGTCACTTGACTAAACTATGCTGCCTCTTCTATAGAAATAGAAAAACCAAATCTGCATAAACTCAATTTTCAGCAAGATTACAATCTCATTGCCTGACCATGGCTTATTAACCTGTGCCTAAGGTTTGCCCTCCTTTAAAAAATGTAGATATTATACTCATTCTTGCATGAACATGTTAATGAGAGAGTGACTCTGGAACCATCGTCTTATCTTAAACCTTGATAAGTATAATGTCATAATCACTAGGAAACCTTAATGCAACCTCTAGGCATACTTTGGTGCTGGGGTTTCTTTTCCAATAGCCTAGGAGTATACTATTTCAGCATAGAGATAAAGCTCCTTCAAGAGCAACAAAACATGAAATACAACCTTGGATAAAAATTTGAAAATCACAGCACTGAATAAATTGATTCCTGAAATATTTACTAAAATAGCAGCCGGTATCCAGGAGTATATCACCGAATACCTTCCTGTGGCAAGAGATTCTGAGCCAAAGAGGTTTTTATCTTCAATGCATTTTTGGAACCTGTATTTATGAACCAAATCTGAGTTGTTCATTGAAAAGTAGTTGTTAGGGAATTTGTTATGCTCTACTAAATGAGAATATAAAGGACAAGAAATATGCTCCATTATGAGCATAAACACTCTTTTCTGCCTCTTCCTGTTGTTTTTTTCTGCCTGTTCAGTACTGGGCAAGGCCTTTGGGAGATACAAAAAGGTAAAGGAATGGAACCTATCCTGAGGGAGTTTATGGTCTGGCTGAGACAACAGACATGTCTAAGAAGTAAAATAACGCAATAAACATGACAAGGTTGCTGATGAGTACTCTGGGAGTGTGAAGGCTATGGGCTGTTGGGTCAGAGAAGGCACCAAGAAAGAGACTAAACCTGCATTAGAACTTAAGGAATGGCTAAGATTTGGAGAGACTGTAAGGAGAGAAAGGGCATTTCAGCCAGACAGAGCAAAGTGATCAAAGGTTCTATAGAGTCAAGAATGTGTAGAGCATGCTTAGGGAACAATGGCTAAAATGGAGGGTCTATGTTGAAGAATAACAAGGATGCGAGTAGGTCAAGATTATGGATGATATCCCCATATTAAGGAGCTTTGGCCTTAGCACATTAGCTACTACTAAAGTGTAGCCATCTGCATCAGAATCACCTGGAGACACTGTTGAAAATGAATTACAGGCCCCAAGTCCAATGACTCTGGTTCAGTAGGTTTAGGGTTGGGGCCAGGGAACCTTCATTTTGAACAAGCATTCCCCCCACCACCACACATGCACACATACCCCCTCAACTGATTCTGATGCCTGACAGAATATAAGAACGCCTTCAGGCAATGGAAAACCAATGAGAGGCTTTTAAAAGAGGAGTGTCATGGTGATACAGCAGTGATTTGGGAAAATAAATCTTCATTTGTATGCCAGACAGATTGAAGAAAAGGAGATAAGGGAAGTCAGACAGAAGGCTTTCAATAGTCTAGGTGCTCAGGCTAATCACTGTGATTTATCTATCCTTTTGTTCCCAGGGCCTAGCATAGAGTCTGGTACATAGTAATTCACTCACAGGCCGAGTTAACTTGTGAAGCTGATGGAGCTTATGCTTCAGAGTCTCTTACCTGAGGGATCCTTTCCCAGTTCCTTTTTTTTTTTTAATTAAAAAAAAAAACTAGCGTATATAGCTATTTCTGAATTCTTTCACTTAAAGGTGGCCCCCAAAATTGTATAAAGCCTCAGACTCCATAAATACTAGATCCAGCCCTGTAGTCAGTGTTTACTGAGTTGAACTCAAAAGATTTCATCTTTGGACAAATCACTTAATGTGTTCTTCCTCCTTGCTGGACCCCTTAACCCAAGCTGATTCTCAGTATAATAGACTGATCCTATTAAAACAGAAGTCATATCATAGATCACTCCTCTGCCCAAACTCTCCGGTCTCAGAGTAAAAGCCAAATCTTTACAGTGGCTCTAAGGTCCTATACAACCTGGATCCTTATTACCTCTCTTATCTCATCTCCTACTCTCCCTTCTGCTCATTCTGCTCCAGTTATATTAACCTCTTTGTTGTTCCTTGACCATGCCAGGAATATTCCTGCATCAGGGCCTTTGAAATTTCTGTTCCTTTTGCATGGAATGCTTTTCCCTGCAGATATTCTCATGGCTCACTCTCTCACCTCCCTCAGAGCTCTGCTCGAATGTCACCTTCTCAGTGATACCTTTTCTGACCACCTTCTCTAAACAATCTTACATACATACTCCCTATACCCCTTCTCTGCTTTATATTTCTCCTTAACGCTTATCACTATATAACATATATTTCAGTTTTTGTCTTTTACCATTAGAAATGTAAGCTCCATGAGGTCAGGGGTATTTGTCGCTCTTGTTTTCTGGTATATCCCTACCACTTGGAACAGTTCTCCAGGCATAGAAATTGCTCAAAAAAATCCTTCATCGAATGAATGAATGCCACATTTTAGCTGCATAACCTTGGATAAATCATTTAACATAAGCCTTGGTTTTCTCATCTATAAAATTAGATGATAGCAGCACCTACTTCATAGTCCTCTGAGGTTTGGAAGGAGATAATTTGTTAACATTTAGTACAGAATCTTGCACAAAGTAGTCAATAAATGTTAACACAAGCCCTTAATAACTTAATCCAAAGAATATCACTTCCTCTACTTCCATGGAAGACCAGCCCGAACCAGGCATAACTACTTAGCCAGGCCTGACCAAATTCATCAACAGAGCTGCAACTGCAGAAGCTATTTCCCTCCACTGATGAATGTCACTGACAAGTACAGAGGCAAACAGACACACACAGAGAGGCAGATGTGACACACCAGAAGCTCAGCCAGGACATGAGCTCAGGCAAGAAGAATTGTAATCTGTCTTGTTTTACAGAGACATGAAAAGGGACCCAAGCTACATATGCACTATTTGTGAGGAGTCAATCACAGCAGGAGCCCAGCTAAAAGATGCTCACCACCACCCAACACATACAAACATGCTGGTGTGCATATCAAATAAGCCCTCTCTTTATTCCTTGGGCATCATGGGAAGCCGAATCAAGAGCAAACCTACTTACACAGACAGCAGCAGGAATCATAACTATTGGCATCCTATGATCATTACCTAATTTTGAGTCACGATTGATTGTTTAAGTGAGGGCCCAGCCCCTCTCACTCACACTTAAGCATGCTGAGCTCAGTCAGGACCTAATAGGGCCAGTGTTGCTTCCAACATCTGCTCCTGGACTACATCCGGACTCTTTGTTGTCTAACTATAGCCTATAGATGTGAGTCTTCCTGAAAGGAAAGGGGGCTAGGGAGAGAAAGAGTCCTTCATACTGTCATGCTGCAATCTGCTCTTAACAAATGTGTGGGTCCAACTTTAAGATCATAACTCTTGTTTCCTCTACATCTACTTGGAGAGTAATTTTCTGTACACACTGAATAATAATGACAACGATTACTAGCTACCATTTAGCAATTACTATGTATGAAGCACCATACTATGACCTTTACATTCACTGTTCTTAAACCTTCAGTAACATGTTAGGTAGGTACTATTGTCCCCATTTTACAAAGGGGAAATCTGAACTGACTCAGAAAGATGAATATTATTTACATAAGGTCATATAGCTAGTCAGTGATAAAGTCAGGATTCAAACAGATCTGCCTTGCTTCAAATCCATACTTGCCACTATATAACACTGCCATTCTAGAAAAAGACAAATTTAACCATATGCACAAAACTAACTCGAAGATATAAAGTCCATATCAATTAGGCAATGTGAAATTGAGAAAGACTGAGAGCAGTTGCATCCAACTCAGAAAATTAAAGCAAGAGCATTTGGCTTGGGATTATAAGTCTGCTCCTGATTCATCCTTCTGTAACTGTCAGAAAGGTCAATATTCACTTTCCAATTTTAGTTGGCTCCGTCTCGGTTGCTGAAGAAGAGTCTGTCTACTTGGTCCCCAGATATCCTAAGCAGCCAAGTTCAGTGTGCTGGTATACCAGTCTGGGTCCAATCAGGATAAATAAATGACATGGTCATTTGAACAGGGCAAGTTAAATATAAAAACTTATTAATTAGAACAGAAAATTGGAGTAACAAGGGATTGGCTAGGAAGAAGTAAAGACCATTCCAAATACAGAAATGGCATATCTAAGGAGCAATCCCTATCCCAAAGGCTGAAATTGAATGCCCAAGGAAGAGTTCCTCCTTAGTCCCACAACCCTCCTCCAACAGGGCTGACACTGGTGGAGAGGACATAGCCATGGCTAACTGGATGGCAGAGAAGCTGCTGTGGTGCCACACCCGTAAAACTTGCTAGAAATCTGCTCTTTGCGGGGCGCTTGGGTGGCTCAGTGGTTAGGCATCTGCCTTCGGCTCGGGTCATGATCCCAGAGTCCTGGGATCGAGCCCCGTGTCGGGCTCCCTGCTCGGCGGGCATCTGCTTCTCCCTCTCCCCCTCCCCCTGCTTGTGTTCCCTCTTTCGCTGTGTCTCTCTCTGTCAAATAAATAAAATCTTTAAAAAAGAAAGAAATCTGCTCTTTGCAACTTCTCAGAAACTCATTCTCAAGGGCGTTCATGGGAAGTGTTTTAGCAGACGCACTCCACTACAAAATCCCCTAAGAGGGGGTTACCGGGGAAAGCTTGGGGCAGCCGGGAGCTGGAGGAGCCACGTACACTACAGAAGCCGGACAATGGGGAAGCCACTTGCCCTGCAGAAGCTTATTGTGAATGCACACTGGAACCAGAAAGCAAAATTTTTTTTCTCCTTCTAACGTCACTTGAATCCCTGCTGACAAAATTTAATATCGTAACTAGAAAAAGAAAAGCATTTAAAAGGACCAGATTCATCTTCACAGATCAGTCGATAAGAATACATATGGAGCCGAAAAATAAAAAACTCATGCTGTCAGATCTGTGCGACCTTGGTATGCTCCTGAGCAGCCTGTCTCTTTCCTGGTTCTAGCTTCTACTCAATGCTACATAGGCCTTTTCTCCATTTCTGTGCCTCCCATGTAGAAAAAAACTGATATATTTGTTTTTATAATTTGTTCTGATTCCAGTTAGTAATAAATATGCATTACAGAAAAATTAGAAAAGTCATCCCTTTTATAGAAGAAAATTCAAAACATTCCCTAACTCAAGAGATAACCACAATTAACATTTTAAAATGTTAACATATATATAAAATATAGTGAGGTAGGTGTATATATGTGTGTGTATGTATCCCAAACACATGCACACATATGCACACATACCCCTGTGTGCACCTGCATATCTATGTATATGTTCACCGGCACATCTACATATATCCATTTATATAAATAGATGTATATAGAGATACAAATATGGAAATATTTTATAAATAAAGGATACAAATATTAAGTATCCTTTTGACTTTTTATTCTGTAAGCCTAACAGCACTGCATATCTCCCGTAGAAGAACAAGGAAAATACCTCTGTTACTCATGAATCATTAATCCTTAACAATGTGACAATATTTCATAGTGGTTAAAGAGCAGAGTTCAACAAATAATAGCGTACAGGCTACATCTCGCCACCTGTTTTTGTAAATAAAGTTTTATTGGAACAGAGCCACATCCATTAATTTATATATTATTTATGGCTGCTTTTATGCTACAACAGCAGAGTTGAGTAGTTGCAACAGAGACCATATGGCCCACAAAGCCTAAAAACATTTACTATCCAGCCCTTTACAGGAAAATTTGCCAGTTCCTGCTTAAGAGCATGGAATCTATAGTTTGCTAAAATTCCAGCTCCAACACTGACTAACTGTGTGCCCCGGGCAAGTCACTCCAACTCTCTGAGGCTCAGTTTCCTCATCTTTTTTTTTTTTTAATCTTTTATTTATTTGACAGAGAGAGACATAGCGAGAGAGGGAACACAAGCAGAGGGAGTGGGAGAGGGAGAAGCAGGCTTCCCGCCAAGCAGGGAGCCCGATGTGGGGCTCGATCCCAGGACCCTGAGATCATGACCCGAGCCGAAGGCAGACGCTCAACGACTGAGCCACCCAGGCGCCCCTCCTCATCTTTATAAAATGGAAATAATACACCTACTTCATAGGGTTATTGGAAAGATTAAAAATGAAATGTATGGTACTTGCAACTGTTACAACAGTAAAACCTAATGAATGCTTGCTATTGTTATTTTTTATAAGCACACCAAATATAAACAAAAGCCATCACACACAGTATATCTTTGGCCCAATACCAAACCCTGGGGGGATGGACCTAATCAGCTGTATCTTTCTTTTGTTTTTCTTCAGAACACAAAATGGAGGCTTAGAGAAACAGAAAATCAGCCTATTTATATAAAAATGGAAGCATGCCATTTCTTTCCCTTAGGAGAAGCCCTAGCACAGGAGGCTGAATCCCTTACCCATTCAATTGGCAGAGCCAATGAGAGAGCACCAAAAAAGGTTTGAAACAAACCTAGATCTGGATATAAATATATAATGTGCTGCAAGAATATATACAAGCTGCAGGAATTTCCCTAATCTCATATCGCAGTTCCATTTCAGCATTAGTGAGGAGGGTTTGTGTACATCAAGATGACACCTCCCTAACAATATCATTATACCAACGGTGTGGTGACCTACTCTCTTCACCTACCGACTAATTTAAAAGCATCAAAAAAAAAAAAAGTGGTAATAATGTCAGGTGATAAAGTAGTTTGATTTGGATTTAAACAAGAAATTATTACACCATAATCTATTCTCTTAAGCCTATTTCTTAGACAATTTAAAATATTCTTTTCTTTTAGAGAGAGTGTGTGTGTGCATGTAGGAGTGGGGAGGGGAGGAATAGGGGGAGGGAGAGAGAGAGAGAATCTTAAGCAGGCTCCATGCTCAGTACAGAGCCCAATGCGGGGCTCCATCTCATCACCCTGAGATCATGAACTGAGCTGAAATCAAGAGTCAGATGCTTAACTGACTGAGCCACCCAGGTGCCCCTAAACAATTATTTTCTTAAAACTTAGCATCTTTTCTGATGGTATTATCAAGCACTACAGAAATAGAAGGAAAGTTGATTTGGACAAATTGCTTCAGATGAACAAAGTAAAGCCAGGAATACTAGAGACTGACTTTTTTCCATCCTCTGAAGTTTTGGGGTTTTTTGAGCAGCTAAGGAGAAATGAACAGGAGTTTTCTTTTAACTTTAGTATTCATCCCCCTCCAACCCTTGACTGTTCTTGCTAACAGAATAGATAGGCAGATGGGTGGAGGTGGCATGGAAAAGAATGGGACACAATATGATACTGTAGTAATTAGTCTCTCCATAAATTGACACACAATTTTCCTTGGTTTTTGGTTTCTAGTCCAGATAAAAATGCGTGCAACAGTTTATACTATAACAAAACAAATAGGACAGTCGGTAGAGCATGCAACTCTTAATCTCTGGATTGTGAATTTGAGTCCCGTGTTGGGTGTAGAAATTACTTAAAAATAAAATCTTTAAAAATAAAAATAATAATAATTAGAATTTATGTGAGCGCGGGGAACACTGAGATGGAGTTGCTGAGATAGAGGTGGAATGAGGGCTTTGGATTCTACATTGAATTTTTTCATCTGAGTTTGTTGATTTGAGTTCAAGTTGTTACAAAAGCTGTAAGCTGATAAACTAACAGGGTCTGCTTAAGACTAGACTGTATCAGAACAACAGAGAATCACTCCCAAACTCTCACGATTAGCACTGCACAAGTAATAAGCAATAGCATTTTACCATTGTGGGAGGGGAAAGAACATGAAGAGAGACCCCCTTTTGGTGCAGGCATCCAGGGATGACTTAAACATTGAGAAAAACCATCTGGCAATCCAGCCAGGAATCTAAATACAAGATAATAGCACCCATTGCTAGAAGAATTTGAAGACTGACATCTTGAAGGTAAAAATAAACATGAAAAAATCCAAATTCACTTTAACTCCTGATGACATTGACTCAACCATACATTAAAGGCTTGGCAGAATAAGAAGAAGCCCATTCCCAGACATAAGTAATATCTACTTCAGTCTCTCCTCTTCTAAGCATTTGATAAAAAATTATGAGACACACAGACGTGAAAACAGGCCATTGTCAACAGGCAAAGCAATCAACAGAGATGGCTCAGATGTTGGAACTATCAGAGAGGGACTTAAAAGAACTTTGATTATTTTGTTATATTAAAGAGCACATTATATCAAATGAATTATGATATATATGAAATGAGCTAGTGAAAAAGGTAGACAGCAAGCATGAACAGATAGGGAATTTCAGTAGAGATGGAAATTGAAAAAGTCAAGTAAAGATTCTTTTTTTTTTTTTAACAAGAAACCTAAATAAGGACACCAATCATATTGGAATAGGACCTACCCTAATGCCCTCATTTTAACTTGATTACCTCTGTAAAAATTCTGCGTTAGACTTCTGGGTTTTGGTTTCACATGTAAGGAGCTTGGGAGTTACCACTCCATTCTAACAAGTAAAAAGCTGAACAGACTGAAAAATCAACAACTCATCTTGGATCTGTAAGAGAGGGGAGGACGCAAAGCAAATGTCAGCCCCCAATACAAGAGACAGGCAAATATAGGAAGGGAGTCGAGGAGGCTTACCTGAGTCTCTGCTCTAGAACAGAAACCATCAGGGGAACCACAGCCAGGATAGGAAAACCTGATCTATAATTGAGGAATTGCTGGAGGCTCAGTGTGGGCAACAATGTGAGCTAAAAATTCCAGGAGGCCCCAGTCAAAGTCTCACTTGGACTTCTGTCAGGAAAAATGGAACCATTTGAAATACCCAGAAATCTCTGTTCTTAACAATGCCTGCCCTCAGGGGAAACTAATTAACAAGAGCCTAACCTGCTGGGGTATTATCAGCTTAACTGACCTGGGGAAGGAAAATACCCAAGTTCAGCCCACTCTAGCCATCTTGACCCACCTAAAGAGGGACAAAAAAAACTGAGAAACACTTTCTATTTTCCCCAACCCCCAGCTATTGGAAAACAATAGGGCATAATATTTTTAAAGTAAATTTTTATAAGTTAAGGATGTATTTTCTAAACCCTAGAACAACCACTAGAAAATCTAAAAAGAATAACTGACAAATTAATAGAGGAAATAAATTAGGATCATGAACTAACATCAAAAAAGTAATAACACTAAGATATAATTGGTCAGAACAGTGAATCCAACCTCATAGCCATCATATGTAGGCAAGAAAACTGGAACCCATTTCACAGCTGGGAATTAGGAGAGAAAAAAGACAGGATGACTTCCAACCAGATAACTGCATATATGGGGAAGTGGAGTTAAGTGGTGCTAACTGCCTCTGAAGGAATTTTTCTCTGCTCCTTCAAAGAATAAGTCATTATCAAACTGTACGGTTAAAAGAGAGTTACAGAGGTTAGCATGAATGGCCAACATAGGTGGTAAGGGAATGAGGCAGAGTTGCAAGTACCATATGGTATGAGTTGGAACCATGAAGAGGGAATAAATGAGAGAGCTGATATTTGGGCCTTTCGTTGCATGACCTAAAGCCCTTCCCCCTAATCACTAAACTATTAATACCTATCACATGTAGATGCTCAATAATAGTCGAATAAATCACTTCCTACTGTTGCCTCTTTTGGAATGCTCTTTCCCTTCTTTTTTTTTTTTTAAGATTTTATTTATTTATTAGAGAGAGAGTACATGAGCAGGGGATGGGCAGAGGGAGAGGGAGAAGCAGGTTCCCCGGTAGAGGGGCTTGATTCCAGGACCCAAGGAACAGGACCTGAGCCACCCAGGTGCCCTGCTCTTTTCCTTCTATGACCATCTATAAAAACCCTATTTTTCAGAGACCAGCTCAAATGCTAATATAAATACTAATACTAGTAATAGCAACCTAGTACTTACTGGGTGCTTACTGTATACCAGGCAATAGGTTAAGAGTTTACTTGGATTATCTTATAAAATCCTACCAATAATCCTATGAAAAAGATACTATTATTTTTTTAAAAGATACTATTATTATCCACATTTTGCAGATGAACACTCAGAGAGGTTTAAGAATGGCTCACTCTAGAGTATACAGTAGAAAACCAATATTCCAACACAAGTTTCTGCCTCTAAAGCCCATAGTATTAACTGCTAAGCCATCTGGTTTCCCCTAAATTGGGGGCTGTGTCAGAGACTAATTGTCCCCTAGGATTTATCTTCTCCTTCTTTTAACAACAGGGACACCAAGTTTTATCTGGGCCCCTGAATGCCCTGATAGACACTATATTCCCCAGCTTCCATATAAGTTAGTTGTGACTATGTGATTTAGTTGAGCCAATAGGATGAGAGTAGAAGCGAAGGGTGTAATTTCCATATCATCTCTGAGAAGATGAAATCACTTGCTCTGTACTCTGTTTTTCCCTTTCCTAAAATCAGGCACATGAACTTGGAGGTGAACCAGTTTCAAACATGAAAACAAGGTGTACACCCTAGAGGATGGCAAAGCAAAAAGATGGAAGAAACCTAATTCCATGAATGACTGTGTCAAGTAAAGCCACCCTGCCAGACCTGATCCACCCATCTCTGGGCTACCACATAAATGAAAAATAAACTTCTATCTCATTTAAGCTGATGAAGTTTTTTTTGCTATGGTGTATTAGCCTTTACCTTAATACAAATCTTTTCCCCTACACTAGGAAGAAGAAACTAGACAACTACCTAATTGAGCATATGCAGCTGAGAGATGATTATCACACAAGATAGTATGGAAGTGAAAGAATATGATAACACAAGAAAGACTGGATTATAAGTACAGTTAGTGTGTGTCAAAGCTTGAATTTGAATTGAGACTCACCTGACTCTAAAGACCATGGTCTTAAATTCTAACCAATGGTTCTCAAACTCTTAATGCATCAAAATGACCTGCACCACTTGTTAAAAGATAGATTCTCAGGACCAATGATTCTGATACTAGAAATCTGTATTTTTAACAAGAACCTCCAGTTGATTCTCATCCACAGCCATGTTGGAAAAACACTGGCCTATGGAAATGTTTCTCTTTCTAGATCACCCAAACTCTCAGATAGGTACAAGTGTTGAATGGCTACTGGTCACTCCAGGGAGGAAGAAGGAAAAAACAGCAGGATCCTCACTGTTCCCTCTGGCAACATTTGCTTTGCTTTTTTCCTCACAGGCCTGAAATGTGCCTAACAGTATGGGAGCCCCAAAAGAGTACCTTTCAGTATACAAGAGCAGGAAACTCACCCACATTCAAAATGTGCAGACCAAAACCCTTAGACTCAAAGACTTCTTAGCAACTTATACTCTCTTCACTAAAGAGCACTCTCTTTCAAGGTGAATATGTAAAGGCAAGAAAGGGCAATATCACTCCATTATTTTGCCAAAGCTCATAAGAGCCAGGAAATCCAAATTCCAAATACTATCTGCTCTATGTGATTTACTCTTACAAATTATATGGGGTTCATACTTGCAGGAAAAAAAAAAGACATGTCAGCCATAAGTTTGATCTTTTGATGGAGAGTTTGGGATTATCATGTTTGGCAATTAATCCATATTTCTTTCTATTTTATCTGAATTATTGTTAGTGATTTCATTAATGAGTTTTCAGAATTAAAAAGACAGACTTATATGTTTGTATGTATATTTATATTTATTAGATAACTTGATCTAGGCAACCTCTACATTAACTTCAAACACTCTAGAATTCTGAACTCTACTATAATGCAAATTTTGATCCAATTTAGGCAAAATCAGGTCTTACAGAGAAGCTCAATGCAAAACAACTTTTATTACAAAGTACTGTCTTGGTGCCTGGGTGACCCGGTCAGTTAAGCCAGTCCAACTCTTGATTTTGGCTCAGGTCATGATCTTAGGGTTGTAAGATGGAGCCTTGCATGGGGCTCCACGCTGGGCATGGAGCCTGCTTAAGATTCTCTCTCCCTCTCCCTTTACCCCTCTCCCCACAAAAGAAAAAAAGTACTATCTTCCAATACCAACCTTAAAATGGAGACAGTTTGTGAAAGTACAAGGTAACTTTTAAAGGGATCAATTGTGATGACTACCAATTAAGGAAAGTAATTTACCATAAGGTTAGGGCACTTGGGGGAATTTTTTAATACTATTTCATACTACCCCTTTTTTGAATGGTGGGATCTTAGTTTCTGGGCTAGAGTAAGCCAAAGTCTCTTTGGCCCTAAAGTCTTAAGGCTACCAAGCAATGAAGTACAGTAAAAAAGAACTTTCAAAAAGAGTTAGTCATTCTAAGATCAAGTCCAAGCTCTGCTAGGAACACTGACCTTGGACAAGACATTTAATTATCAATGTCTGATTTCTCATATATTAAATGCAGGTATTGACACTTCTTCAAAGAGGCCATAATAATCTAGTAAAATGAAAGGATATCTTTTTTTTTTTAAGATTTTATTTATTTATTTATTTTAGGGAGAGAGAGCACAAGTGTGAGCGGGGGGAGAGGCAGAGGGAGAAGAAGAGAGAGAATCTCAAGCGGACTTCGTGCTGAGAGTGGAGCTCAGTGTGGGGCTTGATCCCACGACCCTGAGATCATGACCTGAGCCAAAACCACAAGTCAGATGCTCAACCAACTGAGCCACCCAGGTGCCCCAAGATGATATCTTTTTTTTTTAATGAGATATCTTGTCCTCCTAGTCCTCAACATGTAATAGAGTAAATAGCACATAGTAGGTACACAATACATAGATGTTTCCTGAAGTGAATAAGCAAGTGAATACAGAAAAAAAAGATGACAAAAGTAAAAGATGATCATGGTGAAAGTTCAAGGAAAAGCAAAAATATATCATAAAAACATAAGTGAGTTCCACATTCAATAATAGCAACTAGGTAATCTATATTAACCTTTCCATTGAGAATAATGAGAAAAGCTTTGTAAAAAAATTTTTTTTAATCTGTTAAGGCACTGAAGAACTACTCAAGACAACAAGGAATTAGAGGGCCAAGATTTGAGGACAGGAAACCTAGAAAAGAGAACCCAGTTTTAGAGACCATATTTCCCCTAGAAATACCTTCAATTCAAGAAGAGGCATCTGAGAGGATGAGAGGATAAGCAGTGTATTCAAAAGACTCCCAATGCTGGGAGAATAAAACAGGGAGTTCAGGTCCCACAGAGAAAAGGAACCCCAGTAAACCTCCCAGAAAAAGTGATATGTTTTAAGAGCAAGAGTGAACTAGAAATGGACCAGAGATTGTTAGTGCTCCTAGCCTAGGCACCTACCTGAAACAAATATAGAAACATCACCTAGAACCTAACAATATCTCTACTACTCTCAAACCCCCATAAAATGTCTGGTCTACAATCAAAATAGCAAAATATGAGAAGTCAAGACAATATATCACAGAGACAAAGACACAGAGAGAAAATAGAATACATAAAAAATACATACAAATGGAATGTTAGCCATAAAATTTTAGGTCATTTTACTAAAAATGTTCAAGGAAATAAAAAAAATTGAGAAATTTGGCAAATGGGCGGAAACCACATAAAATAAACAAATGGAGGGGCACCTGGGTGGCTCAGTTGGTTAAGTGTCTGCCTTCGGCTCAGGTTGTGATCTCAGGGTCCTGGGATCAAGCCCCGCATTGGACTCCCGGAGTCTGTTTTTCCCTCCTCCTCTGCCTGTCCCCCCAACTTGTGCTCTCTCTGAAATAAATAAATAAAATCTTTAAAAAAATAAATAAATAAACAAGTGGAAATTCTAAAAATGAAAAACATAAAAACTGGAAATAAGAACTCAATGGACAAATATGACAGTAGAATATATGGATATAATATCATGAGATGTTATAGAGAGACAAAAGGATGGAAAGAAAATACAGAATTAGATACACACAAGATAAAGAGAAGGTAATCAAACTTTGCCACTGTAAAAAAAATCATCAGTTCAAAAGGAAGACTGCAAGAAAGGAACAAAAGAACTAAAAAAACAGCCAGAAAACAATTCATATATGGCAATAGTGAGTCCTTATCTATCAATAATTACTTTCAATGTAAATGGATTAAATTCTCCAAAGGCATAGAATGTATATAAAAACAAACTCCAACTATATGGTATTTACAAGAGATTCACTTCAGTTTCACAGACACAGGCTCAAAGTGAAGGTATGGAAAAAGATTTTTCATGCAAATGGAAACCAAAAGAGGGAAGGAGAGTTATTCTTGTATCAGACAAAATAGACTTTAAATAAAAAACTGTAGGGGTACCTGGCTGGCTCAGTCAGAAGAATGTGTGACTCTTGATCTCGGGGTTATGACTTCAAGACCCATATTGGGTATAGAAATTACTTAAATAAATAAAAACTTTAAAAAAAAATCAAAAACTGTAATAATAGACAAGGTCATTATTTAACGATAAATGGGATAATTCATCAAGAGGATATAACAATTATAAATATATATGCACCCAATATCAGAGAACCTAAATATATCAAGCAAATACTAACAGATATGAAGGGAGTAATAGACAACAATACAATAATGGGAACTTCAATACCCCCCTTTCAATAATGCATAGATCTCCAGACAGAAAATCAGTAAGGTAACATTGGATTTGAACTATTCTTTAGACCAAACGGACCTGACAGACATATACAGAACATTCTAGTGAACAGTAACAGAATACACATTCCTTCTCAAGTGCATATGGAACATTCTCTAGGATAGATCATATGTTAGATCACAAAACAAGTTTTAGCATATGTAAAAAGACTGAAAGGTACTTTTTTCCAACCACAGTGGTATGAAACTAGAAATCAATAATAGGAGGCAACTAGAAAATTCACAAATGTGTGGAAATTAAATAAGATACTCCTGAATAACCAATGGGTCAAAGATGAAATCAAAAGAAAAAAATACCTTGAAACAAATGAAAATGGAAACACAACACAACAAATGTCAAAATTTATAAAAGAATAACTGACAGGACTAAAAGCAAAAATAGAAAAGCCATAATAGTACAGGGAGATTTCAGCATATTTCTCTCAGCAACTTACCAAACAAAAACTCAATAAAGCTATAGAAGATAGAAACAACACAACTGACAAACCGGACTTAACATATATAAAACACTTCACCCAATTTTGCAGAATATATGTATTTCAAGTGCTCAAAGAACATTTACTAAAATTGACCACATGCATTACAAAGCGATAAGCTTGAAAGGACTGAAATCTCATCAGACTGAAGATAATCTAGAAATAATAATAACACAATAACTAGAGAGACCCCCACATGTTTGAAAGATAAGAAATTCATTTCTAAATACTCCATGGATAAAAGGGGAAAAAATCACAGTGAAATTTTAAAAATATTTTGAACTGAATTAGAGTGAAAATATAATCTATCAAACTTTTGGGATGCCATGCTTGGAATGACATTTAAGCAGGGCCGTCTACAAAATTTGCTAGGCTCAGTGCAAAATGAAATTGCATGGCCCTTTGTCCAAAAAGCTGGGCTGTGAGGGAAGTCCCATTAAAGACAATATATAAAGCTTTCTCCTTTTCAGCATATTCTGTCTCTCAGCTTGCCGTGGTGTTTTCTATTTGCTATTTATTTATTTATTATTTATTTTTAGATTTTATTTCTTTATTTGACAGAGAGAAACACAGCGAGAGAGGGAACACAAGCAGGGGGAGTGGGAGAGGGAGAGGGCCCGATCCCAGGGTCCGATGCGGGGCTCGATCCCAGGACCCTGGGATCATGACCTGAGCCGAAGGCAGATGCTTAACGACTGAGCCACCCAGGCACCCCTCTACTCGCTATTTAAATGTAATTCTAAGGGGGCTGTCTAAGATAAAATAAAAAATTTTAAGATGGCAACAGCATAATCCAAGTCGGGGGAGGTGGCTTCTGAGTGTGGAGCCTTGTGTGACTGCGCAGGTGACACACCCATGAAGGTGGCCTTTGCTTTACGTGCAAATCTTAGAAAAGATAAAAGGCTGATAAATCAATGCGAATCGAATATCCAACTCAAGAAGGTAGAAAAAGAACACAAAATTAAACTCAAAGAATGTAGAAGGAAGGGAATAAGAAAGAGCAGCAATGAAGTAGAAATCAAACATAAACATAAACAAAGCCAGAAGAAGCTGGTTCTTTGAAGAGAGAAAATTGAAAAACCCCAAGCAATGTAATTCCCACATTAAAAGAACAATCTAGGGGCGCCTGGGTGGCTCAGTCGTTAAGCGTCTGCCTTCGGCTCAGGTCACGATCCCAGGATCCTGGGATCGAGCCCCGCATCGGGCTCCCTGCTCGGCGGGAAACCTGCTTCTCCCTCTCCCACTCCCCCTGCTTGTGTTCCTGCTCTGCTGTCTCTCTCTCTGTCAAATAAATAAAATCTTAAAAAAAAAAAAAAAAAGAGGGGCGCCTGGGTGGCTCAGTTGGTTAAGCGACCGCCTTCGGCTCAGGTCATGATCCCGGAGTCCTGGGATCGAGTCCCGCATCAGGCTCCCTGCTCAGCGGGGAGTCTGCTTCTCCCTCTGACCCTCCTCCCTCTCATGCTCTCTGTCTCTCATTCTCTCTCTCTCAAATAAATAAATAAAATCTTTAAAAAAAAAAAAAAGAACAATCTAATTATTATCTTAATACATGTAGAACAAGCATTTAATAAATCTCAAAGAAAACTTCCCTTAATCTGATGAAGAGAATCTCACCTCTGGGCCCAATACCCTCCTGCCCTGCCCAGAGACACCTTTATAAACTGTAAACAAATAAGTAAAACATAGAGTAGGTTAGCAAGTGATATGATCTGATAAGAAAAATAAAGCAGGAAAAGGTAAGTAAGAGTATTGAGAGAGGGTTTCCAGTTAAAATAGAACAATCAGGGTAGGCCCCGGTAAGAAGATGACCTTTTGAAGAAGAAAAGAAGGTGAGGTAATGAGGCATACAGGTCAGTGGAGGAAGTGGACTGCAGGCTGAGGAAGCAAGTGCCAAAGTCCTGAGGAAGAAAATGCCTAGTGTGTCAGAGGCACAGCCAGTGTGGCTGGAACAGAGTATTGGGGAGACAAGTCGGATATAACATCAGAGAAGTAATAAGGGTCCAGATCATGGAGGGCTCTATAAGGCTATTCAATTACTTGGGTTTTACCTAACACGATATGGGGGGTATTTTAAAGAGGGTTTTGCACATGACTGGATTTAGGAATTAACAGGATCACTCTGCTGGAGGAGCAGGAACAGACTGAAATGGAATGGAAGCAGGGAGACCAGTTAAGAGGCTACTGCAATAATCAAGGCAAGAGTTCTCAAAGTTCGAACTAAGGAGGAAGCAATGGAGTTGAGAAGTGGATTAGGTTTTCTTCTCCACCTCATCGTCAAATTCTGTGCTATTTCTGAAAGGTATAACCAAGGAAAACAATTTTGCAATAACCTTTATCTTCCAAAACAAAAGTCACACCACTGCTTAAATGCATGATCTTTTTATGCTCCCCATTATAAAATCTCTTAGTCTTCTGTCAGGTATCACTTCCCTAATTAAACAGTGCATCAATGGCCCAATGTCTAAATATCAATAGCACATTTGTCAGCCAACAGTAATTCAGGCAAGAAGCCAAAGATTCAAAATATTTTTATAAAAGTGTTATAGGTAAGGCTGAAGATTGCAAGTTCTGCTGGGGCTGTTTCTGAGTTAAGATAAGGCTAGAGGAAAGGAAGAGGCACTAGTATGCAATTACTACCCTGGTTGCCCTTAAACTCCTGCACACTTGAATCTCTTTCATTGCACTAAATCAGTTATGGGCCTTGGATTTTCATCACTCCGGGAACCATAATAAGGGTACCCTGCCATGTATTAGTCCAACCCTAGATTACAAATCAAGTCAATAAAATCAGGGAACTATCAGAAATGGCATTAATGTAGGGCGCCTGGGTGGCTCAGTTGGTTAAGCGACTGCCTTCGGCTCAGGTCATGATCCTGGAGTCCCGGGATCGAGTCCCACGTCGGGATCCCTGCTCAGCAGGGAGTCTGCCTCTCTCTCTGACCCTCCCCCCTCTCATGCTCTCTATCTCATTCTCTCTCTCAAATAAATAAATAAAATCTTTAAAAAAAAAATGGCATTAATGCCATAAACTAATTCAGAAAACTAATTCAACTGGTCTCTTACAAGAACACTAATACAAATTGCTCTGCTGGGTTATCTGGAGAAGAGAAAGAAAAAAAATAAGAAAATGCTTTTCTTTTGACACGAGCTAGATAGATGATCCATGTTCTGGATAGCTAGAACAGAAGTCAGGCTACAAGTCCCATGCCAGTGCTAAAAATACTTTTTGAAAAAGGTCCAAAACTAGCAACCCCTGTTCACATGTGGGCTCAGAGCATATTTTATTTGGTCCAACTAATAATTTAAAATTCAGGAGATTTCTCATTAAAAATATGGTTGTTAGCATATCTTGAAATAATAGATTAAATAATATGAGTTATATTTCCATATGACAAAAAATGATGAGACATTAGTCAATTTCCACCATTAAATTTAGCTAGACAAGAAGCAGACCTACCTCAAATTCAGATTAGAACTCAGCAATCTTGGTTTTAGTCATGGCTTCTCCATTAACTAGCATACCCTTAAGAAAACCAGTTAGCTGCTCTTGGCCTCAACTTCCCCATTTAAAAAAAGAAGGACTTGAGGTATCTGTCTAGCTCAATTGGAAGAGCTTGTAATTCTTGATCTCAGGGTTGTGAGTCTGAGCCCCAAGTTGGGTGTAGAGATTACCCAAATAAATAAAACTTTAAAAAAATAAATAAATAAAATAAATGGGTTGCAGGGGCGCCTGGGTGACTCATTCGGTTAAGTGTCCCACTCTTGGTTTCTCCTCAGGTCCTGATCTCACGGGTTGTGAGATCAAGCCCTGCATCCAGCTACATGCTCAGTAGGGAGTCTGCTCGAGATTCTCCTTTCCCTCTCCCCTCTGCCCCTCCCCCAGCTCTCTCTCTCAAATAAATAAATCTTTTTTAAAAACTGGACTTGGATACAAATCTCTCTCCCACCTACTCTACATTCCCAAAAAGTTCTAAAGAATCCACAGACACACGTCAAGGGAAAGGAAAGGGTTTACTCAACAAATGATGCTAGGTTAGCTGCTAAGGGAAAAAAAAGCCAACCATGACCCAAACTTCGTATCATGTGCCAAAATGACTCTAGATGGGTAAAGGGTATACATGGTAAAAATTCGCAGCACAAAAATGAGAAGAAAATATATGCTTCAATGATGTTGTCATCAGATGGTAAAGAATTTTATAATTTGAAAGAGTATGGAAGAAATGGAAGAATACGGGAAAAAAAGGAAAACACTGGGAACCTTCTACACAGAAAAGGGAAACCGATATACTTAGAAATATTAACAAACGTAAGAGGCAAATGCAAAAGGAGAAAAATACAACGAAAAGAACAAATGGTTTATGTCTTACCCTCAATTTGACAGCATCTACCTCGTTCAGTCTTTGACAAAAGGGAAGGAAGGGTATAAACTCTTAGTGGCTAGTGGGGAAATGCTTAAGTTCATAGACCTAATAACCGGATGACTGTTCCACAACCAAATGAGAGGACTGTTTCTGAAGGCCGAGAGATGGGAAAGCAAAGGACCCTCAAGCTCTGCTCCGGAGGCTCTTTTCTGCCAGGGAGCCTGGGGTGCTGGCCTCACAAGGTACAACCAGAGCGGCCCCCTCGCGATTGAGGGCTGGAAGGAAGAAATCAACCGTAGAGAGGAGACAAATTCCTCCAGCCACGGTAGCTTCCCAAGAAAAATGTGATAGATTCAGTTGGAGCATGTGTAAACTTCTTTCGGGACTTGCCTAGTGTTGTTAAGCAGTGACTTACTGCCGTCAGAAAACTCCAGATAGAACAGGCAAAAATGAGATCTAAACATCATCATAAAGTAATTCCTGGTACTGAGAGAAAATATGCCTGTCCCTATCAACCTCTGATAAGAGATACTAATCATCTTATGAGCCTACAGGAAATGAAAATAAGTGGAAACCAGGTACTGAGGAGACAGTTAAGGAAATAAAAAAAGAAGACAAAACTTGAGAAAACGTCTGAAAGTAACGTCTGCCCTAAAAAATTCTTTATTTTGGTGTGAAAATTTTAAAGAACACAGAGTTGCTCAGAAATGTGGTTCAGAAACCCAATGATCCTATTTTAGAGCACCTGGGAGAGACTTTGCTCAAGTTCTCCAATGCTGGTGAGCCTATGAGTTTCACAGAATTTCTTTGAGCCCAATGAATATTTCTCAAATGAGGTGTTGTCTAAAACATATATAATGAGGTCATATCCAGATGATTCTGATCCCTTTTTTTTAAGATTTTATTTATTTATTTCATTATTTACTTATTTTAGAGAGAGACAAAAAACCAAAACAACTTCCAAAGACTCATTCTTCAATTACTTTTGGAGTCCTGAAATGCCCAGCTTGGAATGCTAAGTAGGGTTATTACAGCTATGATTCCTGAAGATCTTCAACTGTGGTTCTTTTTCCATGAGCATCCAGTCCCAAGACCAGTATTATACTTGGCAGGACCAAGCACATAGAATGATGATGACTATGACAAAGGGGAAGAACCAGGTGAAAGGAAGAAGAAAAAGATTAACCAGATGTAGAAGGAGAACCCTAAAACAGACTCTACTTTGCAGAGTGCAAGTAGCAGTGAGCCGGGTATGCTATATATCATTAAAGGATAGCCTAAACATCCTCTGAATTGCTTAGAGCTTCATTTAAAAAAATTTTCTGGGTAGCTAAATAAGAAGCTTTATAAAGGTTTTAAAACCAGCGTTTTCTTCTTAGAATTTCAATTGTCCCCTACTTTTATGCCAGATACGGAATTCACTGTACTCTATGTACTTCCATAGTTTGGTTCTTGTGAAGTCCTTTTGTCATAGCTGTAAGAGTACAGCTGTAAAATATCCAAATAGTTAATGTAGACCAAAAGTGGTTTAGAAAACCTTCCTGAGAGGGCACCTGGGTGGCTCAGTTGGTTAAGCGACTGCCTT
>NC_138385.1:24721821-24730322 GCF_054177405.1 Leptonychotes weddellii
AGGCCTCAGGGGGAGGGGGTCGTGTGCCTGAAACAGGGGATGGGGCCTGGTCTAGGAGACGGGGTGGGGGGGTGGGGGGCAGCTCTTCCTACATCATCGGAGCAGGACTTAGAGGAGTCTGAGAATTCTAAATCCTTTCAGGTCATTATGAAGTCACATGTGTTGTGGAAGGAGATAAATCATTCAATAAAACATGCTGTATTTGGTGATTTAAACATTTGAAATATTTAGACATAGGGTATGTAGATCCCCAACCAAACTCTTTTTCTGACCCCTGCAAATTTTATAAATGTTACAGGCAAGCCAGGTTAAATATCTAATCTGTCACTCCTTTCCCTTCTTCACTCCATGTTACACTTTGTTACCTGAGCACAATGGGGCCCTTTCCTTTTGATAATGGCATGTTCCAGTAGTCCATCTTGCTGTGGGACTCGGATGTAGTCCCTGGGCCAGGCTGAAGTATGACCACCATCTTGCCCCCTCTACTCACCCCCATGTGCATTCTCTCTCCCATTCATCTCTTTGCTCTCCAGGTGTTTATACACATAAAAGCATCCTCTTCAACACTACTTTCTCCCCCACACAGACACCCACCTAGAAGCTATCAGCTAGGTTAGGCACACTTGTGTGGAGGCCCTTTCTGCCCTACACGAACTCTCTTTTTTTAAAGTTTCTGTGTGTGTGTGTGTGTTTTAGTAATCTCTATATCCAACATGGGGCTCGAACTCACAAACCCCAAGATCAAACTTCGCACGCTCTTCCGACTGAGCCAGCCAGGTGCCCCTGCCCTGCACAATCTCTTAAGATCATTTTGCTTCTCTGACAACCCCCAGGTCTGAGCTGTCAATATCCTATTTGATTTCCCTCCCTATGTGACAGACCGGATAGACTATAGAACAGGTTCTGTTGTATTTGTTTTTCATATAGCAAAGATCAAAGAAACTGAATACTTGTAAGAATGTGCCTCTGAGCATTAAAAAATAACCTCTTCAGGGTGCCTGGGTGGCTCAGTCAGTTAAGCGGCTGCCTTTGGCTCAGGTCATGATCTCAGGGTCCTGGGATCGAGGCCCGCATCGGGTTCCCTGCTCAGCGGGGAGTTTGCTTCTCCCTCTCCCACTCCCCCTGCTTGTGTTCCCTCTCTTGCTGTCTCTCTCTCTCTCAAATAAATCAATAAAAAATCTTTCAAAAAAACATAAAAAATAACCTCTTCATTTAAAAACAGAGTTGTTAGCTGTGTGAAAAAATTATTAACGGAGAGCCCTGGGAGTAAGAATAACCTAAGAGAGGTCCATGCTGAGAAAAGAGAGAAGGGAGGTATAACAGCTGCCCTACCAGGATCACTTGGGTAAAGGGCATCTACCTAAATCAATGGTTCACTATCGGAATAACAAGGAAATAAATTCCATGCAATCAAAAACCAAGCATTATCAAAAAGGCAAAGATACAGTATCAGGAACAATAGATGTTTTATAGAGAGAATGCAAAATCCAGCATATGGTCATGTAATGTCACAGGATATCATCACCAGCACAACCAAGTGGCCATTGATTTTTCTCAGCCAAACCACTCAGAACTTAAAAGGCAAGGTCATGTTTAGGCCTCCATTTCTATTTAAGCAAAGTAGCCCCGAGGTGACAGGCAGACACGGAGGAAGTGTGAAGGTGCTTCTGAGTCTCTTACGAAAATGAGTGAGCTACTGGCCAGGCATCCAAAGGGAGTTCTCAATGTTTGTTGGTGTTTGGGGTATAGAATAAAGGGAACAACTTGAAGAAGAAAATTTAACTTCCAGTGAACCTAGACAAAAACCCAGGGTGGTTTCTGCCTCAGAGAGCCAGACTATTAACCGACTGTTAAGGTAAAGATGGTTACATCTCTACTCCTCTGCCTGGAAGTTCTTAATGGAGGCGATGCTACAAGAGAAAAAGACTGCGTGGCACGATGGGAAGTGAGGAGTCAGAAATTGCGGGGCTACACGCCTGACCCTTCCCCTCACAGCTGACCATCCCTCTCATCCCTCTCATCCTGACTCTTCCTCTCCCATTCCTACTTTTGGCCTCCCCTCCTCTCTGTGCCTAGGGGTGAGTGGTTTGCTTAGGAGGTGGGGGCTGTCCAGCCTAGTAACGTGTTTTTTCAAAAGTTTTCATTCAAATTCCAGTAGAGTTAACATACAGTGTAATATTAGTTTTAGGTGTACAATAGAGTGATTCAACAATTCTATACATGACTCGGTGCTTATTACAATAAGAGTACTCTTTAATCCCCATCACCTATTTCACCCATTCCCCCACCCACCTCCCCTCTGGTAACCATCACTTTGTTCTCTATAGTTATAAGTCCATCAGTTTGCCTCTCTCGGTTTTCCCTTTGCTCGTTTGTTTAGTTTCTTAAATTCCACATATGAGTGAAATCATATGGTATTTGTCTTTCTCTGACTGACTTATTTTGCTTAGCATAATACTCCCTAGCTCCATCCATGTCATTGCAAATGGCAAGATTTTCTTCTTTTTCTTGGCTGAATAATATTCCATTGTATGTATATGTGTATATATATATGTATGTATATATATACCACATTTTCTTTATCCATCCATCAGTCTATGGACACTTAGACTATTTCCATAATTTCAGCCTAGTAACTTTTGAGGTGTGTGCCTCTACAAATGAAGGCAGGGTGATAATTGATTTAATCACTTAAAGCTTCTAGTTAGCAGAAAGTTAATTGTTCTATGTTAATATGTTCTATGGCTTTGGGATTGCAGTTCTACTTTTGCCTAAAGCCTTGTGAAGCAGAAGCTACTGAAGGGAAAGGACTAGAAGCTTGGCTACATGGAGTTCTCCACCTTAAGTTTGGAGCCAGGGGCTAAGACAGATCTCCAGTGGCCCGACTTCCTTCATGGTGGTGACCTTGCTCTCTGCCTGATTGAAAGTACAGTTTTTGGCATCTTTAAAACATTGAATTTCATCAGGTCTTAAGTGCTTCAACAATAGGATATGTATGACATGCAATACATTTCTGGGCCATTGGAAAGGGTCAACGTGGCATTGGGGCAAGAGGCCAAACACTAGTGGACTAACCATTAGGATATGATAATCCCCAAGAAAGATTCTGCCTCATAGGAAGGTGCTCATTACTGCCAGACCTGGAACAGGTTAACATGGGGCAAGTGCAGAGAGCTCTGTATAATTGCTCTGTGTGTTACTATTACCCAAGTTGCAAATATTGGGGGCCCCCCAGGGATATGAGTAGTGTTTCAAGGGGTAAGTGGGCTGACTAGGGGACTGGTCTTATAAAGCTTGGAGTAGCAACCAAAAAGTGAAATGTTTAACTAAGCCCATAAAGACTAAAAGACAACCCTTAGACCAAAGCCTCTGGACTTTTCCATCAGAAATACTATATTTAGTCAAGGAAAATGACAACCTATTAGAAACTCCAAGGCAACATTTTTGCTTCCTCCCTTCTAAAGCACGCTGTCCAAAGATCAAGATTTTGTAATTAAGTCTACAACAGTGCATCCAGCATCAGGGTCCTTCCCTGAGAGCAGAGACCTCATAGGCCATAATGACGATTCAAATAAAAATAAGATGGGAAGGCCATATGTAGAGAGTCAAGACCTAATCAGGTTAAAAAAAAAAAAAAACTATAAATGGTGATAGTTATTCCAAATAGACCAAACAAGTCTTAAAGTCAGGAAGACTGAAATTATATCAAGTATCTTTTCTGACCCAAACTGGAAATCAATAATAGGAGAAAAACTGAAAAATTCACAAATGCGTGGAAATTAAACAATGCCCTCCCAAACGCTTAATGGATCAAAGAAGAAATCAAAGGGAAATGAAATAATATCTTGATCAAATAAAATGGAAACACAACATACTACAACTTATACAATGCAGCAAAAGCAGTTTTAAGAGGAAAGTTATAGTGATAAATGCCTACATTAATAAAAAGAAAGATCTCAAATATCCTTACATTACACCTCAAAGAACTAGAAAAAGGAGAACAAACTAAGCCTAAAGTTAGCAGAAGGAAGGCATAAAACCAGACACATAGACCAACAGAACAGAACTGAGAGCCCAGAAATAAGCCCATGTATATGTGGTCAACTAATATTTGACAAGGGAGCCAAGAATACTCAAAGGGGAAAAAAATGATCTCTTCAATAAATGGTGTTGGGGAAACTGGCTATCCACATGCAGAAGAATGGACCCCTATCTTATACCACTCAGAAAAATTAACTTAAAGGAGTTAAAGACTTAAATATAAAGCCTGAAGCCATGGAACTCCTAGAAGAAAAGTTTCTCTATGATGAGCTCTTTGACATGGGTCTTGACAAAGATTTTTTTAATATGACATCAAAAGCACAGGGAACAAAAGCAAAAATGAACAAATGGGACATCAAATAAAAAAGCTTCTGCACAGCCAAGGAAATAATCAACAAAATGAAAAGGCAACCTATTGAATGGAAGAAAATATTTGCAAATCATATATCTGATAAGGGGTTAATATCTAAAATACATAAGGAACTCATAAAACTCAGTGCCCCCCAAATTTTTTTCAAAGATTTTATTTATTTATTTGACAGAGACACAGCAAGAGAGGGAACACAAGCAGGGGGAGTGGGAGAGGGAGAAGCAGGTGTCCTGCTGAGCAGGGAGCCCGATGAGGGGCTTGATCCCAGAACCCTGGGATCACAACCCGAGCTGAAGGCAGACGCTTAATGACTGAGCCACCCAGGCGCCCTCAGTGCCCCCAAAATACAAATAATCCAATTTAAAAATGGGCAAAGTTCCTGAATAGACATTTTTCCAAAAATGACATACAAATAGCCAATAGGTACAGAAAAAGGTGCTCAACATCTTTTTTTTAAAAAGGTTTTATTATTTATTTGACAGAGAGAGAGCACAAGCACAAGCAGGGGGAACGGCAGGCAGAAGGAGAGGGAGAAGGAGGCTCCCCATGGAGCAGGGAGCCCAAGGTGGGCATCTGAGCCAAAGACAGACCCTTAACCAACTGAACTACCCAGGGACCCAGTGCTCAACATCTTTAATCATCAGGAAAATGCAACTCAAAACCACATTGAGATATCGCTTCTCACCTGTTCAGATGGGTATTATCAAAAAGTCAAGAGATAACAAGTGTTGGTGAGGATATGGAGAAAAGAGAACCTTTGTGCATAATTGGTGAAACTATAAATTGGCATAGCTACTATAGAAAACAATGGAAATTCCTTGAAAAATTAAAAATAGAACTACCACATGATCCAGAAATCCCACTTCTGGGTATACAGCCAAAGGAAATGAAATCAGGTTCTCACAGATATCTGGACTCCCACATTCACTGCAGCATTATTCACAGTAGCCAAGACATGGAAACAATCTAAATGTCTGTGGATGGACGAATGGATAAAGAAGATGTATGTATATAAATGGAATATTATTCAGCCATAAAAGAGGGGGAAATCCTAACTTTTGTGACAACATGGATGGATCATGAGGCCATTATGCTAACTGAAATAAGTCAAACAAATACTATACAATATCACTTATATGTGGAATCTAAAAAAGCCAAACTCATAGAAATGGAGAGTAGAATGGTAGTTGCCAGGGGCTGTGAGGGGAATGGGGAGATGCTGGTCAAAGGGTACAAATTTCCAATTATAAGTTGAACAGATTCTGGGGATCTAATGTACAAGCATGGTGACTATAGTTAATACTATACTATATCCTTCTGCGTTTCTAAGAGAATAAATCTTAAATGTTCTCATAACAACAACAACAACAATGGTAACTATGGATGTATTAACTAACTTTATTACGGTAATCATTCCACAACATATATATACATCAAATCATCACACTGTGTACCTTAAATTTGCACAACGTTATATATCAGTGATATCTCAATAAAGATGGGGGAAAATATTAATGAGCTACCACATCATGAAAAGACATGGAAGAACCTTAAGTCATAGTACTAAGTGAAGGAAGCCAATTTCAAAAGTATATATATACTGTAAAATCCCAACTATGTGACATTCTAAAAAATGCAAACCTAGGCAGACTAAAAAGATCAGTGTCTTCCAGGGGTTGAAGAGAGAAAGAGATGAGTATGTGAAGCACAAGGAACCTATTCTGTATGATGTGTCACGGTGGATACATGTCATTACACATTTCTCAATATCTATAGAATGTACAACACCAAGAGTGAAGCCTACTGTAACCTATGAACTTTATGTGATAATGACCTGCCAGCGGAGGTTAATTGATTGAAACAAATGTACCACTCTGGTGCGGAATGTTGATAGGGAGGCTGTGCATGTGTGGGAGTAGGGGTATATGAAAAATCTCGGTACCTTCTGCTCAGTTATGCTGTGAACCTAAAACTGCTCTAAAGAATAAAGTCTATTAAAAAAAAATCCTTGGACTCCCATATGCCAATGTATAAATCCATGAGCTTATTCTATTTTCCCTTCCCTCTCTTCCACATTTTTTAAAGATTTTTTTTTTAAGTCATCTTTACACTCAATGTGGGGCTTGAACTTACAACCCCAAGATCAAGAGTCACATGCTCTACCGACTGAGCCAGCCAGGTGCCCCCCCCATTTTAAATTGTGTTGTTTATAATTTGTCAATATATATTTCAGTTATGAATTATCACCTTTGTCCCAAACTTTTAGTCTTTGATTTATAATTATATTCAATGTAAAAAAAAAAAAAGGATGGAAAGAGAAGAAGCAGGTGAAATGAGGAGTGCTCTCTCTCCATCTTTTTTTTTTTTTAAAGATTTTATTTATTTATTTGACAGAGAGAGAGAGAGTGAGAGCAGGAACACAAGTAGGAGGGGAGTGGGAGAGGGAGAAGCAGGCCCCCTGCTGAGCAGGGAGCCCAATGTGGGGCTCAATCCCAGGACCCTGGGATCATGACCTGAGCGGAAGGCAGACGCTTAACCGACTGAGCCACCCAGGTGCCCCCCTCTCTCTCAATCTACCTAGGAGTAGTTGTTTCTCCTAAGGACAGGTAGAGGCAGCTCTGATCATAGCATGCAATAGGAAATGGGGGTGTCCTAGTAAGAACCTTCCCCACCAAAGAACTTCCATCACATACTCATCCCTTTCTCTCCTCAACCCCTGGCAATAAGACCTTCGGATAATTCCTGGCCAGAGGCAATATCTCTTTCCTACCACCATCCCTCGGGTCAGGCTTTACAAGCCAAGGACACTCTTCAGCTTTGTGTAAATTTTAACACAGGGCTTGTGGAGACAATTTATT
This sequence comes from Leptonychotes weddellii, assembly GCF_054177405.1. Taxonomy (NCBI): domain Eukaryota; kingdom Metazoa; phylum Chordata; class Mammalia; order Carnivora; family Phocidae; genus Leptonychotes; species Leptonychotes weddellii. The sequence continues at coordinate 24,729,091 of NC_138385.1, forward strand.
GCCTTTACTGCCTTACCGAGGTAGGGGATGCTGCCATCTTTTGAATTCCAGGCCCCCCTCCTCTAGGAAACCTTTCCTGAGAAAAGCCCACACAATGGAGGTTTTCCTGACTCGCTCTGCTGCAGTTGAGTGAGTCAATAAATGAGAATGTAAAGATGGAAATATTTCACATGTAGTCTTTCTCCCAATTAGACTTGAGTCCTTTCACCAGAGAAAGTGACCTACTTCTCTGTCCCCAGCAATGTCCCATATAAGGCACTGAACACACATGGGCAGTAAATATTTACTGATTTATCTGGGATAGGTGAGGCAGGCTGGTCTAAACCTTTCAGAGACCCTAGGTCATGTTCATTTAATTTGTGGCTGGTTGGTAAACCTTCTGTTGTCAAACGTCCCTGGAGCTGGAAAAGACAAGAAGCAGACTTATCTCAAATTCAGATAAGAAGCCAGAGATCTTGGTTTTAGTTGTGCTTTCTCCATTAACTAACAGGACCTTAGGAAAATGATTAGCTACTCGGGGCCTCAGTGCCTCCATTTGAAAAAGAGTGGGCTTGGACTCAACTCTACCTTCCATTTAGTCTACCTTCCTAGAAGTTTTAAAGAATGCAAAGCACACACGAAGGGAGAGAAAAGGGATTACTCAACAAATTATGCCAGAGATAAACTGTTTAGAAACAAAACAAAACAAAACAAACCCCAGATCTGAACTTCATATCATGTGCCAATATAACTCCAGATAGGTAAGGGTATAGAAAGTAAAAGTTCATACTGAAAAATGAGAAGAAACTACAGATGGCTCCCAACTTATGATGGTTCGACTTATGATTTAAGGTAGGCTAGGCTAACCTACAATGTTTGGTAAGTTAGGTGTATTACACACTATTTTCCACTTATGATGGGCTTATGGGGACATAACCCCATTGTGAATCCAGGAAGATCTGTATATACCTGACTGGTCTTATCAGATGGTAAAGAATTTTGTAAATTTAAAGAATATGGAAGAAATAGAAAAGGAAAACATTGGGAAATTTTCTTTTTTTTTTTTAAAGATTTTATTTATTTATTTGAGACAGAGAGAATGAGAGAGACAGAGAGCACATGACAGGGGGAAGGGTCAGAGGGAGAAGCAGGCTCCCCGCCGAGCAGGGAGCCCGATGCGGGACTCGATCCCGGGACTCCAGGATCACGACCTGAGCCGAAGGCAGTCGCTTAACCAACTGAGCCACCCAGGC
>NC_138385.1:24730422-24756007 GCF_054177405.1 Leptonychotes weddellii
AACATTGGGAAATTTTCTACATGGAAAAGAAAACTCACCAGCATTACCTTGATCCCAAAACCAGACAAAGACCCCATCAAAAAGGAGAATTACAGACCAATATCCCTGATGAACATGGATGCAAAAACTCTCACCAAAATACTAGCCAATAGGATCCAACAGTACATTAAAAGGATTATTCACCACGACCAAGTAGGATTTATTCCTGGGCTGCAAGGTTGGTTCAACATCCACAAATCAATGTGATACACTACACTAATAAAAGAAAGGACAAGAACCATATGATCCTCTCAATAGATGCAGAAGAAACATTTGACAAAGTATAGCATCCTTTCTTGATTAAAACTCTTCACAGTGTAGGGATAGAGAGTACATGCCTCAATATCATAAAAGCCATCTATGAAAAACCCACAGCAAATATTCTCAATGGGGAAATACTGAGAGCTTTTCCCCTAAGGTCAGGAACACGGCAGGGATGTCCCCTCTCACCACTGCTCTTCAACATAGTACTAGAAGTCCTAGCCTCAGCAATCAGACAACAAAAAGAAATAAGAGGCATCCGGACCGGCAAAAAAGAAGTCAGACTCTCACTCTTTGCAGATGATATGATACTTTATGTGGAAAACCCAAAAGACTCCACCGCAAAACTGCTAGAACTCATATAGGAATTCAGTAAAGTGACAGGATATAAAATCAATGCACAGGAATCAGTTGCATTTCTATACACCAACAAAGAGACAGAAGAAAGAGAAATTAAGGAGTCGATCCCATTTACAACTGCACTGCAAACCATAAGATACCTAGGAATAAATCTAACCAAAGAGGCAAAGGACTTGTACTCAGAAAACTACAGAATACTCATGAAAGAAATTGAGAAAGACACAAAGAAATGGAAAAACATTCCATGCTTATATATTGGAAGAATGAGTATTGTGAAAATGTCTATGCTACCTAGAGCAATCTATACATTCAATGCAATCCCTATCAAAATATCATCAACTTTTTTCACAGAACTGGAACAAATAATCCTAAAATTTGTATGGAACCAGAAAAGACTCCGAATAGCCAGAGGAATGTTGAAAAAGAAAACCAAAGCTGGTGGCATCACAATTCCGGACTTCAAGCTCTATTACAAAGTCATCAAGACAGTATGGTATTGGCACAAAAACTGACATAGATCAATGGAACAGAACACAGAACTCAGAAATGGACCCTCAACTCTATGGTCAACTAATTTTTGACAAAGCAGGAAAGAATATCCAATGGAAAAAAGAAAGTCTCTTCAACAAATAGTGTTGGGAAAATTGGACAGCCACATGCAGAGAATGAAACTGGACCATTTCCTTATACCACACACAAAAATAGACTCAAAATGGATGAAAGACCTAAATGTGATACAGGAATCCATCAAAATCCTTGAGGAGAACACAGGTAGCAACCTCTTCAACCTCGGCCGCAGCAACGTCTTCCTGGACACATCGCCAAAGGCAAGTGAAATAAAGGCAAAAATGAACTATTGGGATTTCATCCAGATAAAAATCTTTTGCACAGCAAAGGAAACAGTTAACAAAACCAGAAGACAACCAACAGAATGGGAGACTATATTTGCAAAAGACATATCAGATAAAGGGGTAGTATCCAAAAATCTATAAAGATCTTATCAAACTCAATACCCAAAGAACAAATAATCCAATCAAGAAATGGGCAGAACACATGAGCAGACATTTCTGCAAAGAAGACATCCAAACGGGGGTGCCTGGGTGGCTCAGTCAGTTAAGTGTCTGCCTTCGGCTCAGGTCACGATCCCAGGATCCTGCTCAGCGGGAAGCCTGCTTCTCCCTCTCCCACTCCCCCTGCTTATGTTCCCTCTCTCGCTGTGTCTCTCTCTGTCAAATAAATAAATAAAATATTAAAAAAAAAAAAAACAAATAGTTTATGTCCTACCCCCAATTTGACAGCATGTCCCTGTCTTGGTCCTTGACAAAAGTGAAGGCAGGAGTAAACTCTAATGCAGTAGCCAGGGAGAAATGTTTAAGTAATTAGAGGGATGTTGCTAAATGCCTGAGTAACTAGCCAATAGCAGCCACCCTGTACATTAGACAACTCCATGTGGTAGGCAGGATGGGCGCTGTTACTCTAATTTTGTAGATGAGAAAACTGAGGCACAGAGAAGCTAAATGAGATTGCAAAGGCATAACAACTGGTAAGGGTTAAAACCAGCTTTGGAACCCAGCTGGGGTTCTGCCTCAGTTGACCCAGCCATCTGTGAAATAAGGAAGTTAGATTAGAACCTTGGTTCTCAAAGTGCAGTGCTTCCACCAGCAGCAGCAGCCTCCCATGGGAACTTGCTGGAAATGCAAATTCTCAGATCACCCCAGTCCCTGGAATCCTGATCTCCGCAGTGGGGCCCAGCAATTTGTGGTCCAACAAGCCCTTCAGGGGGATCCCTATGCACACCCAAGTTTGGAGAACCACTGGATTCCATGATTTCTAAGGTCTCTTCCAACCTAAAACGTTTTCATTAATATTGGACCATTAAGCTCCAGGGCATTTTGCACAAAACCATGTTGCTTCTTGATCTGGAACCAAAAGGTAAAGAGGAGAGGAAAGAAGAGAGGAGAGAGAAGAGAAGAGAGAAGGAAGGGAAAGGGAAAGAAGGAGGAAGAAAAGAAAAAAGGAGAGGAGATGAGAGAAGAGAAGAGGAGAGGAGAGGAGAGGAGAGGAGGGGGAAGGGGAAGGGAAAGGGAAGGAAGGAAGGAAGGAAGAAAGAAAAGAAAAGAAAAGAAAAAAGCAAAAAGCAGCAGCTTCATTGGAGTTTGTGTTAGTGGGAGGAAACACTCCTGCCCCTTGGTGGAATTTGTACCTACTGTGTCAAAGCTACCTATTTCATTCGGGCACCTGACTGGCTCAGTTGGCAGCGCATGCAACTCTTGATCGCAGGGTTGTGAGTCTGAGCCCCGCGTTGGGAGAAGAGTCTACCTTAAAAAAAATAAAACTGCATTTAAAAAGAGCTACCTATCTTAAATCATTTGCATAGGACATATTGGCAATCGTGAACTAGCCTTTCTTCCTGAGGTCTGCATGGAGAGGGGAGCAATGAGCCCCTCCTCACAAAAGCAAACTGGAGGCACGGTGGTGGGCGGGGTGGCAAAGAGACAGCCTGGCAATCACGCCTTCTCAGCAAATGAGCTTAGACCTAGAGGCCTCCGGGGCCAGCAGGAGAAACTTGCTGGAGGGAACAGCGGGTTGACCTTTCCTGAGCTCTTCCTTAACTTGCCCTGACTGTGGCCAGATGTAAATGCCAGCTCAAGGCCAACAGGGAATGCACTAGGCAAGGTTCTCCAGCAGTCGTGGCCATCATGCCAACCTCAGCCCATCGTCCTCACCCTAGCAGCATGGCTGCAGCCACCTTCCTCATTTGCTCTCACCTGTGTCCTTGCTTCCCAGCCATAGCCAGGGAGGAGGCACCTGGGTTCCCCCAACATGGCTGATGAAAGCGACATAAAACCAGCTCCGGTTGCCCAACTGGAAGTAGCTGTTGTGAAGGATGGCGGGGAGGGGCAAGGGGTGCTGTCCGGGGACTGTTGAAGACGTTAACCCTCATGCTGTGGAGGCAGCTCACCAAGGCCAAGAGGATCAGGATCTGGCCCCATGACACCAGAAAGATAGAATATGGCGCTGAGGGACTGCCCAACGTCTTTCCCCAGCTATGCCCTCCTGAGCTTCCTGTCTTCGTTAGGGGATGGAGGACACTTGACCAGTTTAGTCTTGGCATAACGGTGGGGAAGAAAAAGGCACGGAGATGGGAAAGCAAAGGACCCTCAAGCTCTGCTCAGGAGGCTCTTTTCTGCCAGGGAGCCTGGGGTGCTGGCCTCACAAGGTACAACCAGAGCGGCCCCCTCGCGATTGAGGGCTGGAAGGAAGAAAAAACTGTTCAGGAAAAGCAATTCTCTCATGCTCACGAATGTTCTCAAGAAAGATATGAAAGAACAAACACAGCCCACCTAGAATATAGCCAGTACTTCTGGCAGCTGAGGCCCTCAAAAATGTTGAATTTGAAATTGCTCAAACAAAAGCCAAATTTCATAGAGAAACCATGATACTTAAAAAAAAATGCTCGTCTCTATCATCCTCTATTTGATAAGAGTTACAAAATCATCAATGCAACATATGAGGCAAGAGAGAGTAAAAGCTAATGGAAAACAGGTTTTGAGGAGGCAGTTTGTGAAGAAATGCAGAGACACCTCAAGGAAGTGACACAGTCTGAAGATAAAAGCTATGCTAAAGGAATTCCCCATTTTTGGTTAATGTTTAGGAATACACAGATACTCGGAAACAGTTCAGAAACAAGATGAGCCATTCTAGAGCACCTAAAAGATACCAGACTCAACTTTTCAGAGACTGGTGAGACTGAGCTTCACAGAGTTTCTCGTTGAACCCAAAGAATATTTCTCAAATGAGGTGTTGACTAAAACATGTATATTTAGCTTAGGCTCAGATGATTCTGGTACTCATCTCTCTCGGGAACTTGAGATTCCAGGCTGCATAGGATGCTGAATACATTGGAAGAAAGGGGAAAATGTCACCCAGGAAACCATTAAGCTTCAGAAAAACAAGCTATAAGACAGTTGTAAATATCAGAATACTCAGACACCAAGAGTGGTTTAGAAAACCTTCCTGAGAAACCAACTGAAGCAGTTTTCAAGCCAGTATCCGTAACTTGTGCCTTCCTCCTTATATAGTGGAAATGTAGTCTTTAACTCAGGTTAAAAGGGCCCTTTTAACCTGACCATGGGTGTGGTTAAGAGTTCTAGTGAGGGGGCGCTTGGGTGGCTCAACCAGTTAAGCATCTGCCTATGGCTCAGGTCATGATTCTGGGGTCCTGGGATCAGGCTCCCCGCTGAGCAGGGAATCTGCTTCTCCCTCTCTCTCTCTGTTCCTCCCCCTGCTGGTGCGCACGCTCTGGCTCTCCTCTCTGTCTCTGTCTCTGTCTCAAATAAATAAATAAAATCTTCAAAAAAAAAAAAAGAGTTCCAGTCAGAACATATTTTGTTGGAGGATTTTTGTCTTGACTATTAAAAGAAACATAGTCACAGTCAAGTGATTAACTACTGGGATGTTAATAAAGTCTTCATCTTATATTTTGCATCACATACATTTAAACTGTTAAAGCGGTTTTGTATCACCCTACCTGGTAGGAATGCTACCTTTTCAACATTTCCAAAGGCTTTTTCTAGCTCAAGTTTTTTTTATGATAGCCTAAAGTATCAAGAAAATCTTTGTAGGGCGCCTGGGTGGCTCAGTTGGTTAAGCGACTGCCTTCGGCTCAGGTCATGATCCTGGAGTCCCGGGATCGAGTCCCGCATCGGGCTCCCTGCTCGGCGGGGAGTCTGCTTCTCCCTCTGACGCTCCTCCCTCTCATGCTCTCTGTATCTCATTCTCTCTGTCTCAAATAAATAAATAAAATCTTTAAAAAAAAAGAAAATCTTTGTAATTTCACTTAAGGGGACCACAAGGACTCGTCCGAAGTATCCTCCCCCACCAGCTATTCACTGGATCCTGACATTCCACTCAATGGGCTAGTTCTTTGAGTTGAGACATTGTGTGTTGATGTAATAAGTAGTTCAGAACAGCATCTGCACATGTTAAAAACTATGTAAATACTAGTAATTGTTTATTAGTGTCTTTTTACTGGGGTTAGAGACACCAATGAATAGGGACAGGAACATAAGGTGATGCTAAGTGGTTGTAGATTTTGCTGAAAATCACCTGAGCAAAAAAAAAAAAAAAAACAGTGTGAAATAAATCCTCTTCTCCTTCATGGTGGTAATGATTGATGGCTTTATCTTCCCTCACAATGTCCATCAGCCACTCTAAACAAACATATAATCTATAATCTAAAGCAGTCCTTGCAAAGAGTCACAACAAATTATAACCAAATCACCCTCCCAAGCTCCATTTTTTTAAAAGTTTTTATTTATTTACTTGAGAGAGAGTGAGCAAGAGAGAGCACAAGCAGGGGAGAGGGGCAGAGAGAGAGGGAGAAGCAGACTCCTCGCTGAGCAGGGCTCGATCCCAGGACTGAGAGATCATGACCTGAGCTGAAGTCAGATTCAACTGACTGAGCCACCCAGGCACCCCAAGCTCTTTTTATAAGTAAATTCTGAAGCCATTTCTTTTCTCTCTCCTCAGCTACTTTCATCACTACTTATTTGAGGCTAAATCTAATGAAGAGACGCCATCCAAGTAAGAACACAGCCCATGATCTCAAGGAACACCCACATTTCTAATACTCAGGAATCCTACCTTGGAGACTGACTTACTAAATAATGTCAGGTCCTCGAAGGCTTCCTTGCCACTGACTCTTTGACAGAGCCCCAGGGGTAAGAAGATGACTTCTGGATAGATAGGCTAGACCAGTGTCCCCAAACTTCGTTGAACATTGCACTCACCTGGGGACCTTAAAAAAAAAAAAAAAGGCTGGCTCCCACCCCCAAACATTTAGATTTAATCACAGTGGGGTGCAACCTGAGTATCAGTTTTTAAGTCTCCCCAGGTGATTCTAATACGCAGCACAGTTTGAGAACCACTGGGGCAAATCTTCAAGGTTATTAGGGTTTTGTCCTGTGTATTTTCTGAAAGTTTCCTGCTTCGTTTTGGGTAGTCATATGCAGTTAGGGTGTATGTATGCATACACACAATTTCAGCCCCCCCTTTTTTTAGATAGTGTGGGGGGTGTAGGGGCAGAGGGAAAGGGAGAGGGAGAATCCCAAGCAGGCTCCACACCCAGTGCAGAGCCCGACGTGGGGCTCAATCTCACCACCCTGAGATCATGACCTGAGCCGAAATCAAGAGTCGGACGTTTCACCGACTGAGTCACCCAGGTGCCCCAATTTCAGCTTTTTTGATAGGGGTATAGTTTTTCATTCTTTGCAGTGTGATTAGCTTTATGTTAATTTTCTATTCCTTAGCATTTATTTTCATTATTAACGTTAATAATTATTCTCCCTGCCCTCCAAAACCAGATACACCTGTGAGCAAATTATCTGTCCAAAAACAGACATTTGCAAGCCACAGTAGCTCTCACATAACCTGGGAAGACCACTTGGAATTCTCTTTCCAGTGCTCTGCTCCTCCTTGAAGATATAAACATCAGGGAAAACCTCTGGGATAGGATGGGCTGCAATGAAGCCCTCTTTTAAATCAGTAATCCTAAGGAGCCACTCTGCTCAGAGACTTTGGCTGCCAGAAATATTCAATTATTCTCAGATAAAAGTAAGTCAGGCAGCTACTTATTCTTTTATCTCCTCATTAGTGTTAGCCCTTAATGCTGGTTTATAGAAGGACTGCTGCTGGGAGTGGGGTGGTGAATGAATGCATCTACTTATGTAATACAATGACCTTGTTTTAATTCAATGTATACAGTAGAATTTTGGGGGGAAAGAGATTTTAGAGCTTATTTAGATCAGCCTCTCCCAGTCAGCTCGGCCACTTCTCTCTGTGTGACTTTGGACAAATCACCTAACCTCTCTGTACCTGTTTCTTCATTTATAAAATGGAGATAGTACCTACCTCATGGGGTTGTTGTGAGCATGTTCAAATGAGGTAATACTTAGTATAGCACTTAGAATAGTTCCTAACTCAGAAACTGTTTGGTTAGCTATCCTTATTAGGTCAGACCCTATGGTAAAGCTTTATATGCATCTATCTATTTAAGGATCCAGCAAGGAAGTTGTCATTGTACCATTTCATGAATGAGCAAACAACTGAAGCTCAGAGAAGTTAGCAACATACCAGGTGGTTCAGCCACTAATGTGTGGAGTTGTGAGATGAACCCAACTCCATGGGTCCAATTCCAAAGTTCACACATGCTCTTTCTACTCCGGCCTGCTGTTCCTAATTATATGTGGAAGGAATTCAGCTTGCATCATCATCTCTATGCCTGAGGCTCAGGCATGTGAGGGCATGTTTTGCAAACTGGTAAGTGCGGTCTGGTCTGAAGAAAGTGTGTCTGCATAGTGCCTGGGGGAACCCTGGCATGAGAAGTCCGGTTGTGTCCACTGCAGGGTGGGATAGGATGTCTCAACAGAAACCTAATATTTTTTAAAAGATTTCATTTACTTATTTGACAGAGATAGAATACGAGTGGGGGCCAGGGCAGAGGAAGAGGGAGAAGCAGACTCCCCACCAAGCAGGGAGCCCAACGTGGACTCCATCCCAAGACCCTGGGATCATGACCTGAGCTGAAGGCTGACGCTTAATTGAATAAGCCACCCAGGCGTCCCAACAGAAACCTAATTTTAAGAAATGCTGAGGGGAAAAACTCATCCTAAGGGAAGAGGGGTGCAGGAATGAAGAGTTTGGGTTAGTGAGCATACCTTAAGTCATCAGAATGACATAGCGTTTGAGAGTAGCACGGTCTCTTACGGGCATGAGTATGTCCTAGTGAAAAGGAAAGAGTTTTTTCACTAACCTCAAACATGAGTGGTCCCAGCAACACTATTTGGGGCTCCTCTAACAGAGAGTAACATGATTCAGGACAAGCCCCCCTCCTACCTACACACATCTTCAACTTCGTTATAGGCAACTCCAGTAACAGTAAGATGAATTATCAGAACAATGGTACCTATCAACAGGGAACTGCCCTATTCAGTAAAGCAGCAGCTGAGACCCACTGCGCCGATGCCCATCAGGGCTGCAGAGGCTATGGGGCCTGATGAAACAGGGCTAGGATATGAACTGACACCACCGTGCCAGTAGATCTGTGAAAAATATGACACCCAGAGAGAACCGCTTGATCTAGCGAATCAAAAGAGTGCCATCAGGTACAGAATAAAAGAGAGACACACATCTTTTGGGTGTCTCAAACACATAACAGATAAGAGATTGTTTTTTTCAAGCCCCCCTCTCCACCATATAAAATACACAAGTTAGACCACAGGAAAATACATTCATTCATTCATTGATTCAACAGATTCTGATTTTGTAACTTCTGTAAGGATACCAAGTACTCTGGATGCCATGGATATAATGATGATGGAGCTTCCAATTTTGCATGGCAAAATTATGTTATTTAAGTAATTACGCAAATACAAAATTACGCTTATGACAAATGCTCTGATAGAGATGGATATAGTTCTATAAACATAATAGGAGGATTTCTACCTACTCAATGAAAATGAGATCTGAGGGATGAATAGGCATTAATGAGATAAAAAGGGAAGGGAAGTGCATTTCAGGCAAAGGAAATAGCATAGGCAAAGGCTCTGCGGCAAGATAAAGATTGGTGAGTACAAAGACTTGAGGGCATAATACAGTATGAGGCTGAAGACTCAGATGGAGTAAGACCATACTGGGCTTTGTAGATCATAGTAAGCAATTTGCTCTTTACCCCAAAATTCATGGGAAGATTTTAAAAAAAGCTTTTAAGTAGGAGAGAGGATGTCATATGATTAATTATGAGAAGTCACTCAGTCATGCCACTCCTCTGCTTAAAATCTTCTAAAGGCTTTCAATTACACTTGGGAGAAATTCAAGTCCTTATACCATGATCTGCAAAGCTCGGGCTCCCAGATACTTCTCCTATTCTGCCTTTGTTAACCTCTGCTCCAACCACATTGGTTTCCATGCTATTCCTAAAAATGCCAACCTTGTTCCCACCCAAGAGCCATTGGACTTACTGTTCATCTTACCTAGAATGTTCTTTCCCCAGACACTTGCATGTTTCACCCCCTCTCTTGTTCGGGTGTCTCTGCTCAAACAACATCTCCTCAGGGGTGCTTCGGTCGCTCAGTTGGTTAAACCTCTGTCTTCGGCTTGGGTCATGATCCCAAGGTCCTGGGATCAAGTCCCATATGAGGCTCTCTGCTCCGAAGGGAGTCTGCTTCTCCCTCTGCCCCTCCCCCCACTCGTTCTCTCAATCTGTCTCTCTCGCTCTCTCTCAAATAAATAAAATCTTTTAAAAAAAATCTACTCAGAGAAGGCTTCTCTGCCAAGCCTATCTAAAATAGCACCCCCTAACATTATTCCCTTGCCTGTTTAATTTTTCTTCATGACATTATCCCTACCTAACATTATATTAAATATCTGCTTATTGCCCATCTCTCACAATAGAATGTAACTCTATAAGGGCAGGGGCTTTGTTTTGCTCACTGCCATATAACCAACATGTAGAATGGTACCTGACATATAATGGATACTTAATAAACATATTTTGATTGAATGAATAAACTAATCAATGACTACAATGTGAGGAATATATTGGAAGGGGGCCAAGGTGGATATAAGGAGACTAGTTAGGAGACAATTATAGTATTCCAGATGAGAGCTGATGACAGCTTAGACTGGGATGGTAAGGAGGAGGGGGTGGGAATGAATAACTTAGATATTTGGGTTGGTAAAAATGATAGTACTTGATTATGGTTTAGATATAGCAGGTAATAAAGGGGGAAGAATGTTAAGGATAACTCCCAGGTTATATACTAGATTCTACTTGTACAGTATTTTGCAACAACTTACCAGCAAGCATACTATTTCAAATATTCTTTGTTAAGGACTCGAAAATGGCATTTCCATATAATGGAATCATACCTGCAGAGGTTACCACAGAGCCACCATCAGAAAGACTAGACTTGGCCTTGTTCTAGCCAGAAAGAATGCTCTAAAATAACTGTGTTATCTGACAGAGGATCAGCATTTCCCTCCTCCTTAAGACACCATCCATCATGGCTAACCATACACATTTGCAGTCAAGTACTGTTTGTCCCTGGAACAAAAGCAGATCAACCAGGCCATGTGAGGATGGCATCTTCATTCCACATTCCACTCCATCCACATTCCATATCTCCCAAAACTACATTAACTATTAAAAAGAAAAACTACAAATTGAAGGGACTTTACTCCTTAAAACTGTCAAGTTGCCACCCCAAAATATGCCTCCTTGGCATAAGGATTATCTAGAGCTGGTTATTTTTAAGAAACAGCTGACATAGGAGAAGCTCTGAAAAGCAGAAGAAGTTACCCTTTTGTACAAAACACTTACATATAGAAGGGAAATCTCCATCTGTAAGGGTGTCTCCCTCTCCGTACCAGGAAGAGGAGGAGGACAAAATCTCTAGAAACTCTTGTCAACAGAGAACGTGAGGACTTAAATCTGCCTAACAACCATACCCTTGTTTACTGTGCTTTGCCTAAAAACCTCCCATAACTGGCCTTGTCCACCCCTCCATGACCACCAGCATCTTTTGTCTTTGGCTGGATATGGTATTTAAGGTGATGGCTTGGGCCATTTCTGGAAGTTACTCAGTTTTCCTGAGTATCTCCATGTATGTAGGAGGTATACATGTTATTAAACTTCTTTTTATTTTTCTCCTGTTAATCTGTCTTTTATTATGGGGTGGGGGGTCTCAGCCAAGAACCCAGAAGGATTAAGAGAAAATTATTTTTCCTCCCCTGTGAAGTCATCAAAAACAAGGAAAGTCTGAGAAACTCACAAACCATAAGGAGCCTAAGGAGACATGATGACTAAGTGTAATGTGGTATTCTGGATGGGATCCTAGAATAGAGAAAGGATTTAATGTAAAAACTAAGAACATCTGAATAAAGTATGGACTTCGGTGATAGCAGTATGTCAGTATTGGTTAATAAATTGTGACCAATGTGCCACACTAATGAAAGATGTTAATGGGAGGGCACCTGGGTGGCTCAGCCAGTTAAGTGTCTGCCTTCAGCTCAGGTCATGATCCCAGGGTCCTGGGATCGAGTCCCACATTGGCCCCCTGCTCAGCAGGGAGTCTGCTTCTCCCTCGACCCTTCCCTCCTGCTCGTGATCTCTCTCTCTCTCACTCTCAAAAAAAAGAAAGATGTTAATGTGAAACTAGGCATTGTGTATATAGGAACTCTTCATACTATCTCTGCAATTTTTCTGTAGATGTAAAACTATTCTAAAATAGGGCGCCTGGGTGGCTCAGATGGTTAAGCGTCTGAGGGTCCTGAGATTGAGTCCCACGTCGGGCTCCCTGCTCAGTGGGGAGCCTGCTTCTCCCTCTGCCTCTCTCTCTGTCTCTCATGAATAAATAAATAAAAATCTTTAAAAAAAACTATTCTAAAATAAAAAGATGTTTAAGCTACACAAACACACAAACACACACACAATGCATGATCTCATTTCATTACTTTACTCCCCATGTGTAAATAGGAATTCTCTCTTTCGGGTGATTTCTTACAGGTGCTAGTTTTTGTAAAGATTTGGTATTTTCAGATACAATACTTTCAGATCCTGAGAATGTCAAGGGAAAAGCTATGAGACCTCTCTCTACTGGTAGGAGAAGAAAAATAGAAGGAAAGAAAACAAGGAAAAAATGAACATAAGACAATTCCAACTTATCCATCCAGAATTACTAGAATAGTGAGCAGCATTGGGGGTTCTATATGGTTTTGCTTTGTTTTGAGGAGATAGCTCATGAATTACCGCTTGTCTAATATTTGTTCACTTATCACCACATTTGTCCTCCAGAAAATAGCCTTCTTAATAAAAGAGTCACTCAGAATTTTTAGGGACTTTGCTGTTAAATTGTGATAAACATAGGTAAGCAACTCAGAACAGTAATTTCATTAAGTTATTCCTTCCTTGCCTACACACACACACACACACACACACACACACACATTTAATGTAAGGGAAGTATGATGCAGCAAGGGAGAATTAAAAGTTTAGAAGAAAATACCAAGGCAGCACAAATCACAAAAGCACAAAATTTCAGAGCTAGGCTAAACCCTAAAGATCCCAAATCATGCAGAGGGGAGCCCAAGACCCAGAGATTAACTGATTCACTTAGGATCACAATCCTTCAATGCCCTTTCAACAACACTAGGCAGGCTCACTCCTTTCATACTCTTCAGTTTTGTCTATACATAGATCCAATAAATTATTTAAAAGGTCAGTAAAAAAGCTCATAAAGATCACTTGACTAGTATTTATTAAACAAATTAGGAATAATATTCTATATAGAAGGTTCTATAAAACTATTTTTATACCCTGCTTATGATCAGCTGTGGTATCTGGTTCTTTTAATAAAACCCAACTTTACCACAAGAATCAGAAATGGAGGGGCGCCTGGGTGGCTAGTTGTTAAGCGTCTGCCTTCGGCTCAGGTCATGATCTCAGGGTCCTGGGATCGAGCCCCGCATGGGGCTCCCTGCTCCGCGGGAAGCCTGCTTCTCCCTCTCCCATTCCCTCTGCTTGTGTTCCCTCTCTCACTGTGTCTCTCTCTGTCAAATAAATAAATAAAATCTTATTAAAAAAAAAAGGAATCAGAAATGGATCCATGAAGGAAACACAAGAAGAGTCAAGAAATATAAGTTCTAATTCAGACTTCGAATTTTACTCTGTGACTTGGACTTCAGTACAACTGAGCCTCAGTTTCCTCCTTAGTTAAATGGGAACAATTTCCTATCTTACCCAGGGGTCATGAGAATTATTAGAGCTTGATATCCTCTCTTATCTTTCCCATCAAGTGATGAGACTCTCCCTAATGTTGTGAACTCCTAAGTTTGCTACTCTGAGAAGCCCAAGCTACTACCTGCTCTTGTTACTAACTTATCACCCGTCATTCCAGGGGTCACACACTCTTATAGCACTTGGTTTCCCCTAAAAGTCTTTGGAAAGTATAGTAGAAAGAGCAAAGGACAGACAGGAAGTCAGAAGAAAGTGTTCTATGCTCAGAGCTGACACTGACTTTCATATGATCTTCAACAAGTCAATTCCTCCATTTGTATAATGAAGAGATCGGGCCCCCATCTAAGTTTCTCCATGGATGTGAGGATCCCCCCCGAGCCCTTTCAGCTTGGACAAACGACTCTAGAATTCTATATTCAGGCAACACCAGGTAGGCTGAAAGTGTAGATGACTGTGGCCTTCTGAGTCCATACCAAGTTTTCAAATCAGCTGCAAACGCTCATCTCAGCATGGGGGCTTCTGGCGCCTTTGGCCACTCTCTGACCCACACGGGGGTTGCTGAGATGACGTGGGGGAGGGAGGTGAAAGGCACCCAAGTCCGGAGGCAATTAATTAACCTTGAAGTAATTAAGTTAGCTCTACCCCATACTCTGTATTCCCTTAAATAGAAGGGAGGGAAAGCCAATAATGATACTGTTTCTGCAATGAAGGTTGATAACTACAAAATGAAATTTTTCAGTTGAGAGAGAAGGGACATTCACCCCACTCATATTTATAAACCTGCTATTTCTGAATCTCATTATGTCTGATATTTCACAGGCAAGGAAGAAAATAAAAATAAACATTCATTTACCATCAACTCTGATGAATACTAGCCACCTCTTTTTTTTTTTTTTTTTTAAGATTTTATTTATTTATTTGACAGCGAGAGACACAATACAAGCAGGGGGAGCGGGAGAGGGAGAAGCAGGCTTCCCGCTGAGCAGGGAGCCCCATGCGGGGCTCCATCCCAGGACCCTAGGATCATGACCTGAGCCGAAGGCAGACGCTTAACGACTAAGCCACCCAGGCGCCCTAGCCACCTCTTTCAATAAACACATACCAACATCCATTAGCCTGTGGCCCTTGAACGCTCTAGCAGACACAGAGCTAGAGCCATTACTTGTCAGAATGAGAAACTGCTTGTGAAGAGAGTTAAATTGGAGGGGGTGCTGGAGGCACACCCGCCTTACTCTAGTACTTTCTCATTTTTCCTACCTCAGCTACTAGCCCTATCCAATGCCCACTCTGTTGAGAATATGGTGCCCCTTTAATTCTCATCTCAACACAGATGTATAAAGCTGCTTTCAACAGAGATCCCAATTACAGGCTCTCAGCTAGGAGAAGCCCTCTAGTTCAGGTTCAAGGCATGGGAAAGTCGTCTCCTAACACCCAGAGAGAATGGAATAAATCCCATTTTTCTGTTCTCTCTTTTTTTCTTTTTTCTTTTCTCTTTTCTATTCTTTTGTTTTGTCTTGCCTTTGTTCTCTCATACCCAAGACCCCAGGCAATTCCATAAGGAAGGCAGCAGTAGCAGCAACAGTGGGGGACCCAAGGGCAGCTAAACACTGAGGGAAGGACACAGGAGCAGTGGTCCCAAGAGACTGGAGAAAACGCCACTGTTACTCCTCTCTCTGTCCTCCTATCACTTGGCCCCACATGCGAGCACAGCTGCAGGAAATGCACAGCAGAATGAACTAATGAAGGCCAGTTTACTGGCCAAAGGACCAAAAAGGAAGCCTCAAAAACCCAGAAAGTACAGGGAATATGGGAGAGAAGGAGGAGCCTGGCAAAGTGGCCTAGCCCCGAAACTTGTTGTTTATAAATTCCTGGGCTCACTACTAAGCTGTACATATATGGATCAGACCCAAATGTGCATCTCAAAGAGGAACTCCAGAGTAGACCCCTGCCCAATTTCATGCCGGCCACACGGCAAGATAGATACAAATAACACTGCAAAGGCTTTGAAAATGGAGCTAACACTGAAAGCAAAATCCACAGATATCTGGTCAAAACTTGCAACCCCAAACCCAACTGAGTAGATGGTCTGCTACAACAAAAATATCAACATTCTCCATGGATTTCAACAAGACCCAGACACCCATAATATTTAAAATTTGCATGATAGAATTCAAAATTACTCAGCATATGAAGAACTAGGAAAATCTCAACTTGTATGCAAAAAGGCAAATTTTGAAATGAATAGAACTACACAGCAACTCAAAAAAAATAGAAAATAGAAAGAAAAACAAAATAGAAATTTTGGAACTGAAAAAAAAAAAACAAAAAGAAAGGAAAAAAGGTTTTTAAAGCTCACTAGATGGACTCAATAGTATAGTAGGGTGCAGAACAAACATCTAAAGAAATAATGAACGAAAACTTCCAAAACTGGCAAAAGATATAAACCTACAGATTCGAGAAGCTCAGTAAAACACAAACAAAATAAGTCCAAAGAAATCCATGCCCAGACCATCACAATTAAATTCCTGAGAACTGCCTTATACAGATACCTCCATACCTCGTTTTATTGTGCATTGCTTCGTGGAGCTTCCCAGAGCACTTTTTTTTTTTTTTTTTACACATTGAAGATTTGGGGAAACCCTGCATCAAGCAAGTCTATCGGCACCGTTTTTCCAACAGCATTTGCTCACTTCATGTCTCTGTCACATTTTGGTAATTCTCGCAATACTTCAAACTTTTTAGTTATTATTCTATTTATTATGGTGATCTGTGAGCAGTGACTTGTGTATTAAACAAATTAGGAACTCGCTGACAGCTCAGATGATGGTTAGAACTTTTTAGCAATATTTTTTAATTAAAATAGGTGCATTGTTTATTTAGACATAACACTATTGCACGCTTAACTGACTACAGTATAGTGTAAACATAACTTTTACATGCACTGGGAAACCAAAATATTCTTCTGACTCGCTTTATTGTGATATCACTTCGTTGCAGTGGTCTGGAAGCAAACTCACATCTCCAAGGTATGCCTGCAGTAAGTCTTAAAATTGGGTACTGTAATTCATCCAACTTTATTCTTTATTTTCAAAATTATTTGGCTATTCTATTTCCTTTGCTTTCTATATAAAGTTTAGAATCAGCTTGTCTACATATACAAACATACCTCTGGAATTTTGATTGGAAATGCATTAAATCTATACATTGGTTTGGATAAAATTGACAAACTTTACTATGTTTAGTCTTCCAGTATATGATCATGGTATAGCTCTCAATTTATTTAGGTCTTTGATTTCTTTAATTGGCAGTTTGTAGATTTCAGAATATAGATCAATGCCTGTTTTATTAGATTTATACATAATTATTTCATTTTTAGAGCTATTGTAAATGGTATGTTTTTAAAATTTTGGTTTCTAATTATCAATGCTAGTATATACAGACACAATTGATTTTTATGTGTCTTGTATCCTGTGACCTTGCTAAAGTCTCTTACTAGTCCTAGGAGTTTTACTATAGATTTGCTGGGATTTTCTACATAGAAAATCATGTTTTAAGTACGGACAATTTTATTGCCTCCTTTTTAATGTGAATGCCTTTTATATCTTTTTCTTTCCTTATTGTGCTGGCTAGGATTTCCAGTACAGTACATGGGTGAATAGGAGTGGTGAGAGTGAAAATCTATGCTTTGTTCCCCATCTTAAGAGGAAAGCATTTGATCTTTTACCATTAAGTGGAATGTTAGCTGAAGGTTTTTTTTTATAGACACATTTCATCAGATTGAGGAAGTTCCCTCTATTCCTAGTACACTGAGAATTTTTACCATGAATGGATGCTGGATGTTGTAAAAAAAAAAAAAAATCAATTGATAAACCCATGTGGAGTCTCTCTTTTAGACTGTTGATATAGTAGATAAAATTGATTTTATTTTTGAATATTAAATCAGTCTTGCATTGCTAGAATAACCCCACTTGGTCATGCTGTATTCTTATTTTTATGCTACTGGATTAAATTTGCTAATATTTTGTTGAGGATTTTTGCATCTATGTTCATGGATAATATTATAATGTCTGTAGTATTCTTATCTGGATTGACAGGATAATATTGCTCTCAGAAAATGTGTCGGAAAGCATTCCCTCTTCTATTTTCTGGAAGAGATTGCATAGAATTGGTGTCATTTCTTTGTTAAAAGGTTGCTAGACTCCTCCAGTGAAACCATCCAAATCTGGGGGTTTATGCTTAGCCAACTGAGACACCCAGGCATCCCTCAAAATATTTTCTAAATTTTCCTGATATTTCCTCTTTGACCTATGAATTATTTAGAAATATGTTATTTACTTTCTGAGTGACTGGAGATTTTCCTACTAATCAATCTTTCTGTTATTGATTTGTAGTTTAATTTCATTATAGTCAAATAATATACTTTGTGTAATTTAATTAATTTGTTAAGGTGTGTTTTTATGGCCCAGCATATGGCTTATCTTTGTGAATGTTGATTTCAAAGTGCTTTTCAGTTTATGGATTCAAAAATCTTGCAGGGACTGCAAAGTAGTACCTTTACTAATATAGGGTCAGAAGAGCAAAAATTTAAGAATTTAGACAAAATGCAAACAATGAGAGAACCGCTGTCTTAACACGAAAGAAAAGTCTTTGGAGTCATATCTATGAAAAGTTATCAGACATACCTTAAAAATCCCTTTAGGAGACAACTGGGACACTTCATGTGAACCCTATTTAGCTATGTCATCATGCCTAAGCACCATCAAATTCTGTTTTTCATATATGGTTGCAAATTGCATACGGTCTTGTGGAGCTTTTGGTCAAAAGTCCTCATCACCCAGGCCCAGTGATACTTGATTCCAAAGAGAAATCAAGAGTGCATCTGACAATGTATGTAACCCACAAAAAACTTCTGAATCACCTTTTTCCCATTTTGGTAAATAGAAAGACATGTTTAATTCTATCTCCTGTGTGTCTCTATCTTTGGAATAAAATAAGTTATACCTTCTATCGAAGGCTCTCTAGAGAGACAGTAAAGCATAATGGCTAAAAGCAAAGACTCAAGCATCAGACCTAAGTTCAAATTCTGGCTGTAGCCCTTACTGGCTGTGTGAAATTGAGCAAGCTCCTCGACCTCTCCAAATCTCCGCTTCCCCTTCTATAAAATGGGATAACAGCAGAACCTGTAAGATATGGCTTTTGTGAGGAGTAAATGGGATAATAAACGTAAAAGTCCTGGAACAGTGCCTGACACATAAATGCTCAGTATATGTTGATGATGATGTTCATGATCTCACCCATACCATAGAAGTCCAGAAGTCACAACAAGGGCTCCCAATCTTTGGTTTGAAGATTTATACACATCTGAAACATGCCTCAAAAGTTCAAAGGAAAAGAACAGGACTAGAAATAGGAGTAAAAGATGATGATCAGGAATCAAAAGAATAGAAACCTGAGAGATCGCTGAGGTGTCGTCAGCTCATACTGCATGGGTAGCTCAGAGCAATTTCAAAGTTTAATGTCAAGGCATAAAATACACACAAAAATGCCTTTGTCTATGAAAATAAAAGGAAAAGGCACCATTAATACTCCTCTTGTAAGAAAACTCACGGTTGGACATGAAGAACATCTTGACTATAGAGATGAAACAGGACTAAATGATCAAAATAGTCTTTTTTTTTTTTTAAAGATTTTATTTATTTATTTGAGAGAGAGAGCACATGAGAGGGGGGAGGGTCGGGAGGGTCAGAGGAAGAAGCAGACTCCCCGCCGAGCAGGGAGCCCGATGCGGGACTCGATCCCAGGACTCCAGGATCATGACCTGAGCCGAAGGCAGTCGCTTAACCAACTGAGCCACCCAGGCGCCCAAAAATAGTCTTTTTTTTTAAGATTTTATTTATTCATTTGATAGAGAGAGCACAAGCAGGCAGAGTGGCAGGCAGAGGGAGAGGGAGAAGCAGACTCCCTGCTGAGCAGAGAGCCCGATGCAGGACTCGATCCCAGGACCCTGAGATCATGACCTGAGCCAAAGGCAGACGCTTAACTGACTGAGCCACCCAGGCGCCCCATGATCAAAATAGTCTTGAAAGAAGATGTAAGAGAACTACTTATTTGAGTAGGCTAAATATTTACCTGTCTAAATGCAGATGCTTTGTCAGAGGATATCTACAGGTCCCATCAGCTTCATGACTCCATCATTTTTTTATTATAGAATAATTGATATATAACATTTTATTAGTTTCAGGTATACAACATAATGATTTGATATTTGTATACATTTCAAAATGATCTCCACAATAAGTCTAGTTAGCATCTGTCACCACAACACAATTACAAAAAAAAATTTTTTCTTGTGATAAGCACTTTTTAAATTTATTTATTTATTTATTTATTTATTTATTTGAGAGAGAGAGAGAAAGCATGCATGAGCAGGGGGAAGAGCAGAGGGAGAGGGACAAGCAGACTCTGCACTGAGTGTGGAGACTAACGCAGGGCTCAATCCCAGGACGTCAAGATCATGATTTGAACCAAAATCAAAAGAGTTGGGGCACCTGGGTGGCTCAGTTGTTAAGCGACTGCCTTCGGCTCAGGTCATGGTCCCAGGGTCCTGGGATCGAGTCCCATATCGGGCTCTCTGCTCCACGGGAAGCCTGCCTCTCCCTCTCCCACTCCCCCTGCTTGTGTTCCCTCTCTCGCTGTGTCTCTCTCTGTCAAATAAATAAATAAAATCTTAAAAAAAAAAAAAAAAAAGAGTTGGACGCAGCCAACTCATGCTGTACATTACATTCCCATGACCTATTTAATTTATAATGGGAAGTTTGTAATGATTCCATCATTTTTTTTATTACTGAAGTACATACAATGTTATATTAGTTTCAGATATACAACACAGTGATTTGACAATTCTATACCTTACTGAATGCTCACCATGGTAAGTATGGTCACCCATCTGTCACCATACAATATTATTACAATATTTTTTTTAAATTTTTTTTTGAAGATTTTATTTATTTATTTGACAGAGAGAGACACAGCGAGAGAGGGAACACAAGCAGGGGGAGTGGGAGAGGGAGAAGCAGGCTTCCCGTGGAGCAGGGAACCCGATGCGGGGCTCGATCCCAGGATGATGGGGTCATGACCTGAGCCGAAGGCAGACGCTTAACGACTGAGCCACCCAGGCGCCCCAATATTATTACAATATTATTGACTATATTCCCTATGCTGTACTTTATATCCCTGTGACTTACTCATTTTAAAACTGGAAGTCTGGGGCGCCTGGGTGGCTCAGTTGGCTAAGCGACTGCCTTCAGCTCGGGTCGTGATCCTCAAGTCCCAGGATCGAGTCCCGCATCGGGCTCCCTGCTCAGCAGGGAGTCTGCTTCTCCCTCTGACCCTCCCCCCATCATGTGCTCTCTCTCTCTCTCAAATAAATAAATAAAATCTTTAAAAAAATAATAATAAAATAAATAAATAAAACTGGAAGTCTGTACATCAGTCCCCTTCACTTATTTTACCCATTGCCCCACCCGGCTCCCTTCTGGTAATCACCAGTTTGTTCTCTGTATTTAAGTCTGCTTTTTGTTTGTTCACTTGTTTTGTCTTTTAGATTCCATATATAAGTGAAATCATATGGTATTTGTCTTTCTCTGTCTGACTTATTTCACAGCATAATATTCACTAGGCCCATTCACATTGTCACAAATGGCAAGATCTTATTCTTTTCTTATGATTTATTTATTTATTTTGAGAGAGTGAGTGTATGAGTGGGTGAGCAGGGGGAGGGGCAGAGGGACAGAGAGAGGAGAATCTCAAGCAGACTCCCCGCTGAGCACGGAGCCTGACACAGGGCTTGATCTCATGACACTGAGATCATGACCTGACCCCAAAGCAAGAGTTGTACACTTAACCAACTGAAATGCCCAGGTGCCCCCAAGATCTCATTCTTTTTGATGGCTGCATAATATTCCATTGTATATTTCTACCACATCTTCCTTATCCATCATCTATCAATGGACATTTGGGTTGCTTCCATATCTTGCCTATTGGAAATAATGCTGCAATAAACATAGGGGTTTATATATCATTTCAAATTAGTGTTTTCATTTTGTTTGGGTAAATATCCAATAGTGGAATTACTGGATCATATGGTATTTATATTTTTAATTTTTTGAGGAACCTCCATACTGTTTTCTACAGTGGCTGTACCCATTTGCATTCCCACCAACCGTGCACATGTGTTCCTTTTTCTCCATATCTCCACCAACACTTGTTATTTCTTGTGTTGTTGATTTTAGCCATTCTGACAGGTATAAGGGGCTATCTCATTGTGGTTTTGATTTACATTTCTCTGATGATTAGTGATGTTGAGCATCTTTTCATGTGTCTGTTGGCCATCTGTATGTCTTCTTTAGAAAAATGTCTATTCAGGTCCTCTGCCCATTTTTAAATCAGACTGGGGTTTTTTTAGTGTTGAGTTGCATAAGTTCTTTACATATTTTAGATGTTAACCCCTTATTGGATACATCATTTGCAAAATCTTCTCCCATTCAGTAGGTTGCCTTTTTGTTTTGTTGATGGTTTCCTTTGCTGTGTAAAAGCTTTTTATTTTGATGTAGTCCCGATAGTTTATTTTTGCTTTTGTTTCCCTTGCCTGAGGAGACGTATACATAAATATGTTGCTAAGGCCAATGTCCAAGAGATTCTGCATGTTTTCTTTTAGGAGTTTCATGATTTCATGTCTCACAGTTAGGTCTTCCATCCATTTTGAATTTGTTTTTGTGTATAGTGTAAGAAAGCAGTCCAGTTTCATTCTTTTGCATTTAACTGTCCAATTTGCACTGAATCTGTTGATTGCTTTCAGTACTATGGACATTTTGATGATATTAATTCTTTCAATCCATGAACATGGACTAGCTTTTCATTTGTTTGTGTCATCTTCAATTTCTTTCATCAATGTCTTTTAGTTTTCACAGTATAGGTCTTTCACCTCCTTGGTTAAATTTATTCCTAGGTATTTATTTCTTTTTGGTGCAATTGTAATTAGGAATGTTAATTTCTCTTTCATTATTAGTGTATATAAATGCAACTATTTCTGTATATTAATTTTGTATCCTACAAGTTACTGAATTATCAATTCTAATAGTTTTTGGGTGGAGTCTTCTGAGGTTTCTATATATAGTGTCATGTCATCTGCAAATAGTGACAGTTTTACTTCTTCCTTACCTTTTATTTCCTTTTCTTGTCTGACTGCTGCAGCTAGGACTTCTAGAACTAGGTTGAATAAAAATAGTAAGAGTGAATATCCTTGTCTTGTTCCTGATCTTAGAGAAAAAGCTTTCACATTTTCACCGTTGAGTATGATGTTAGCGCTGGGTTTTTCATGTATTGCCTTTATTATTTTGAGGTTTGTTCCCTCTAAACGAACTTTGTTGAGTGTTTTTATCATAAATGGATGTTATATTTTGTCAAATGCTTTTTCTGCTTCTCTTGAGATGACCATATGTCTCTTATCCTTACTCTTGTTAACATGAAGTATCACATGGATTGATTTGCAAATATTGAACCATCCTTGCATCCCTGGAATAAATCCTACTTGATCATGGCAAATAATTTTTTAATATATTGTCGGATTTGGTTTGCTAATATTTTGTAGTGTCTTTGTCTTGTTTTGGTATCAGGATAACAGTGGCCTTGTAGAATAAATTTGGAAGTTTTCCTTCCTTTTCCACTTTTTAGAATAGTTTGAGAAGAATAGGTATTAGCTCTTCTTTAAATGTTTGGTAGAATTCACCTGTGAAGCCATCTGGTCCTGGACTTACATTTGTTGGGAGTTTTTTGATTACTAATTCAATTTCATTACTAGTAATCAGTCCTCTCTCTTTTCCTTGACAGGTCTATCTAAAGGTTTGTCAATTTTGTTTATCTTTACAAAGAACGACCTCTTGGTTTCATTGATCTTTTCTATTGTTTTATTAGTCTCTATTTCATTTATTTCCACTCTAATCTTTATTATTTCCTTCCTTCCTTCCTCCCTCTAGATTTGATCTTTGTTTGTTCTTCTTTTTATAGCTCCCTGAAATGTAATATTAGGTTGTTTGAGATTTTTCTCATTTCTTGAGGTAGGCCTGTATCGCTATGAACTTCCCTCTTAGAACTGCTTTTGCTGCATCCCAAAGAATTTGGACCATTGTGTTTTTATTTTCATTTGTCTCCATGTATATTCTGATTTCCTCTTTGATTTCTTTGTTAAGCCATTGGTTGTTTAATAGCAGGTTGTTTAGTCTCCGTGTATTTGTGTTTTTCCCAGTGTTTTTCTTGTAATTGATTTCTAGTTCATACTGCTGTGGTCAGAAAAGCATCTTGATATGATTTCAATCTTCTTAAATTTATTGAGACTTATTTTGTTTTGAGTATGTGTCTTTTGGTCTGAAGTGACTCTCTTATAGGCAGCATATAGATGGGTCTTGTTTTTTTTATCTATTCAGTCACTCTATGAATGTGTCCATCATTTTTAATGTGCATACTAATGGTTTTTCCCTAATGTACACAGAGTATGTCTACAACAAAGCAAATCTGTTATAGGAAGAAAGAAAGAAAAAGGAAAGATGTTCATTCCACAGGGGAGGGAAAACACACAAAACAACACGAGGTTCTTTAACTGTATCTTTCACTTCAAGTCACATTGATATTATATCAGCACAGCTTCTGAATACAACTTGGTCTGAAAAGTACATAGAACTTACAAAAGACTGAAAAGTGTGAAGAGATATAATTATGGTAGCAGGAGGAAGATACTATTTTGACAAAAGAACTATTAAAAGGATTGTGGGGGGGGACACCAATCAGAATTCTTGATGCTGAGTACAGAGGTAAAGGAACACATAAATAACAATGCATCAGTGTTATGTTTTATTTTTTTCTTAAGATTTTATTTATTTATCTGACAGAGAAAGACACAGCGAGAGAGGGAACACAAGCAGGGGGAGTGGGAGAGGGAGAAGCAGGCTTCCCGCGGAGCAGGGAGCCCGATGTAGGGCTCGATCCCAGGACCCCGGGATCATGACCTGAGCCGAAGGCAGACGCTTAACGACTGAGCCACCCAGGCACCCCCAGTGTTATGTTTTAGCCTTTATCTACATTCTAGACAAAAGCATTTGAGCTAAGATAGGACTATTTCCTTTCATCAAAACCATACTTTATTTTTTTTTATTCTTATGTTAATCCCCATACATTACATCATTAGTTTTAGATGAAGTGTTCCATGATTCATTGTAAAACCATACTTTATTAACATAATCTTGAGTGTGGCCCTAAAAGAGCAAAGGGAATGAGTTATATCACTGTAAAATAGGACAGCCTCTACCAATTCCTCAAATTGTTATCACTTCAAAAGAAAGAGGCAAGAATACAGGACCATTATGGGAACCAAAAGACCAGGCTGCTGTGATTCAGCAGGACTTTCATTTCCAACTTCAAAGGGCTTCATTAATCTCCTAACCATCCATCTAAATTTAAGGGAGAAAGAAATGAAGAGCTTTGAATATGAATTCTCTGCCTCTACCTATAGTGCCTAGTGACACAGAAGACTGAAATAAACACTCTCTCAGAAGATCCAGAAGAAACTCTAGGTGCCCAGAGAATAGAAGTGCGTAACGGAGAGTTTATACCATGGCAGGAATATGAATATAGGATCTCTCTGAATCAAGGCTATAGGATGGTGTTTGAGCCTCTGCTTTTCGTGATGTGTGAATAGAAAAGTTAGACTGCATCCTCTGCATTCCATTTGTAAAATCTCTTGCCCACAGATCCAGTTGGTTTCCAAGTAACCTATATGCACGATGTATTTATTTGTAAAATACAAAATGGACGACTTACCTATAATTTATCACTTTTTTATTATGTTCAGTTAGCCAACATATAATACATTAGTTTTTTTTAATTTATTTTTTATTCTTATGTTAATCCCCATACATTACATCATTAGTTTTAGATGAAGTGTTCCATGATTCATTGTTTGTGCATAACACCCAGTGCTCCATGCAGAACGTGCCCTCCTCAATACCCACCACCAGGCTAACCCATCCTCCCACCCCCCTCCCCTCTAGAACCCTCAGTTTGTTTTTCAGAGTCCAT
>NC_138385.1:24756107-24819936 GCF_054177405.1 Leptonychotes weddellii
TCCCGCTTCATTCTTCCCCTCCCGCTACCTTCTTCTTCTTTTTTTTTTTTCTTAACATATATTGCATTATTTGTTTCAGAGGTACAGATCTAAGATTCAACAGTCTTGCACAATTCACAGCGCTTACCAGAGCACATACCCTCCCCAGTGTCTATCACCCACATTATTAGTTTGTTTTTTTTTAAAGATTTATTTATTTGACAGAGAGAGACACAGTGAGAGAGGGAACACAGCAGGAGGAGAGGGAGAGGGAGAAGCAGGCTTCCCGCTGAGCAGGGAGCCTGATGTGGGGCTCGATCCCAGGACCCTGGGACCATGACCTGAGCTGAAGGCAGACGCTTAATGACTGAGCCACCCAGGCGCCCCCACATTATTAGTTTTTGATGTAGTGTTCTGTGTTCATCACAAAAGGTGTTCTCCTTAATACCTGTCACCCAGTTATCCCATCCCCCCACCCGATTTATCACTCTTACTTATGGTCACGCTGAGCCTAATCAACTGACCACCCAGCAGTGTTTACTTAAGCATACACCAAGTACTCAGCCTTGGGTCTGATGAGTTCCAAGAGCTGGAAGACCTCAGATGAGAAACTAAAGGCTCCTAATTCACTTTACAGTTTTTGAAGATGGGCTTTGGTTATTTATGTCAGTGACTGGTTATCTAAGTGAAACAGAGACCCAAGGTAATAGGGCTAATTCTTGTAATAAGTAGTTAGAGCGCTGCCCTGCCTTGGGCAGCTATGCTTAAAATGGATACCAGTGGTCCAACATTCTCAAGGAAGAAAGTCAGTGGTGTGAGGATTGTTCGAAGTGTGATCCCAGGACCACCTACATCAGAATCATCTAGAGATGAATATTAAACCTACTGAGTCCTAGTTTCCACCCCAGATCTGCTAAATCAAAACCTACAGGTTGGAGCCAAGGAACCTACATGTCATTAAGCTCCCCCAGGTGATTTTGACACTCACCAAAATTTGGGAAGCATTAGCTTAGTGCAAACTCATCTATATAACTAGATCAATCAAAAAGGCATTTCACTGCCCAGATACAGACCTGATCCTCTCAATAAGTCCTTTTTCCTTTCCCTAAATAGAGATGCTAATAATACCTACCTCTTATAGACTGTGGAGAAAATTAAAAGATGTATATGGACAAAGCCTCACACAATGCCTAGCACATGATAAACTATCCAATAAATTTTAGTAATTATAATAAGAAAAAGTCCAAGCTCCTTATCGAAGTCCTTCCAATCTTCATGAATACCTATATTACCTCATCTCCTGTCACTCCTTCCATGACACCTGACAATTTGTACTCAAGACAAACCAAACTAATTGGAGTTTCCTCATCCACTAATACACCAATGCCATTTTTTATTTATTTTATTTGAGAGAGAGAGAGAGACAGCGAGAGAGGGAACACAAGCAGGGGGAGTGGGAGAGGGAGAAGCAGGCTTCCCGCAGAGCAGGGAGCCCGATGCAGGGCTCGATCCCAGGACCCTGGGATCATAACCTGAGCCGAAGGCAGACCCTTAACGACTGAGCCACCCAGGCGCCCCACCATTTTTTATCTCTACTCCATTGCTTATGCTCTTTCCTTGGCCTTGAATACCACAGAATGCAGTGAGTTAGAAAGCTCATACTTGATCTTCAAGGCCTAAATCATTGACATCTTCTCTGGGGAAGTTTTTACTGAACCCCTAAGTCTAAGTTAGGAGCCTCTCCTCCTTGTTCTCTCAGCACCCTGAACTCTTTACCTATCTATGTGTTTGTTTTCCTTTTGTCTTCCCTCATTTGAGAGGAAGCTCTTTGAAGTTATGGACAACGAGATTTTGTGCTTGTTTCTTCAATTGTTGTTAATTTAAAAACATACAGAAAAGTACAAAGACTAATACAACAATCACCCATGTTTCTAACATCCACAAGTAACCATTATTGACATTTTGGCACTTTTACTTCTAGTCTTTTTCTATTTATTTTCTTTAAAAATAATTTATGAAAACACTATTCATTGTTTCAGAATAGAATATTATAGGTAAAGCAAAATGTCCCCTCGACATCCACCCCCATGCTATATTTCTTCCCTGCCTTTCCAAAGATAACCAAACACTAATATGAGTTTGAGATGTATCCTTCCAGTCTTTTTAATATATTTACTGACTTATCTGTATTCATAGAAAATATATAGTATTGGCTTGCACACCATTTTCCAAATGTCACATGGCTATGTGTATCATTCTGCCACCTAGTTCTTTTACTCAAAAATATTTTTGAAATATATCCATGTTGATACATATATCTGGCTAATTCTGTTTAATTTTAGTATAATAATCCCTTATATGGATTTACCTCATTTTATTTAACCAGCTCCCTGTTGATGGGCATTTAGGTTGTTTCCAAGATTTTGCTATTACAAAAAAAAGTTACAACAAATGTGCTTTATTAAATATCTCTTGGTATATATGTGTAAATGTCACTTTAATAAAGAGATCTAGAAGTAGAACTGTTGGATTGTAGAATATGTGAATTTTAGCTTCATGGACACTAACAAATTGTGCTCCAATGTAGCTATCCCAACTTTTATGCCCATCAGCATTATTCAAGAGTTGTCACTTTCCTGCATCCTTACTAACACTTGCTGTTGTGAGACTTTTAAGTGTTCCTAATATTACCAAAGAAAAAAGGGTATCTCATTGCTGGTTTTGACCATCTTATTCATCTCTAAATCCCTAGCTCCTAGCAAGTACTTGGCACATGTTGATTGCTTGGTAAATACTTGCTCAGTTCTGTTTCTGATAATGTCACATATAGGTAGTGGCCCCAGCCTGCTGATACTTCAGAACCCAACTAGGTGTCTACTTTCAGCACAAACGAGAATGCAATCCCAATTTCCTCACCGCTAGGCAAATTTGTGAGGAAAAGGGAAAGGGAAAAGTGCAGATGATGTCATGTTCTTTAGAGATTTACCTTTCTTTAAAATGGCATTCAGGGAATGATTCTTGATCTCTGGATCAATAATCCTTTATAATCAATCAGGTTGGGGTCTAGCTCCTTCCACCTGAGAGCTAAGGGAACACCTGAAAAGACAATAGGCATAGGAAACAGTGAATCTGTCCCCTAGTGGCTCAGCTGCACCAGTGGAAGGGAGACAGGTATGGAAGGAATGGTTTAGCTTTCTAGTGGTCTCCCTAGAGATACATTTTATAGACATTATGTGTTCAAGAAAACATGTTTCCCTTCCTTCTGGCCACATGTAGACAGTATTTAACAGTATCTCCTATAGAGAGTTGTATTTGTGTGATTGATTTTTACCCATTAAACATTAGGATATAAGATAATTATTAGTTAGTCTCACAAGATGGAAAACAACAACAAAGCATAACTGATATATCTACCAAAGCAAATGCTACGCAATAACCATTTAAAAAAATTCCCAAGACTCTAGGACTGAAATAAACATCATTCTTGTAAGGGGAAAAAAAAAAAAAACTTACCTAATCAGCTTTGGTGCCTAATCAAGTCATAAAATGAAAGAGTAAGATATTACTAGCAAGTCTCCACTACCACTGTTAAGCATGAATTTAGTTTGGTAGTGTCATAAATGAACAGTCCTCAATGACAGCTAAAGTAGCGAGAGGCTGCAACACTACAGCTTCCAAGCTGAAGCCTGAGAACACACAGGAGGTAGGCAGATACGCAAAAACAGCCAAGAATGGGATACAGGGAGGAAAGAATAGAGAAAAGGGAAATCTTGTGTGGCGGACCCTAGACCACCTGATTTAAGATCAAAGTTCCCGTATACGTGTTAAGATTTTGTCCCTCATGGTGGGAATGTCATAGTGACATTGTTGTTCTTTGGGGTTTTTTTCCTAAATAGGCTCCAACACAGGGCCTGAACCCATGACCCCAAAATCAAGACCTGAGCCGAAACCAAGAGTGAGATGCTCAACTGACTGAGCCACCTAGCTGCCCCAACATTGTTTTAATTCTGAAGGTTCCTCACCTATAAATGCTTTCTTGACAAGGCTGGATCTGTCTGATTCATCTCTGTATAGGGACTGCTCCTGGTACAGTATAGACATATAGTAGGTTCTCAAATAACAGGGATTAAATGAATGACAAAGATAAAATATTTAGCAAAATGCTGGGAGATGTACCTTTTTGGGAGTCCCAAGGAGCAGGAAGGAGGCATTACCACATAATATTTGGGTCTTTGCAACAGCAAAATCATCTCCACATCTATCAAACAAATATTTATTTAATTTAGCACCTCCTCTGTGCGTAGCACTGTGGTAGAGAAGACCTATACAATCCTACCTGCAAGGTAGTGGTTACAAATCAGTTGGCACCTAGAGTACAGTGTAATCAGTATTCTGATAGATGAAAAGAAGGTGCTATGGGAGCTGTGTGACTCCAGTTTGGGAAATCAGAGTAGATTTTTCAGAAGAGATTCATTGACTACCCACTGTGTGCCTGGTCCTGTGTTAGATGCTAGAGTTGCAGAGGTGCCGGAGATATTTGCTCCTGTTCTAGGAACTCTAGGAATTCAGGGGGAACACAAAGGAGACAATATCTACCCAGTAACCCTGAGGCAGTGGGAAAAGTGCTGAACAGAATACGTGCTGTGGGAGCCACAAAGAAAGGCCCCACTAATTCATTGTTTCCAAGCCCATCTCTCCTAACCCAACTCCACAACTACAACAGAGCAAGTGGTCTCACGTGGCAATGCCCCAATATGCCCAGAATGAGGATTCCCTCATTCTAGGACTTCCTGGAGCTGAAGCTACTCAGTCCCAGAAGAAAAGCACAGTGATTTCTGAACTCTTGCTCATCTCAGTGGTGCCATTCTCATGGTGGGGCACCTAGGTGGCTCAGTCGGTTAAGCGTCTGCCTTCAGCTCAGGTCATGATCTCAGGGTCCTGGGATCAAGCCCCGAGTCAGGCTCCCTGCTCAGCGGGGAGTCTGCCTCTCCCTCTCCCTTGGCCCCCTGCTCGTGCTCTCTCTAATGCTCTTTCTCTCTATCTCAAATAAATAAATAAAATCTTTTTTAAAAAAAGTACTCATGGTTACGTTAATGATACAGAATACCTGTTGGACCAGTCTCTGTGGGACTCAATGATACCCTCCACCAGACATGATCAGAAGACTCACAAATTTACAGGCACCTGGCTGGCTCAGTCAGAAGAGCATGCAACTCTTGATCTCAGGGTCATGAGTTTGAGCCCCACATTGGGTGTAGAGGTTACTAAAAAAATAAATAAATAAACTTAAAAAAAAAAAGAAGAAGATGACTCACAAATTTAGAACCAGAATACCTGAAGGAATCTTAGAGACCTATAATCTATGTCAACCCTTTCATTTTACAGATGAGCAGACTGAGGAAAAGGGAATTGCCCAAGGCCCAATAGATAGTTAATAAGAGAATTAGAATTTCAAACCAGGCTTCTCAACCACTTTTGAAAACATAAGATTCAAGCAAATGTAGGAGTAGCAAGTCACCTGAGAGAGAAGACATCTAAGAGAAAGAAAACTGAGGGCTCTTAGATCCAGCTGGTCCACCCATATGGAAATCTTCCCACTAATAAAACCCTGGAAAATAAATGGGTTTGATTTCATTAAAGGTCCCTCCAGATTTCGTTACATTCTTCTTTCATCCCCCAGCCCCCAACATAAACAACCATCTATACCTCTAGCTTGGAGGAAAAACAATAGCGTTGGATTGTTTCCTTTGGGAGCAAGTCAATTTACTTATACCAAAGCCTGACATGTAAGGAATGAGAGAGGTCCTGAAGTTAATAGAAGCATCCCTTCCTTTAGTGTATTCCTCCACAACCACCAACAGATCACCCCAGCCAATGTACACTGATGCACTGAAGTCCTTCCAGAATATAAAGGAACAAGTACAAGTCCCAGTCTTTCTCACTTCAGCGGGGTTGTGTCACAAATAGGATGGATGGGGAAATGTCGATTTCCTGGATAGCACTGGGGGAGAAGTAGAAGGCGCCCTGTGGGCAACAGACAACAGACAAAGAAGTACAGGGACGAGGCATGGCCCCTTTGGAGGTTGGCAGAAAACGGAGAGCAAAAGCTAGAAGAGAATCTCAGACCTAAAACCTTAAAGCCCAGGACCATCACATCCCAATATTTCTTCCTTCTCCCTTTCCAGTCCCTGAAATAAGTGTTGGAGCCTGGATGCCTAAAAATATTCGAAGACAGGGAACAATTCCCACATCGAAATGCTGGAGCCCATCAAGAAATCTGAACAGACAGATGCTGTAAAGCATGGCTTTGAAACCAACAGTCATTACTAACCAAACTATTTTAAAGGGAAAAAAAAAAAAACCCAAATACAAAAAAACCTTGCAAGCATGCCAGTTGAGTATTGCTCTTATCTCAAGACTTGCACATTCAAACAGAAGGCAATTACACGTCTCTTATTGATATCCCTGTCCTACTTCCAGATTCAGGCACCATCAAAGAAGGAAAAAGATGAGAGGGTAGGGAACAATGAGAGAATAATTTTTTTTTTTTAAGATTTTATTTATTTATCAGAGAGAGAGACAGGCAGAGGGAGAAGCAGGCGCCCTGCTGAACAAGGAGCCCGATGTGGGACTCGATCCCAGGACCCTGGGATCATGACCTGAGCCAAAGGCAGACGCCCAACCGACTGAGCCACCCAGGCGTCCCAATGAGAGAATAATTTATCTCCACAAAATAAAGGTCTTATAAGCCCCTCCAAGACCCAATTTACACAGATGCTTTTTTTCCTTCAAACTCACATTGCACTTCGGATTCTTTTTCACCTCCGTGAAAGAAAATGGTTTTGAAAGTGCTGAGCTTAACTCATTTACAGCCACACTAACTCAGACCCCAGAGACTCTAATTACATATCCCATCATACCCAGGGCCTGTGGGAAGCAGACTTTCCCCCTGAGATTTGTAGATGGGTTTCACAGTCAAGCATTATGAATAACCCAAAGTTCTTGCTTCAAGGGAGAAGGAAGAACACCACAGACCTCTCATCCTTTATGCAGGCTTAAGAAAGCTGACTCTAAGGGCACCTGAGTGGCTCAGTCGGTTAAGTGTCTGCCTTCGGCTCAGGTCATGATCCCGGAGTCCCGGAATCAAGTCCCACATCGGGCTCCCTGCTCGGCAGGGACTCTGCTTCTCCCTCTGCCCTTCACCCTGCTTGTGCTCTCTCTCTTGTGTTCTCTCTCTCTCTTAAATAAATAATAAAAAAGAAAGAAAGCTGACTCTATTAGAAACTTGATATAGTACCCTATAGATAGCTAGAATGAGTGGAATTCTGGAAAAGTCAAATCAATTGATAAAATGCTTTGTTTTCCTAGTTTATTTATGCCACTACGCTAACGAAGCAAAAAATGGGAGGTCACATTCTCTCCTCTACAGTCACGAAGCTAATAGCTCTGAAGCACCCAGAGATAGGCCTCAGATATACCAAGCACTTACACCAGGTTGTGTATAAATTTTTAGAAGCCTGGAAAGCTTCAAGCACTTTTAAGTGCTTTCAAGCATATTAGCCTTGCTTCACACAAGGCATAATAAGCCTGGTCGATGGCAGAGAAATAATAATGTTGTTAATCCAAGCAGACTGGAAGTGAATCATCCACTCCAGCAATCCAGATTGATTTAGAGCCCTTTGGACAGTATGACTCAAACCTTTCCTGGAGGGCTAATGGACAATCACTATCTCATTTAGGCCCCATTCACACTCCTCTGTTTCTGCCTGGACAAACAAGCCAATGGCTTCC
Source organism: Leptonychotes weddellii (assembly GCF_054177405.1). Taxonomy (NCBI): domain Eukaryota; kingdom Metazoa; phylum Chordata; class Mammalia; order Carnivora; family Phocidae; genus Leptonychotes; species Leptonychotes weddellii. The sequence continues at coordinate 24,763,878 of NC_138385.1, forward strand.
TGGGATCCAGCCTGAAATAGTGGCTTTAAGTGATTGTGTCTCCACAGGAAGAGCTCAGCTGTTACACAAAGCTCAGGGCGGCAAACACTATCTTTCTTCAATTTATCAGCCCTCTTTGGTAATTGATATTACCTAGGGAAGAAGGTAAAGGATAAAAGTCGGTGTGAACCAGGGAAAAATCCAAATCATAGAATAATTCCTAAAAACACACGTTTATCACTCTCAAAGGAAAACAACTCAAGCTGGACTCAAAACGCCTTAAGGAAGTAGTCTCAGAATGACCCCGAGAGACCTATTTAATGAACAACTAGGAATTATTTGTAATTGATAGATCGATTACTGCTATGTAAAGGGGAGCTTCTGAAGTATGTACAATTTCTTAAAATAATTTAAAGTCTTAAGTGCAGTAAACAGGCCTATAGCAAACCAAGATGAGGGGCGCCTGCCTGGCTCAGTCAGTGGAGCTTGCAACTCTTGATCTCAGGGTTGTGGGTCAATCCCCACGTTAGGTGTAGAGATTACTTAAAAATAAAATTTTTTAAAAAAGATTTATTTATTTATTTGACAGAGAGAGAGAGACAGCGAGAGAGGGAATACAAGCAGGGGGAGTGGGAGAGGGAGAAGCAGGCTCCCCACCAAGCAGAGAGCCGGACGCGGGGCTTGATCCCAGGACCCTGGGATCATGACCTGAGCCAAAGGCAGATGCTTAATGACTGAGCCACCCAGGCACCCCTTAAAAATAAAATTTTAAACAAATAATCCTAAAATTTATATGGAACCAGAAAAGACCCCAAATAGCCAGAGCAATGTTGAAAAAGAAAAGCAAAGCTCGTGGCATCACAATTCTAGACTTCAAGCTCTATTACAAAGCTGTCATCATCAAGACAGTGTGGTACTGGCACAAAAACAGAAACATAGATCAATGGAACAGAATAGAGAATCAGAAATGGACCCTCAACTCCATGGTCAACTAATCTTCAACAAAGCAGGAAAGAATGTCCAATGGAAAAAAGACAGTCTCTTCAACAAATGGTGTTGGGAAAATTGGACAGCCACGTGCAGAAGAATGAAACTGGACCATTTCCTTACACCACACACAAAAATAGACTCAAAATGGATGAAAGACCTAAATGTGAGACAAGAGTCCATCAAAATCCTTGAGGAGAACACAGGCAGCAACCTCTTCGACCTCAGCCGCAACAACTTCTTCCTGGACACATCACCAAAGGCAAGGGAAGCAAGGGTAAAAATGAACTATTGGGACTTCATCAAGATAAAAAGCTTTTGCACAGCAAAGGAAACAGTCAACAAAACCAGAAGACAACCGACAGAATGGGAGATGATATATGCAAATGACATATCAGATAAAGGGCTAGTATCCAAAATCTATAAAAAACTAATCAAGCTCAACACCCAAAGAACAAATAATCCAATCAAGAAATGGGCAGAAGACATGACAAAGACATGCAAAGAAGACATCCAAATGGCCAACAGACACATGAAAAAGTGCTCCACATCACTCGGCATCAGGGAAATACACATCAAAACCTCAATGAGATACCACCTTACACCAGTCAGAATGGCTAAAAGTAACAAGTCAGGAAATGACAGATGTTGGTGGGGATGTGGAGAAAGGGGAACCCTCCTACACTGTTGGTGGGAATGCAAGCTGATGCAGCCACTCTGGAAAACAGTATGGAGGTTCCTCAAAAAGTTGAAAATAGAGCTACCCTATGACCCAGCAATTGCACTACTGGGTATTTACCCCAAAGATACAAATGTAGTGATCCAAAGGGGCATGTGCACCCCAATGTTTATAGCAGCAATGTCCACAATAGCCAAACTATGGAAAGAGCCTAGATGTCCATTGACAGATGAATGGATAAAGAAGATGTGGTCTATATATACAATGGAATATTATGCAGTCATCAAAAAAAGAAATCTTGCCACTTGCAACGATGTGGATGGAACTAGAAGGTATTATGCTAAGTGAAATAAGTCAATCAGAGAAAGACAAATATCATATGATCTCACTGATATGAGGAATTTGAGACACAAGACAGAGGATCATAGGGGAAGGGAGGAAAAAATGAAACAAGATGAAACCAGAGAGGGAGATAAACCATAAGAGACTCTTAATCTCAGGAAACAAACTGAGGGCTGCTGGATTGGAAGGGGGTGGGAGGGATGGGGGGGCTGGGTGATGGACACTGGGGAGGATATCTACTATGGTGAGTGCTATGAATTGTGTAAGACTGATGAATCACAGAGCTGTACCCCTTAAACAAATAATACATTATATGTTAATAAAAAATAAATAAAATAAAATTTTAAAAAGAAAGAAAGAAAGAAAACCAAGATGAAACTTTGCATAAAGAAAAGCTTTGCTAATATTGGCAAAATGGTAATAAATGTTCAAGTTGGGTAAAGGGTAAGTAGAGGTTCATTATACTATTCTCACTATTTTTGTGTATGTTTGACAGTCTCCATAATAAAGTTCTTTTTGAATACACTGCTGAACAAAGGTAACTTTCGAGTCAGCCCTCTAAGTCATTACAAATTTAAAATTACTGGGCTTAATATTAAACCTTTGACTCTATTAAAAAATTTTTTCAAAGCTCCAAGACCCTTGAACTTCACTCTCCCAAACTCAGCCTACCTATATTCGAGCTCAAGGAAAGGGTAACTGGGATCCTACAGAGAAAGCCATAACTTGTTCTGCTTCTAGTGAAAATATCAAGGGAAACTTGAGGTTAGGGAACGAGAAGATATGGGGCCAGGAGATGAAGGGCTAACTTTGAAAGGCAAAGCCTGTTTTTTGATGGCTTCACCTGCTGTTAGCTGCCCCCTTTCAGAGGGATTTGTTATGGAGAGAAACTGTCCCACATTCTCTCTTGCTTCAGTTCTATCAACCACCATCATAAGTAGGCCACTTTCTCCTGGTCAGAATAAGCTCAACTAGATGGAGAACCCATGGGGGACTATGGCTTTGGTCCATTGCTTTACTCTAATGAGGGAAAGACTTTTCAGGCTCTGGAGTGTCTTGCATCCTGTGGCAATTCTTAGCCAAGCACATTTCTCTTTTGCCTTTGTTCCACTGAACATCTTCTTGGAGGAGCTTGGAGGAGCTGGGCAGTGAGGCTTGGAAATTCTCCTATATGCTAATGTTTCATTTTACCAAGAGAGTATTTCTAGGCAAGAAGCAGCAATTCCTATAAACAAACTGTACTCTCCCCAAGGCAAAATAAACTCCATTCAGGAAGGAAGATATTTTACAAAGTGAATTCCATGCAAGTCATGCAATACGGTAGGCTTTTTCAAGACTTCTGAACTGCAAAAAAAAAGAGAAAAGGTTGGACAAACTGCTACAGTTAGTCACTTGGAATAACTAGCACACTCACAAATCTACCCTTATCTCCATGGAGACAACTAGATCTAGCAAGTATCTAAACATTATACTATAAGGTATTACAGATAAGCATCTACTATAGGCAAAAAGAAAAACATCTCCAACCATCTCACATCATAGTTCTACCACGACACCACGGGATTCTAGCATCCTGCCCTGTTGTACTTTTATTCATATTCCCATTGGGCAAACTTCCTTCTCTGTAAGCAAAGAGGAATCTAAGGCTGAAATATTCAAGATGATTGAACTGACCTTAATGTTCATGAGGGAAACTGTCTTAAAGGCAGCCTTGGGTGTGCATTTAGGTCAAATTACCTTCCATACTATTAGGCAAACATTTCTGAAACTTATTATGTGCTACTACCATGTACCAGGTACTGTGCTAGGCACTGGGAAAATGACACTTCAAATTTTTCAGAGATACTTCCACAACTGTAACTACATTTGACCCTCTACTTAATATAGGAATTGTCATTGAGTACGTTTTACAGATAAGGACATTAAGACTCTGAGAAGTGTCTTAGTGAGAAGTGAAAAGATTTGCCCAAGGTCACGCAGCAACATTGTAGTGGATCCAGAATTGGAACCCTGGTCTCCTGACACCAAATCCCATTTTAGTTTCAACTATACAATACCCCAACACTAAAAGGCCAGCCATAGTGCTCCACAGTGGGGGATATACTAGGAAAAATTAAGTCACCTAACTCAGCACGGCCCCCAAAATACTTAGCACCTTGACTATGAATCCAAAAATATAACCCTTATTGCTGGTTTTCAGTTTGTGAGATTTTATCAAGCTGCATGCTTATGACATGTGCACTCCTCTGTGTATATGTTATAGTTCAGTAAAAGCTTAAAAAAGAACTTCTCGCTGTCCTCAAAATGTACTTCTTATATAGACTGACCCTCAGGCCTTGTAGGCACCCTGCAAGCTAAGTACCCTTTCTCTTCTGCCTCAAAGACCTCCAGCTTACTCACTTCCAATAACTTATCTGTCCTACTGTTGGCACAGGAGCTGTGCTCAGCCACATCGGACCCTATACCCATAGTAGTTACTCTTTCCAAGTGATCCCAGGCAACCAGGGGTCACAGGACTTGAAACCCATCTACCATCCCTGTTTTAGACTCTTCCTTCCCAAATTCCTTCATCCATATAATCTCTCAATATCATAACATCCCCAGTGTAATAGACTTGTATCTATCTTTTTTCTACAGATAGATAAACCAAGACCCCAAGAATGAAGCATTTTTCTCAAAATCACCTTGGTAATTAAGGTTTGGCACTATTTTGTCCTGGATACATAGGAATAAAGTTGTCTAGCACTGGAAAAATGGCACCAAGTCTTTGCTCCAAGTAGCCAGTAGATAGCTCACACTATTTCAGTTTTTTTTTACCCTTCTACTGGCTGGAATATCTGACTGGAGGGAACACAAGGATCTAGGCCAATCCATAGGTCTCTTAACAGCCTTCAAGTGTTCAATAGTTAGCCAGTACCAAAAAGGCAGTAGGTTCAATCTGGAGACAGAAATAAGAATTAAGAATGGCAAAGCGGTAATAGAGTACCTCAAGTCTGAACTACCAACATCCAAATCACTGAACGTTTGGGTCATTTCAGTAAAACAACAGGGCTGTTTTCTTGGATGGCAACTTGGTGGTGAATATTTGTCTAGCAAGTTATTTAGCATTACACAGATCACAGAATTAATTACAGACACGAAATAAACCAAATATCAAGGCTTGATTATTATATTAGAGATTGGTTAAACAACCTGCCTAAAGTCAAACAGCTATGTAGTGAAAGAACTAGGATTAGACTTTATGTGCCTGACTCCCTTCCAGTCTTCTTTCCATTTCATTGATTGAATCTATTACTATTTAATTGCATGTTTGGTCATCATGCAGATGTGGCTAAAAAGAAAACACATGAAAAAATTGCCTTATTCTTGAATGAAAAGAATAACAGGAAAGACCAAATAACATAAGTATTTCCCAATTCACATTTACAAGTAGAGGTTTAGGTCCAAAACCTCAAGAAAAAGAAGTTTCCTTCATAACTCTGGAAAAGGCAGCTTTTCGAGGAAAGAAGTCTATTAAAGGCCCTAAAGCCCCAAGAGTTATTAAACCTGACTTGACTTTGACAAATTATGTAATCCCCATGCCTCAGTTTCTCCATCTGCATATTGATAAGTATATATCATAGTAACATAGCTTTAAGGATCTTTGAAATTAGGGTAACTATAAGGACTTCCTGCCTCTTAATTCTCACTCTCCCAACATTTACCTATTACTAGTCCTGTTAATTGGATTTCTCAAGTATCCCTTAAATTCAAAACCTCCTTTCCCTCTTTTAATATTCCTGCTTTAATTCAGACCCTCCTTATCACTTGCTCAGACTACTTCACCAAGCTCTTGACCATTCTCTACTTTCTCCCAGGCTCTCCCTACTGCTACTAAGGTAATCTCTAAAGACCAACCTAGCTACCGTCATGCTTGCATTAACTCTTTCTTTCCTACATACCTTTTGGAATGACATATAAGACTCTGGCCCTCATCTACTTCTTATACATTAGTGATCTCTCTTCACTCTTCCTGATAGCCTATCCTGTATGTAGACAATGCTCCAGTCACCTTGAATTTCTTACCATTCCAAAAACACAGCACACTGGTTAATGTCTTTTTACATTTGTACATCCTATTTCCTCCACCTGACATATATGTCTCCCTCCTTCCTCTTTTAAAAGTTCCAACTTATCCTTTAAGACTCAGCTTGAATGTTACCTCTTCTAAGAACTTCCCTAAGCTTTCCATGACAAATCCCTTCTTTATGCTCCCATAGCCTTCTGGACATAAAAATCATCATATCACTTATGTTCTTTATGATAACCATGGTATCTTGTCAATTTGCCTCCTGAGTTTGAAGGGAGGGCTGTATTTTTTTCATCTCTGTATCGCAAACATATAGCAGAGCACCTGGCCCAAAATGTTACTCAATAAATGTTGTTAAGTAAGTGAATGGATGAGCTATGCTAAGAACTGCTACATACGTAGTCAACAAATAAGGCATAATTAGGTTTCCTTGATGCTCACATTCCTTATTTGAAGCTTTCATCTAAGAATGTGGAGGATTTAGAATTTCCAGCTGGAAGAAAGAAAAGTTTGTCCTAACTATATCTTTCTTTGAGAACTGTTGTGGATATGAGGGAAGAAAAGTGACCATCAATGTCTATATTTCAATCTTTCAGCAGCAACAAACCTCTCTTTGTACTATTCTACTTCTAATTTTGATTTAAATTCCCTGCCATTGTATCACATCTCCTAAAAGTTAGAATTTACTTTCGCCTTTCCTCCTCAATGTGCCCCAACTTTACCCACCCCACCCCCACACACACACCAAAGGCTGACTGTCATTGCAGGTGTCTAAGTAAACTGCCAACCCATTATGCAATTTACATCAGAAGGCTACTAATAAAGTAGGACCTTTTCCAAGGTCATTTGTAAACTCTCTGTTATCTGGGAAAGTGCTTAGAGAAAAATAGGTAGAAAACTCAATCTGTCATGTGGATCTAAGGAGACTGTGCAAATACCTCATTTCCATAACAACATTGTACTCAGTGTCCCAACATAATGAATGAATATTCTATGACTGAAGACTAAACAGAGGCTAATGGTAAATGCATTAATTAGCGACCTGTTTACACTTCTCCTGGGAAGGATGGCCATTTGTTACAGCTTCTGTCATACAAGAATACTGACTGAGTTTGGGTCTCCTCTCTAGGAATGCATATAAATTTGTGAGATTCTCCTACATTATCATCTGCTGACAGGCATTAATGACACTAATGAAGGCAAAAGACCTTGATTCAAACACACAAATGATTAGAGTTGATAAGAGATACGTGAACAGGGCCCTCATTAATGAATGTATTAATGATGCAGAGATGGAAGTTAGAAAAAGGGATGTCTAGACATGTATTTATAGCACTTCCACCTCCTTCAATCAAAGATAATTCTTCTAGCTCTTTGATTTATCCATTTCTTAGTTATATACCTAAGGAAGCAGAATAATCATGTTCTGGTAAAAGAAATCCAGAGAAAAGAGAATAGATCCAGCTCTATTCAGTTAATGACAATTATGAATGAGAATATTTCATGAAATCAAAAGATTACCAGCTCTTGTCTTAGGAAATATGTGGTGATGGATGCAAATTAGAGGGTTTATTCAGAGCAGAAGGAGCATTTACTAATCATGCCGAAACCCAGTTGAAGTCTTCTAGCTTAGAAAAAGATGAGTGTATTATTACCAATTTGCTTCCCACATGGTTGATTTCTGAGGTAACTACACCCTTGATAAATAGTCACATCTTAGTGATGGAACTGGTATGTTTTGACAACATTTCTGTTAACAATTTACACTCTCATTATCTTTTTTATCATGATTGAATGGCCAAATCCTTCTACTTCTGATGGAGAGAGGACAGCAGGACGCTAATGTTTGCACAGGTTCATGCCCTGTAGTCATTCAACTGTTTGCACTGGTTTGACCAACTCATAGACAGGTTTTATTGAAGACATAAATCAACACAGAATGCCAAAACAACTGGTTGGGGCAAACAATTAAAAAAAAAAAACCTGGTTTGTCCAGTGTAGTAAGAAATTAACAAAGCCAGTCACATCATTAAATTAGTCTTTTGCTAATTACTTTTTACCAAAGAGGCCTATCACTTCAAGCAAAGTGCTCAGACCAGGGGTTCTGAGTAGGTATAATCATATTCGACAGTGAACAATACATTAGTTCTATCAAGTTGCATTATCAACCTGGGAATTCCAATGATTAAATTGTGGACATAGCTATATATTCTGAGGCATAAGACAGACAAAGAGGTCTCTGCCATCTTTTAAGTGAAAATTTATTCTCTTAAAACTTTAAAAATTGCATAATGTCACACAAGGGCCCCAGAGTGAAGGCAGAGAGATTGCATTTTTAGAGAGTGATTACCCACTTAGGCTGTTAGGCTTTTTAAGGAAGTCTGTTTTAATAGGAATCTGGTTTGAATTAAGAATAAAATGGAGCTGTAACACACAAGAGACCTAATACTAGCCCTGAGTTTGGTCTCAGAGCTAAGAGACAGATGGCTTCCCATTGCCTCTCAGATGCTTTTATGTTATAAGCATGTTGCTTCTTTCATTCTGCTAAGAATCTGCATGCTCTGCGATCACATGATCAGGCAGGCCCCCTGAGAACATGCAGGCTATGGCTAGTTTCCTGCTGCCCCTTGTTGCCTTTGTGTTACAGATCCATATTTTTAAATCATAATTGGGACTCTCTCCACCCAGGGTCCTGTTGCCTCCGGGCCCAAACAGTCACAAAGAGTCAGCAGGTGGCAAATAGGGTTCAGCTACAATTCAGAGCTGAGAGCCAGAACCAGGAGGTCCACTTTAGCCAGATCCTGAAAGCTGCAGGGCAAAGCTGATGTTGGTTTTTTTTTTTTTTTTAAGATTTTATTTATTTATTTGACAGAGAGAGACACAGCGAGAGAGGGAACACAAGCAGGGGGAGTGGGAGAGGGAGAAGCAGGCTTCCCGCGGAGCAGGGAGCCCGACGCGGGGCTCGATCCCAGGACCCTGGGATCATGACCTGAGCCGAAGGCAGACACCTAACGACTGAGCCACCCAGGCGCCCCTGATGTTGGGTATTAAGTCACAACTCAAACTGCCAAGGTGCTTGGCATTGTAAGAAACAAAGCGGTCCTATTTTCCAGAAATTTCACTATTACGAAGTAGTGAGCTGGTAATGGGATAGTTCAGTCCATTCAGCCACACTGGATATGCAGTGCAAACCATGTTTACTCATTTCTTTATTCCTTTATTAATATAAAAAATTTTCATTGAGTATCTATTATGTGCCAGGCATTGCACTGGGTCTTAGGAATATGGCAGTGAACAAGACAGACACGGTTCCTGACTTCGTAAGATTTACTTCGTTTGAGGTAGGGTCAATATAGCATAAAGGTTAAGGACTCGGCAGTCAGACTACCTGAGGTGTAAATCCTGGCTTTTCCACTTACTGGCTTTGTGACCTTGTCATAGCACTTTCCCTCTTTATGTACCATAATTTCCTCAAAATTTGTGATTAAAAAAATTGGGATAAAACCAGTACAAACATACCTCATTTTATTTATTTTTATTTATTTATTTGACACAGAGAGAGAGAGAGAGCACAAGCAGGGGGAGCAGCAGAGGGAGAGGGAGAAGCAGGCTCCCTGTTGAGCAGGGAGCCCGTCGCGGGACTCGATCCCAGGACCCTGGGAACATGACCTGAGCTGAAGGCAGACGCTTTTTTTTTTTTTAAAGATTTTATTTTATTTATTTATTTGAGAGAGAGAGAGACAGCGAGAGAGGGAACACAAGCAGGGGGAGTGGGAGAGGGAGAAGCAGGCTTCCCACCGAGCAGGGAGCCCGATGCGGGGCTCGATCCCAGGACCCCGGGATTATGACCTGAGCTGAAGGCAGACGCTTAACCAACTGAGCCACCCAGGCGCCCCCCAACATACCTCATTTTATTGTGCTTTGCTTTATTGCACTTCACAAAAATATTGTTGTTTTTTTTTTTTTTACAAATTGAACGTTTATGGCAACCCTGCATTAAGCAAGTCGACTGGTGCCATTTTTTTCAACAGCATTTGTTCACTTTTTGTCTCTGTGTCACATTTTGGTAATTGTCACAACATCTCAAACTTTTTCTTTATTATTAAAATGTTTATGGTGATCGGTGACCAGTCTTCTTTGATGTTACTATTGGAATTGTTTTGGAGCACCACAAACTATACCCATGTAAGATGGTGAACTTAATTGATAAATGTGTATGTTCTGACTGCTCTACAGACCTGCCATTCCCCTGTCTTGCCCTCTTTTCAAGCCTCCCTATCCCCTAATTGAAATTAGGCCAGTTAATAACCCTCTAATGGCCTCGTGTTCAAGTGAAAGGAAGAGCTGCACATCTCTCACATTAAATCAAAAGCTAGAAATTAAGCTTAGTGAGGAAGGCATGTTGAAAACCAAGACAGGCTGAAAGCTAGGCCTCTTGCACCAGTTAGCCAAGTTGTGAATTTAAAGGAAAAGTTTTTTGTTTTTTTTTTAATTTATTTGAGAGAGAGAATGAGATAGAGAGCATGAGAAGGGGGAGGGTCAGAGAGAGAGGCAGACTCCCTACTGAGCAGGGAGCCCGACGTGGGACTCGATCCCAGGACTCCAGGATCATGACCTGAGCCGAAGGCAGTCGCTTAACCAACTGAGCCACCCAGGCGCCCTAAAGGAAAAGTTCTTGAAGGAAACTGGAAGTGCTACTCCAGTGAACACACGAGTGATAAGAAAATGAAACAGCCTTATTGCAGATAGAAAGTTTAGTGGTCTGGATAGAAGATCAAACTAGTGAGAACACTCCCTTAAGCCAAAGCCTAATGCAGAGCAAGGCCCTAACTGTCTTCAATTCTATGAAGGCTGGGCGAGGTGAGGAAGCTGTAGAAGATAAATTGGAAGCCAGCAGAGGTCGGTTCATGAGGTTTAAGGAAGGCAGCCATCTCCATAGCATAAAAGTGCAAGGGGAAGCAGCAAGTGCTGATGTAGAAGCTGCACCAAGTGATCCAGAAGATCTGGCTAAGATCATTAATGAAGGTGGCTACACCCACAACAGATTTTCAATGTATTTGAAACAGTCTAGGGGTACCTGACTAGCTCAGTCAGTTAAGCGTCTGACTTGGTTTCAGCTCAGGTCATGATCTCAGGGTGGTGAGATTAAGTCCCACATCAGGCTCCACGCTCAGCACAGAGTCTGCTTGAGATTCTCTCTCTCTCCCTCTCCCTCTCCCTCTGCCCCTCCCCCCACTCATGTGCTCTCTCTCTCTCAAATAAACAAGTAAATCTTAAAAAAAAAAAAAAAAGAAAGAAAGAAAAGAAAGAGTCTGCTTCTCTCTCTCTCCCCCACCCCTATCCCCTGCTCATGAATGCTCTCTCTCAAATAAATAAATAAAATCTTTTTAAAAAATTTTTTTAATTTAAAAAAAAAAAAGAACAGGGGCGCCTGGGTGGCTCAGTCGTTAAGCGCCTGCCTTCAGCTCAGGTCATGATCCCAGAGTCCTGGGATCGAGCCCCGCATCGGGCTCCCTGCTCCACGGGAAGCCTGCTTCTCCCTCTCCCACTCCCCCTGCTTCTGTTCCCTCTCTCACTGTGTCTCTCTCTGTCAAATAAATAAAATCTTAAAAAAAAAAAAGAACAAGTTCAGATTCAAACTCAGGTCCAATGCCAGAGCCATTATTTCTACTATATCCCACTGCCAAATGATCAATTAAATCCTACAGCTTAAGCAAATTACACTGACAAAAGAGTCAGTATAGGATATGGTCGAATTTATGGAATTTGGAGGCAGACTGACCTGAGTTCATAAACCAGCTATGTGACTTTGGACAAGGTACTTAACCTTCCTGAACCTCTTTCCTTATCTGCAAAATAGGCACAGTAATTATACCTACCCATAGTTTTGTGATGATGAAACAGAATAATGTGCACAAAATGGTTCACATAATGTTTTCCATAGTAAACATGAAATAGCAAGTATTATTAGTGAAACACTGATTAAAAGAGTATTTTTAAAGCCCAAACTAATTTTTCCACTTCTGCGTTCTAAGGGAGGAAGCATATTTCATACCAGTGGGGATATATTCCCTTCCCCTCACAGAGACTGGTGGGAAGAGAGAAGAAAAATCGCCTCACAGAGACTGGCAGGAAGAGAGAAGAAAAATGTATTTCATAGCCTTTGCCAGTTCTTTTGTGCTGCGAATGTAAGGGACTCTGGAAAAGATGGGGACCGCTATACATAAAAGATATCTTGAATATACAAAGGGTGGCCCTAGGCAATAAGAGGTGTAAAGCAAAATTGTTCTTAGTTTAACTTGGCAATGTAAAACTTCATCGACCTAAATCTTGAGTTGATATCTGAATAACATAAATAAGAACTGTGGGAGTTCCAAAGAGGGGCAGAAAGATGGGAGGCCATCTGTGACATTCCATTCCACTGATCAGCAGGTTTCATTCAGCTAATCTGGCTACATAGGAGAGACCCCGTTGTTCACTGCTTCATGGATATGGCTTTCAAACCTTCGTAGGTAATGAGGGGTGCCTGGGGTGGTTCAGTCGGCTAAGCGGCCAGGTCTTGATCTCTGTATTGTGAGTTCGAGCCCACGTTGGGCTCCACTTTAAAAAAAAAAAAAACAAACAAACCAAAAAACCCCTTCCTAGGTAATGAAGGCTTATGTTTCTTTCCATCAGGGAGCAGCAAGAAGCTGGACCTCCCTACTAGAACCACACAGAAGCTATTAAAAAGGAGCTCGAATAATCAGAAAGGGTTGTCTGAAGGAGGTGGGTTTGGGGTCAGACCTGATGGAGTCAATTAGATTCTATGTGCAGTGGGAAATGGGAAAGAAGCATTCCAGGAAGAAAGCTGAAAATAGAAATAATACCTCAGTGAGTCTAGAAAAGAACTCTGCCTTAGAAAACAAAGGGCCTGAACTGCCTCTTAAATACAATCATTAACGTGGTCCCAGTCTTCTCATGACTTCTGCACAGAAGGAAAAGGCAGCTAATGATCAAGCAGGTCTACTTGGAATGGGGGAAGAAGGCGAGCACAGGACTAGGATACAAGGGACACCTCCCTCCAAATGTAGGCCTGGCAAGTCTCCCTAACACCGGGACGCAAGCTGGGTTATTTTTTAACCACTGGTTTCCTCTCAATCCAACATTCTGACTTTTACTGGGTAACCTTACTGGTCATACTGACTGAATCCGCTAGTATTAAGTTTGGCTGCATGTAACAACGGTGTCTTAAACAAAAAAGAAGTTTGTTTCTCTCTCATGAAGAGAAGTCTGGGGATAGGCAGTCCAGAACTGCTGTGGCACCTCTATCTTGCTAGTCTACCATCCTAAGCTTGTGGCTGCCTGTTCCAAGATGGCCGTTCAAACTCCAATCCACATTTCAGCTATGAGGAAGTAAGAAGGAGCAGAAGGGTTTGCCCCTCCCTTTAACACTTCCTAGATATCTCACACAACACTTCCACTTATATCTTGTTGGCCAAAATAACAATAAAAATGATAGCTAGTAGTTCTAGAGTGTTTACTATGTGCTAAGCACTGTTCTAAAGGCTTTACCCATATAAACTCATTTACTCATCACAGAAACTCAATACAGTAGGTACTATTACCATATCATTTTCCAGATGCAGAAACTGAGGCACAGAGAAGCAAATTAACCGTTAGTAAGAGATGAGGCAGAGGTGTGAACTCTACATAGCCTGATTCCAGAATCTGTGCGCTATGCTGCCCAAACAAGCTAGGCCTCACCTAGCTCCAAGGAGGACTAGACTAGTAGTCTTTTTATTGTGTAGCAATTAACTCAGCAAAATACTGAGGGTTTCTACCAGGGAACAAAGATAGCAGCCTCTGCCACACCTACGTCCAAGGCTCAAGGTAAGTTCTGTGAAAGCACTTTGCAAGAGAGTAAGAAGCAGTAGAATGCAGGTAGAGCACGTTGCCCTTGCAGTTCCCAGAGAAGGATTATATAACCCTCTCGGAAATCTGGAGTATTTCCTCCTAAGTTGGGCAAGGAAAACTCTAACCAACGTTATTTTGTCTCTGCAATATAAGAATGTGAAGGTGGTGTTTGGTAGGGATCCCTCAGAAAATCCCCTTTATTTTTATTTTTTATTTCTTTAAAGATTTTATTTTTATTTTGATTACACCCAACGTGGGGCTCAAACTCACAACCCTGAGATCAAGGGTCGCGTGCCAGCCAGGAGCCCCAGAAAATCCCCTTTAAAGGGAATGGAGGCCTTTCCAAACAAAACTCATGTCATAAGGAAACTTTCTCTCATCACTGGACTGTTCCCTTAGAGCAGTTAAAGCCTGTAAGCCTCAGACATACAACTGGCTGATAAAAACTGTATGACAGCAGCTTGAATTTAGATACCGTAGCAGTAAGGGTTCCTCAAAGAAACAGAACCAACAGGATCTATGTATATGTATATTAAGAGATTTATTTTAAGGAATTGGCTCATGTGACTGTGGAGGCTGGCAAGTCCAAAATTTATAGGGTAGGCCAGCAGGCTGGAAACTCAGACAGAATTTCTCTATCACAGTCTTGAGGCAGCATTCCTTCCTCTCTGGAAAAACCGCAGTTTTTGTTCTTAAGGCTTTCAATGGATTAGATGAGGCCCACCCACATACTGGAAGGTAATCTGCTTTACTTGAAGAAATTATAGCTCTTCATCACATCTTCAAAATACCTCCACAACAACATGTAGACCGGTGTTTGACCTAACAGCTACACACCGTCACCTAGCCAAATTGACACATAAAATTTCCCATCATAGATACCAATGCCATGTATGAAATGCAAGTGTTTCATCAGCTTTTAACTATCTATCTTTTAAAAAGGACTAGTGAGTTAATTTTGCATGGGAAGCCTCGCCCCTAAATGCCTGGGCAGCCTTACCCCTAAAACACCTGGTCACCCCCTCCATATGATCAGGCCTCTAGGCTGTTACTGTTGGGCTCCTCCCATGCCACGCCTATCTGGCTCTATAATGGTAGTTATGGGGGATACCAGGCAAGATCTGGTTTCTCTAGGACTACCTAAGACAATAAAGCCACAAACCCATCCAGTATTGTCACTGCTCAACATGCTAGGACCTACTGATAAGATGTGGCTGTCCACCTTCTAGCCAGAGAAGAAAGATCCAGCTCCTTCTCCTCTATCAGAGCACCCCAAACCCTGTCTGGAGTGGTAAGCAACCACAACCCTTAACAGCCTTCTTTGCCTAGGAAGCCCCTCCCAACCCTTATTCTCCACTAGGCCTCTTGAGGAACCAAAAATGGCCTGAAAGCCTGCTTAGATTTATATACATACGCTGTGAGGCTGTGCCTATGTGAAGGTCCATTCATCTGGAATCAGTACCTGCCTTACTCCCTGCAGAAATGAAAAAAATTAATCTTTCAGCTTGTTTGCAAATTTTCTTAGGAACACTTTTCTCTAAAGAAATCTTATCCCCAAATCTACTATGTAAAAGAAATAAAGGCAAAGTTTCTGTGATTTAAAATAGAGGGTCCCCCCCTAACTTCTCTTGGCTCCCCATTCATCCTGCCCCCCTAGGGGCCCCTATGGGAGCTTCTGAGAACCCCTAGAGCTCTGCCAGGGCACAGTTTAAAAAGCACGATGAGGGCGCCTGGGTGGCTCAGTTGGTTAAGCAACTGCCTTTCGGCTCAGGTCATGATCCTGGGGTCCTGGGATCAAGTCCCACATTGGGCTTCCCCTGCTCAGCAGGGAGCCTGCTTCTCCCTCTCCCTCTGCCTACCACGCCCCCTGCTTGTGCTCTGTCAAATAAATAAAATCTTTTAAAAAAATAAAATAAAAAGCACGATGAAATGGAAAGAGTTCTGTATATCTAACCAGACAAACGTAGAGACACATCAGGGAAGTAATACTGTGTTGAGGTAAAAGCAGAACTTCAGAAACTTTAACTCCCAAGCCCTTCTATCTACATCCTTGGGCAGGTTCTCAGCCTCTTTAGGCATCTAAAAATGGAATGATAATACTTTCCTCAAACACTTGATAGGATTATTTGTAATAATGGAAGTTTTGTTTTTTTTTTTTTAAGTTCTACTATAGTTAGGTTAAGTTACTGCAAGGATGATTTGAAAATCAAGACCATGCGTGAACGTAGTGTGATATCCTTCAAGCGGCCCCCAATGGCTAAGGAAGATTCTATAGGAGCATCTAGGCTCATGAACCTTCTAGTGGGGAGCTGCCCAGGTCAGCCACTACCTCCTGATTTGTATGTCTGAAATGAAACAACATTGAGCTCAAGAAACCTGTCTGTCTGGGTTAGCTGAGCCTCTGGCACATTTTGTTTCCATTTGAAGAAGCTGATCAACTGAGGGAGGCTAAATAAGTTTGTGAAAAAAGATTACACAAACTTAAACGACTTTATGGTAAGATTTATCAGAGCCTTAACATGAATAAGGACTCTCTAAAAGCTCTAAAAGGGCTTTATAGTACGCAGCATCACAAACTTATTTAACAACAGAACATTTATTTTTTATTTATTTTTTGGGAGAGTGAGAGAGAGGGAGGCAGAGGGAAGGAGAGGGAGAGAGAATCCCAAACAGGCTCCACGCCCAGCACAAGCCCAACGCGGGGCTTGATCTCAAGACCCTGAGATCATGACCTGAGCCCAAATCAAGAGTCAGACGCTTAACAGACTGAGCCACCTAGGCGCCCCACAACATGACACTTTTTTATTAGCAGAATCACCATTTCCGTTTCATAGAACACTTCACGCAACATAGTTTAAGAATCGGTACATCGCAGGAGATGCACAGCACAGGGCTATTTTATTATTACTGTTTATTAGAATGTCTTACCATTTCTACCTACCACTTGTGTTTAATCCTGAAAGATCGTAGGAGATTCCCCAGAATGCTTGCTGTATCATTAGAGAGCATCACAAAGTGTCACATGACCATTCCCTAACTAAATTTAAAATGCCAGCTATGAAGGTACTAGACTTGAAAATGAAACCAGAATGTTTTGGTTAAAACCTGAACACACAAATAGAAATTCAGGAATCAAGAAGGAAATAAGAGGCTTCTTGGCAAAAGGCACCTTCTAAAATAATGACCTTATGCTTCTCTTCAACAATCATTCCTCAGCTTGGAATGGGCCTAGTCAGAGTTCTTCTGGAAACAATGCTTATGTCTATATACGCCATCTAGCTTTCTAAAGAATGCTCAATGTCACCCAAACAATCAGGGGTTCTCCCCTGGCCATTTTAGGGGAGGTGTAGAACTAACCTTTGCTTTTCAAATTCTTTTACACATCCAGACACAATCCTTGACATAGGTAATGTCATTTCCGCCCAGCACCCCAGTGCCATGCCTCACTTCTATAGAACAGAGCAAGCCCCGTGGGGTGAGGGGCTAGACTGCTGGGAAAGCCAGACTTGCAGGTGCACTGGTTTTGGCATTGCTGGGTCACCTTCCCAGAGTCTCAGAGCCAGTGTGTGCATGGTATTGGTATCAGCCTGGTAATAAGCTTCTCCCCATCCCTGATATAAATGGTGTGTGGACCATACTTCAATATATTATCACCTTGGGCACATCAGTCAACTGCCACCAAGTAAAAACTGGTGCCTAGGCTAACTCAGACCGAAACATAAGCTTTCTTCAGATGTGAAAAACTAAAAGAAGAAGGGTTATAACACAATTCACCCACAGGCTCACTTTCTAACAGTGGTATAATTGTTTTATTAGGAAAATGTATTATGGATTTGTTAATTTATCAAGAAAATAAAAATATTGTTTAACCCTTACTTTTAATTACAAGCAACTCATTACTTAGTGAAAGCAAAAACTAAAAGAATTAGAAACTCCTAAGTACAAAGCAAGTGCCTGTCTTTATCAAAATGCTATAATAAGCTCCATTTACCTAAACACTCTTTTTTCCTTCCTTCCCTTACTTTACTTCAGGAAAAAAAAAAAAAAATCTGAAGGAAGGCCATGCTCTTTCTTAGTTGCTTCTGGACTGTCCTGGGATCTTCTCAGGGCACCCAACCCTGCCACTTGAACCTGGAGATGGTCATTCATTCAGCAAGTATTTATTGGGCATCAACAACACATCTGACACATCACTAGGCACTGAAGCATTGTGATGGAGAAAGACAAATCCTCACCCACATGGAGCTTACATTCTAGTGGGAGAGATGTACAAGTAACAAAGCAATTACAAAACACAGCAAGTGGTACAGGGTGCAATGAGATCAAGTAAAAGTAGCACCTAACCCAGCCTTGAAGGTGGGAGTAGATAGTCAGGTTTTCCCAAAGCCAGCGTCAGCCAAAATGAATCCTGAAAGCTGAAGGAACAACAGAAAGAGCACAGTGCTTTTAAGGAACTGAAATAATTTTAATGTGACACAGCATGTGGTGATGGGGGGATGGGGCAGACAATGCAGAAGGGAAGGCAAGTGACAAGACTGAAATGAGGAACATTGCTTCTTTAGTACCTTCTGTTTCCATGTGAGCCTTCTTACCTTAGAGTTTTGTTCCATCATCATTGGGCAATAAACTGCAAAGGAAAAACATAAATTGGGGGACCACCTGGTTCACAGAGGTACCCCAGTGGCCCTGTCTGGGCTGCTTCTCCCCTCCCTTCTTTCGATGAACTACACCTCCTCCCCTCCAGCTCCAGGCATGTGGCCCAATTTGTGGCTACCATGCTTTTTACATGATTCAATATCCCCCGTCATAGTAATTGGATGAGAAGGGAACGCTTGCTCCACAACTGGCCATGGGCTGGGTCCCATACTCCTGGCCACGGTGATTAGTCTGGTGAGAGGCACACAACTCAAGACCAATCCATGAGAACTCTTTCCCAGGTTTTTTTGGACTGAAGCTGGCAAGGAAGAACCCCTTCCTCTCTGGTCAAAGAGCTGTGAGTCTTTGAGCTCAGTGCTAGCTGCAGCCAAATCCACCACCATGTGGAGAATCCTGTCTTCGGTACAAGAGAATGAAGCCAACACAGAGAAGCAGAGACAAGAAGCTGAGAGGGAGTCCTGACAGCTCTTCAGCCTCTAGTTTTGGTCCCTAAGCCCAACACTGAAGCTCCCCTAGTTCCTGTCCTTCCCAAGGCCTGGTTGTTCAGCATTTTCTCCAAACCTGTGAGCTACTGGGTACTCTTCTTACAAAGTCTCTTTTAACTTAAACTAGTTCCACTTGGGTCTTTGTCAAATGCTTGTGTGCCCTCTGCTCGGCATGTTCCTTTGAACTGCTTTTCTCAAAATGGGTATGGAACAGCCGTGAATATGAAGCTTATTTCTAACTTGTCCAAGGCGGTTTCTCTTTTTCTTTGTCTCATTTCCTTACATCTTTATTCACTTTCTCTCTTCTGAAGATTTAGAAACCAGCAACCAAAACAGATCAGGTCTCACACAGGACTGAGAAGGTCTCCTCGTGTCTGCCTTCCTTACTGCCCTCCTGGCAGAAACCATTGCTCCGTGGAGCCAATTAGCTATTTAAGGATGAAGGAGAAAAGGAGTAAAGTAGACCTTTGCTGAGAAGCTCTCCATATGCCTTCTAGCCTCTGGCTTAAATCACCTGGGCCACTCAGTACTCTACCCTAACTGGATACCCAAGTTACAGGAGAAAGGAGGTCAGTGAGCCAAGGACACAACAAAGATGTCCAATAGAGCCCACTGTTGACGCCTACTCAACACAGCAAGAACAGAACTCAGTGTATCTCTCCCTAAATTAACTCCTTGTCCCAGTTCCCTTCTTCCTTACCTTAGCATTTTCCTGGTCAACCAAACCTGAAATGTGGGATTACCATTGTCATTAATTATCATTAATTTCCCAATCTCTATCAAACCCTGTAGCCAATGAGATACTGGTTTCTACCAATTTTTTTTCTTGAGGCGTCTTTTAGATCCATTCTTTCCATTCTCACTGCCAGAACCCATATCCAGGACCCATCACTTCCTTCATGACCAATCTCTTAGTTAGTTTCTTTTCTTTCTTTTTTTTTTAAGATTTTATTTATTTATTTGAGAGAGAGAGAACATGAGCAAGCATAGGGGCAAAGGGAGAGGGACAAGCAGACCCCCGCCGAGCAGGGAGCCCGATGCCGGGCTCAATCCCAGTACCTTGAGATCATGACCTGAGCCAAAGGCAGACACTTAACCGACTGAGCCACCCAGGTGCCCCATCTTAGATGGTTTCTATGTCACCTCCTCTCCATCCGCCTTGGGTGAAAGGACCAAGGATAGGCCCCTGACCCAAGGGCTGCCAATCTACATTCTAGCTGGTGATCTAAGATAGAGCCTGGTACAAAAATATGAACTAGGACAATCAGAGTTTCTCTCAGGAATTTGGCTTAAAAATACTTGGTGGGGGGCGGGAGGGAGGGAAGAGCAAGAGCTGAAGCTGAAAGGATGTCCAGAGAGAAGCCATGAGGAACAGTCACAACTATAAGGGAAAAAGTAGAAAATTGGAACCTTGATGGGCCATACAAGCCAAAATTATAACAAAGCAGAAACAATGAGTAAAACAGAAACCGGAAAGTTCAGAAA
Source organism: Leptonychotes weddellii (assembly GCF_054177405.1). Lineage (NCBI taxonomy): Eukaryota > Metazoa > Chordata > Mammalia > Carnivora > Phocidae > Leptonychotes > Leptonychotes weddellii. The sequence continues at coordinate 24,784,453 of NC_138385.1, forward strand.
AGATAACGTGAGCACAGGGGAAAAAATCAAGGCAGTGAGGAGGGAGGGGGACTAGAGCTGAGGAGTGCTCATGGCAGACCACTAGAGTGAAAAGTCTCCAAGTCCTGCTGCTCAAGTCCCTTAAGCTGCCATGGCTCCGAGTGTGGTTCGCGTGAAGGCCCACCGCACTTTGCTGCCCGATCTTTGAGTCCCTAAAATCTCTTTCTCCCTTAGAACTCTTTTACAGGGGCGCCTGGGTGGCTCAGTTCGTTAAGCGACTGCCTTTGGCTCAGGTCATGATCCTGGAGTCCCGGGATCGAGTCCCGCATCAGGCTCCCTGCTCAGCAGGGGGTCTGCTTCTCCCTCTGCCCTCTTCCCTCTCGTGCTCTCTGTCTCTCATTCTCTCTCTCTCAAATAAATAAAATCTTAAAAAAAAAGAACTCTTTTACAATAGTCCCCACCTCTTTATTGAATTTGAAAGAGTCTCTATCCCTTGCAAACCAAAGAGCCTAATGAAAACAAATCAAATCTCGTCTGGCTTCTGAGAGGCTCATTATCTGCCCCACCCCCATGCCTATCCAGGCCTCCAGTCCCACAACTCCTCCAACAAGAACCCTCCCCTTCCTTCAGAAACACCAACCTTGCTGGCCCATTGCTAACTGTCCCCTATATGTACATACATCACAGGCAGTCAGTCCTATTTCCTTCTGCCTCAAATGCACTCACATCTCTTTACCCTGCATCCTCCGGGAAGACTTTCCTAGCCTTTCCAGCCCTCATCCCTTTGCCTTCCTCTTCCCTACTAAGCCCTATGGTCTGAATCACACTGTCTAGCACCCCATTTTATGCTGACCTATATTTTTCTCTATCTATTCCAGGTTTTTTAAAATCTCCCCAGTTGGCTCTTAAACTCACGAGGAACAGGAATATCTTTCATACTGTTTTCAAGTAGCTCATGGCAATGAACACAGTAGATATTCATAAATATTTGTTGTTTGAATGGTATCTACATGAAGCACTAATGGTCAGGAGGCAGATCATAGAACCTCATTACTACAAAATAATCACTAATGAAAAGGCTGCATTAATGGGGCCTATGCCGGAAGTGTGGTAGTTGAGACAATACCCCAAAGAGAAGGGTTCAGCTCAAGGTGAGGCTGCCCTCAGGCCCATGGGCCTAGTGACAGAACTACTTATTTCCTCCAGCAGGGGAGAGAGTAGAGCAAAGGCCTGAGCCCTGGAAATGCTGCCTTGATATCATGAGAGATCTCTCCATCTACTCTAGAGGAAAGTATACAAGCCTGACCCCATCCTCCTTTGAAAACAAGCACATCAAGACACAGGCCAGGGAAATGTTAATCTTTCTTCTTATTTCATTCTGGCAGCTTGGGTCCTAGGCTGCCGCACCCTAGAAAAATGCTCTGGTCTCCTCCTCTGAGGACAACTGCTTTTCCAGGCTAACCTCAAGTCACCTTTGAACAAAGCCACTGTTCAGAGCAGGACTTCTAAATATCAAGAGATGCTGAACGTTCTTGTTCGAACTTTCCCTCAATCACAGCATTTCAATACAAGAGAAAGTGTGGCTCTACCCAGTGTCATTTCCAAAATTGATAAGGGACCCGTACATCAGCAGTGGCTATTTTGACACTCCATTATGAGTCATAAAATCTCTATTCAACACCCACTTCCTCAGCCCAGGCTATTATTTATTCCACGGGTTCAGCATGAGGTCTCAACTAAGTGCAGGATAATCTGCTTCTGAAAACCATAGTTAAGAAAAGGGCAAGTTTCTTGTCATCCTCAGAAACTGATATGCAAAAAATAAATCTGACTAAGAACATGTGGGTGGGAAGGTACATGGGGAAAAAGGATTTAAGAAAAACTTCTCCCATGTTACCCACTCAGAAGCTATTACTGAGCTATGCCTTTATTTCTTGGTTTCCTGTTTTTGCTTATAGCAGATAAAAACTGGATGGCAATGATCTTAATCTTCCCTGTCAGCCTTCCAAGCTCATGGTGGTGGCAGGGTGTGAGGTGGGAAGAGAGGGTAGAAATTGTTCCCATCTTCAGGCAGGAAACCAAGGTTCAAGAAAATGGGCTTCAACAACAGGAAGAAAATGTGGATGGTCCCCAGAGGTTGCTGTGCACACATCTAGAACCGCCCCCAGACCTGGGACAGGGAAGGCACATTAGCAAGGAGTCTGGATGGAGGTGCGGACATGTGATATCATGAATCTGGAAAATGTAGATGAGAAATGTTAATAGACTTAAAGGGGATATTTCCTTTACCTAACTAGCCCAGGGTTTGAAATTCCAACATTAGAGGCTCAGTCATTTCATTCATTTATTCCTATATTTGTTACTTTTCCCTGGAGTCTTCTTTTCAAAGGCAAACATTCATAGGAGAGATTACATACAATCACTGACATTTTAGTGTGAATTAATCTGTCAAGTTCTTTTACTAAGTATATAGAGAGAGAAGAGGGAGAGAGAAAGAGAGAGGAAGGTAGGGAGGAAGGAAGGGAGAGAGGGAGAGGTGGGAGGGGAAGGAAGGGAAGGAGAGGAAGAAAACCAAAGTCATGTTTTCCAGGCTCCTAAAAATGAATTCACGATCATCTCGGCCAACTCCCGAATATCAGAATAGGTGTCAGAGATGGAAAACTTCACTTTCAGTTTCTTCTGTGTCTGGTCAAGGCACCTGCCAGCTGAGTCCTTACATGTTTGGAAGGATGTTGATGAAAGGAAGCTCAATAGAGAAGTCTTCACAGTGCTGCCTCCTCCCCCTCCAAAACCCACCTCCCCCTCCAAAACCGTAGCCTTTTGTGAAAACTATCTGAGCCACCATGACTTCATTTCTATTCCCTCAGCCTAGAATGCTGAGTCCCAGCTCATTGTCTAGTACTAGCTGTCCCCTCTGCCAGAATGCTAATATTCCTCCTGAAATTTATGTAAATTACACATGGCCTTCTCAGGTGGGCCTTTCTCATCCAGCACATGTCTACCCTGGCACCTCGCCCATTTTTTTTCTTTATAACACTGGTTAGTACCTGATTTTATCTGATTACCTTTCTTTACCTGTTTAATGTTTTCTCCCCTCCATACCACCAAGTAGAATTTCATGAAAATTTCAAGAGTATTATCTGTTTTGTTCACATATGAGCCTAGAACAGTGGCTGGTCCATTAAAAAACACTCAGTAAATATTTATTGAATAAAGGAATGGATGAGTAGATGAACAAAGGAGTCTCTACAACCATAATGGATGCTCCCATGACATTAAAAAGATCTGCTCACAGGGCACCTGGCTGGCTCAGTCAGTAGAACATGCAACTCTTGATCTTGGGTTGTGGGTTCAAGCCCACATTGGGTGTAGAGATTACATAAGTAAACTTATAAATAAACAAATAAATAAAATCTTTGTAAAAAAGATACTGCTTAGCATATGAAAAGATGCTCTATACCACATGCATCAGGGAAATGCAAATCAAAACAACAGATAACACTACACACCTATTAAAATGGCCAAAATCTGGAACACTGATAACACCAAATGCTGATGAGGATGTGGAGCAACAAGAACTCTCATTCACTGCTGGTAGGAATGCAAAATAGTACAGTCACTTTGGAAGACAGCTTAACAGTTTCTTACAAAACAAAACATACTCTTATGACATACAATCCAGTAATTGTGCTCCTTGGCACTTGCCCAAAAGAAATGAAAACATATGTCCTCATAAACACCTGCACACAGGTGTTTATAGGAACTTTATTCATAATTGCCAAAACTTGGAAGCAACCAAGATATCCTTCAGCAGGTGAATGGTTAAATAAACTGAGGTATAGCCAGAAAATGGAATATTATTCAATGCTAAAAAGAAATGAACTATTGGGGCACCTGGGTGGCTCAAGTCGGTAGAGCATGCAAATCTGGATCTCAGGGTTGTGATTTCGAGCCCCACATAGGGTGTAGAGATTACTTTAAAAATAATAATAAAAATTTTAAAAAGCTGCACATGTGAAGCACAAAAAGAACAATGGAACAGAAACAAGGCAGGAGAGTGAAAAGCTACAGGCTCTCATGTTTGACAACCAAATCATGCTGGTGCTCCAAGACTAGACAAGGCAGTCAAAACCACAAGGACATGTGTGACAAAGAGTAGGTAAACGCCTCTGGGAAAAAGCCATATATGTGTTCAGAATCCTGAAGACCTGCAGAAACCAAATGGTTAGGACAAAGTGAGCCAGAGAGCAAACTAGTGGTGTCAGGCTCAAGGAGACCCAGATTCAGAGGCCAATCTCTGCCCTGATTAGGATGTTTCTTAGATGTTTCCTACAGCAAAAGAATCCAGGATAAGGAAGCAAGGAAGTAAATCAGCCTAACTCCAGTAGGGAGCATTAGGCACAGGGTAAAAAAAATAAAAATAACAGCAAATTGTGCAAATTGTTTTGTTGAAAACCACCTAAAATGTGAATCTAGAGCAGGAAGGGCTGTGGGGGGGGGGGGGAGGGGGGCGGGGGGAATGCCCTTCAGAAGTTTCTTGAATGCAGAAACCAAAGGTACTGGCAGTTATTATATGACTGGGCTCCAAAGAAGGAACGACCCCTGAAGGGGAATGGCTCTGCCCCAGCACCCTGGCAGCCTTGCACACATCCATATACATCATACAGACAACGGGTTGAACCGCAGCCTGAGTCTTGGGGAACGCTTTGTGATCCTCCTGGAGCATGAGACCATAAGAGGCCTCTAAGGAGCTACTACAAGGCCACCTCCCACTCACCTCCCTACCTCCCCTGGGAGGCTGGTATAAGACAGTTTCTCATCACTTCCCTGGTTCTGATAAGGTATGGGGTTTTTCTGCCCTGCCTCCTCAGAATATAAAACTGCTTTAATATGTAATATATAAATAAACTATAAAAATGTTACATAAATATAAATATGCTTTATAAAGTTATATACATACATATTCTGCAGAATATATGACTACTTAGTGGCAGCCTAGATCGGGCTTCCCGGCAAAAAGGTGTCCCACAATGGGCACGGCAGACATCCAGCTCCTTTTGTTTCCAGGTCATCCTCCCTAGTGTGGGGGACAAGGACCACAGTGAGCTGGCATTTTTTGGCTTATTCTTCTTTTCACTGTCTATGGAAGTACTAAACCATCTAACTCTAAAAGTGGCTCCGTTTCCTTACCAGTGGAATTAGTCAGGCCTTGGCCTTGGCCTCGCCTTGGGTTGCGTGTAGGAGATTGACAGATGTCAGGCAAAAAGACAGGTAATCTCATTTGTACTACAATGTTTGTTGTGAAGGATTTCTCTGCTGAGCAGTTTGGGTTAAAACATTCCGATACGTGTTAATCCCCTCTGAAGAAACCCTGATGCAGACCAAACCCACTGCTGAGACCTTACTCACAGGTCCCTGCTGACACACCTGTACTTTGAAGCTATTGGCCATTTGCTACAGGAGGACAGGGCATCCCAGCAATGTAGTCTCATGGGCCCCACAGCCACTGTCATAGAATCCCAACACTTCATGGTGATCATGACCTCACTTCAAGCAAGTCTCCACTTCACTCATCTCAGTCCAGTGAAGACACAGCCATTTGTAAAATTTTGAGAAAAGATCTATCACCTTCCCTCAACTACTGCTATCCTTAATCTACCAGGACATTTTTACATACTTGAGTCTTATAGGGTTCTCACACTAAAGGTGGCGGCGACCAGCAAAGTCCCTCCCTGTCTCCATGAAGGCAGAGAGCCCAGTGCTGAACACCTACGGGGAGGTGAGCTTGCATAGCACAGTCTTTGACTCCCAAGAATTTATACTCCAAGAAGAAATCAAATTGAGCCACAAAAACAAGCACTTAGCTATACAATATATGGCACTATATAATAAAAAGGTGCAAACCAAGGGTTATAGAAGTGAAGGAGGGAAGGAAAATTTGCTTCCAATTTAAGGGATTAGGAATGACATTATGGAAGGTACAGCATTGAGCTGGGCCTAGAAAAAATAGATGAAACTCCAATAACCAGAGAAGGGAGGATAACTGAGCAAGCAGGAATGATCAAACAGGAAAAATAAAAAGACCCTGGAATACAGAAAACTCTGGGAACAAAAGACAATTTTAAAGATTCTGTCAACAAGGAAACAATGGCTTTGAACACATTAGATCAGATGGATCTAACAGATACACACAGAAAACAGCTGAATACACATTCCTTTCAAGGCACATGGAATATTCTTCAGGATATATCACAGGTTAGGCCACGACAACAAGTCTCAATAAATTTAAGAAGACTGAAATCAAATCAAGCATCTTTTCTGATCACAATGGTATGAACTAGAGATCAACTACAAGAAAAAAACTGGGAAAAACACAAATACATGGAGGCTAAACCACATGGTACTAAACAACCATTGGGTCAACAAAGAAATCAAAGAGGAAACTAAAGAAATACATGGAGACAAATGAAAATGAAAACAATGGTACAAAGTCTTTGGGATGTGGCAAAAGCTGTTCTAAGAAGGAAGTTCAGAGTGATACAGGCTTACCTCAAGAAACAAGAAGAATCTCAAACCAACAACCAAACCTTACACCTATAGGAACTAGAAAAAGAACAAACAAAGCCCAAAGTCAGTAGAAGGAAGGACATAATAAAGATTAGAGCAGAAATAAGTGAAATTGCAAATTAAAAAAAAAAATAGAAAAGATCAATGAAACCAAGAGCTAATTCTTTGTAAAGATAGACGAAATTGATAAACCTTTAGCCAGATTCATCATCAAGAAGACAAAAGAGGACTTAAATAAATAAAACTAGGGGTGCCTGGGTGGCTCAGTCGTTAAGCGTCTGCCTTCGGCTCAGGTCAAGATCCCAGGGTCCTGGGATCCAGCCCCGCATTGGGCTCCCTGCTCGGTGGGAAGCCTGCTTCTCCCTCTCCCACCCCCCCTGCTTGTGTTCCTTCTCTCACTATGTCTCTCCCTGTCAAATAAATAAATAAAATCTTTTAAAAATAAATAAATAAATAAAACCAGAAACAAAGGAGGGGAAATAACAACTAAGACCACAGAAATACAAATGATTACAAGAGAATAGTATGAAAAAATTATATGCTAACAAAATTATATGTCCAACAAATTGGACAACCTAGAAGAAATGGATAAATTCCTAGAAACATACAATCTTCCAAAACTGAATCAGGAAGAAACAGAAAATTTGAACAGACTGATTACTAGGAGTGAAATTGAATCACATAAAAAAAAAAAAACCCTCCCAACAAATAAAAGTCCAGGACCAGATGGCTTGACAGGCAAATTCTACCAAACATTTAAGGAAGAGTTAATTCCTGTATTTCTCAAACTATTCCAAAACTTTGAAGAGGAAGGAATGCAAATTCATTCTACAAGGCCAGTATAACCCTGATACTAAAACCAGAAATAAGACACTACTAAATAAGAAAATTACAGGCCAATATCTCTGATGAACATAGATGCAAAAATCCTCAACAAAATATAAGCAAATCGAATCCAACAATACATTAAAAAAATCATTCACCACAATCAACTGAGATTTATTCCAGGGATTCAGGGGTGGTTCATTATTTACAAATCAATCCACGTGATACTTCACATTAACGAGGGGAAGGATAAAAAAATATGATTATCTCAAGAGATGCAGAAAAAGCATTTGACAAAATACAACGCGCATTCATGATAAAAACTCTCAACGAGGGGCACCTGGGTGGCTCAGCCGTTAAGCGTCTGCCTTCGGCTCAGGTCATGATCCCAGGGTCCTGGGATCGAGCCCCGCATTGGGCTCCCTGCTCCGCGGGAAGCCTGCTTCTCTCTCTCTCTCCCACTCCCCCTGCTTGTGTTCCCTCTCTCGCTGTGTCTCTCTCTGTCAAATAAATAAATAAAATCTTTAAAAAAAAAAAAACTCTCAACGAAGTAGGTTTACCAAAAAATTCTAATTATTTTCTTCAGGGTGATTTGAGATGACCTTTGCATCTATAAAATATGGACAGGCTACTACAAGCAAGAAAAAGAGAACAAGACAAAGCTTTGGAATTTAAAATATAATTGCCAAAACAAAGGGGAGGGATAAGGAGTAAATGCAGAAGAGCAAATGTGAGGGTAACCCAGGAGTTAGAAATATGGAACAGCTGAAGGGAGGAGAGAGAAAAGAGAGCAGGCAGACAATTAGCAGGATAGTCACAACAATAAAATTAACAGCAGCAGCTGTGGATTACCTACTTCCTACAAAGGGCTAGCTGCTTTACACATACTACCTCACTGAATCCTCACAAAACACTGCAAGGTAGGTAGCGTTATTAGGAAATCGAGGCTCATTTGCATCGACGTGGATGGAACTGGAGGGTATTATGCTAAGCGAAATAAGTCAATCAGAGAAAGACAAGTATCATATGATCTCACGGATATGAGGAATTCTTAATCGCAGGAAACAAACTGAGGGTTGCTGGAGTGGGGGGTGGGGTGGGAGGGATGGGGTGGCTGGGTGATAGACACTGGGGAGGGTATGTGCTATGGTGAGCGCTGTGAATTGTGTTAAGACTGTAGAATCACAGGCCTGTACCTCTGAAACAAATAATACATTATATGTTAAAAAAAAAAAAGAAGAAGATAGCAGGAGGGGAAGAATGAAGGGGGCAGAATCGGAGGGGGAGATGAACCAGGAGAGACTATGGACTCTGAGAAACAAACCGAGGGTTTTAGAGGGGAGGGCAGTGGGGGATGGGTTAGCCCGGTGATGGGCACGTATTACATGGAGCACTGGGTGTTATTCGCAAACAGTGCATCATGGATCACTACATCAAAAACTAATGAAGTAATGTATGGTGACTAACATAACATAATAAAATAAAATAAAAAAAAGAAATCGAGTCTCTGAGAAATAAAGGAACTTGCCTCACGTCAGGCAAGTAGCAAGTGGCTGAGGTATGTCGGCCTCCAAAGCTATTGCCCTTTCCTCCTTCATTTGTAGGAAGGCAGAGGGGAAGTAGTAAGGAGAGCAAGAGGTTGAAGATGGCCAGATCTGAAGTTGATGTGTAGGGATGGGGGCAAGGTCCTTCAGGAGGTGGGAAGGAATAAGGTCTCGGGAACAAGGTGGGAAGTGGCAAGGTGATGCAAAGTTAGCCTGTAAGAGGACACGGGGGACTTTCTTCCTCCAAGACTCCGTCCAAACACCTACTGAGGGGACCCAGGGAGGCTAAGTGAAGTGGGAGCAGACACGCACCAGATCCAAGAGGACCTTGAAACCAACACCAAGCCTGCTTCCAGGATGCTGCGGCGGGGACGCTTCTCAGCACTGGTAGGTGCTCTCACATCCGGACCTCCTTCGCTGCTCTCCAGGAAGTGTGGCCAGAATCGAAAACCACCTTTGACTCTGTGTCACTGAACCCCTTTATTCTTTGGGGCCAACTAGAGGGCAAAAAGGATAAGCGCAAACCAAGGAGGGGATGTTGCCAATTCCAAATTACTCTGCAAAATGCCTTCTAGATGCATCTGAGCTGGTTGCCTATAAAGAGCAGGAGGGGCACCAAAAAAAAAAAAAAAAAGATTACCTTACCCTTGAAAGTTGTTCAAGAGTAGAAGCCCCGCAAATCTGAATTCCAAAACCCCAAAGCAGGTGGCCTTTTCAAAGAGCTAAGTTGATTTTATCACTAGCTTTAGTCTGAATTCACCGCGCATTTCCTCCCTTATCCAGGATGTGATAAGAAACCAACATAACAGGAATTCATCTTCCCCCAAGAAAAGGTGAGCATCTCTGAGTTCAACAGAGACAACTGGAAGCTAATTACATCACCTCTTTTCAAGCTTTCCGGGAAAATTGTAAAACGAAAGGAGGACTGAAAGAGGCTGTTTAGCACAGCTACAATGTGACCACATTTTCTTTTTAAAAATGACACACCAAGTAGCTGCCATTTTTAGAAAACGATCTGAAATCAGAGCAAGTGTCACTCTGCAGCCAAAAAATAAAGAGCTCGTTTCGAGAGCTTTGGAACCTGGGCCCCAAAGAGCAGTAGTTCCTTGTTCTATCTGATGAATATTACACAAAGGGTAGGCAGGGAAGGCTGGTCTGCAAAAAGAAAAGCACCTTTGTGAAGAAAAACAAGTATGTGGCCTTCAGGGAGCTAAGCACATGTTTAATTTTGTGTTTTAAACTTCTCAGCAGACTGCAGATCTATAAAGGGAATCGCTGAAAGTGAAGATCACGGCGACTTACCCAGAGCATCAGGCTCTTTTCCGCAAGACGGGGCGAGAAGTGAGAAAGCAAAATCTTTGCTTCAGTTACACAAACTCCCTCTCCTTTGCAGAGAAACTTGATAGCTGCAATGGAGCTAGACGCTACTGCAGAACCAGCTGCGAACCGCTCTGTGCTTGTCAAACACTGACATCTACTGGGCAATTTGGAAACTCCTTTTTATTTCTGAAAGTGATCCATTTGCGGGCATCAAATGGATCAATTCCCCTGTGATTTTATGGGGGAGGATTTTTCTCCTTTTGCCCTTTGGAAACCATTGAGACTATAATTTAATTGTTTTTGTAAAATACGCAGAGCTCTTTAATTTCTAGTTCAGCTTTAAAAAGTTACTAGGATTGGGGGCGCCTGGGTGGCTCAGTCGTTAAGCGTCTGCCTTCAGCTCAGGTCATGATCCCGGGGTCCTAGGCTCGAGTCCCGGGTCGGGCTCCCTGCTCGGCAGGAAGCCTGCTTCTCCCTCTCCCACTCCCCCTGCTTGTGTTCCTGCTCTCGCTCTCTGTCTCTCTGTCAAATAAATAAATAAAATCTTTAAAAAAACAGTTACTGGGATTGTTATTCTCATTAAATAGGGCTTGGCAGGTGTGTGAGGAAAGCACCGGATCTCTAATCCCAATTTGTTAGGTATAATCCCTTATATCCATAAAGCACTAATCCGTCTCCAAAGCATGACCAGTTATCTTGTCTCATTAGATATCAATAACCCCGCGAGATGGGAAGATCAGGATCATCCTATTTTGCAGAAAAGGACACAAAGGCTCAGAAGATCTAGCTAATACATCCAAGGTCACAAAGGAAGTCAGAGGTGATGCTAGAATCAAGGTTTTCCAATTTATAGGCCAGGCCTCTTATCATCGAGGCATATTTCTCTTTGTGGAAAGAAATAAATTACTCTCAGCTGATGAGGGAAAGGCAAATGGGGACATGCAAACACACACACCCTTTCTTTCGCTGGCTACTGTTAAAGCCCTGACATTAACTAATGAGCGGAGGGAGAGAGCCGCTGTAGCTGATTGCTACACTCCATTTTTGTACACTAAGAAAGACTTGGCTAAAGCTAATGAACGCACTGGGCATTACTAACCTTCCCCTCCAGCATACCAGAATCAGCCGCCACAATGAAGAGCAGGCACCGATCTTTAAAAACACACTGGCCTGTCATCCAAAGAGATTGAGAATCGGTTACCTTATGCCCAGATTTATTCACCTTCCCCCAACCAGGGCACAGAGCTGCATCCTCATGATGATAACAAGCTTCCTAATTATCATCAAAACTAGAGGCACAGAAAGAACCTCAGGACAAGGGAGGCATACCTGGGGGCAGGGTGAATGGATTATAAACATAACTTTTTCTCTTCTGTGGGCAACTTACCAAAGGCATCAGAACTTTATTGGGACTTTTTTTTTTACAGGATAATTAGCTGGGACTCTAAAAGAAACATCAAACCATGGAGGTTGGAACATAAGCGAGCACTTCATAAATGTTCCCTGGAATGAAAATATTGCCATGAGATCCCCAGAGAGGCGTGGAGCATCTGCCTTGGAGGCCTGAGGCCAAACTCGTCAGGTTACTGCTTTGCTAACAGAGGAGGAACTGAAGCATGCTGTGTGGTGGAGACCGTGGGGAGTTAAGACAGACCAATCAACCAGACAATAGGGGAGTTCAATCCACCCTCAGGGGTATAGATAGCCCGCAGAGCATCTCCATCCCTAGAAAACCAAGATGTCAAGGTCTACCATTAAAAGCAAATTAAAAGGATAGGATATAGCTGTCCATATCAATGCTCTTTTTGCACGCCTAGAAATTCTGCCCCAACTCAGGAGCCTGACCTCTTAAAAACAACAATAGTAACAACAAACACTAATACAGTACACACTATCCTAAGAGCTTTATGTATATTAACTCATTAATCATCACAACAACCCCATGAGGAGGGTGCTCCAATTAGCCCCACTTTATAGATGTTACCCATCTGCTGAGGCACAGGGAGTAAGTAATTTAACTAAGATTCCACATCTTTCAAGTGGTAGGGCTAGAATTTAAAAACAGGTCTGTCCAATTTCAGTGCCCATTCCCTTAACCTCTATATCAGTGGTTCTCAGAGTATGGTCTCCAGATGAGCAGCATTAGCATGACCTGAAAATAAAATTCTCAGCCTTCTCTCTCCACACCTGTCCCCAACAGACCGACTCAATCAAGAACTCTGGGGCCCAACCATCTGAACTTTAACAAGTCACAAAGGTGATTCTGGTCCACAAGAAAGTTTGAGAACTGCTCTGTATGATACCGCTTGTCTCTAAAAGGTACCCGAAGGTGTAGAACATTCAGCTCACAAAGAACAGTCTGCCCAGTCAGGGTGCAGCTTGATTGCTTGCAATTTGCCATTTTCTGATGAAACTGGAGTGGGAGAAGGTAATTCAATTTGATTGTGAACTTGGATTAATCTTGGATGTTTCGGTATCGTTCCTTCATCCTAGAAAAATTCCAAGATGCAAGGCATTAACAGTGGATCCATTTTTCAGATGTAGAAATCAAAGCCATTTAAGTCATCGGATCATTGGCAAAACACCTCAGTCATTAGACCGTTCTTCTTTCTCTAAAAATGTACACATAACCAATCTGAGACCAGCAAGATGATTATCTCTGTTAAAAGGTAAGAAATATCCAGAGATAGGGCTACTAGGAAACAGCCTTTGAAATTTCAACTCCAGGGTTGTAATCCTTCAGCTCAGCCTTGATTTGACCTCCTTTACTTGCTTTCTTTCCCTAGGCTGTTACACTATCCTCTTGACACCGCAAGGATCCAGTTTAGCATTTCCTAATGTGCGTGTGTGTGTGTGCACGCGTGTGTGTGCACATGCATGTGCACACGCTAATTTAAGATCCTAACACTGTGAGATGCTTTGCAGGAAAAGGGTTAGAGTCAGATCATATTAGCTTGTATCTACTGAGCATGTCCTAAGACCCAAGAACTCTTTTAAGCCCTTTATATATATTATGACCACCCTATGAGATAAGTACTATCATGTCATCCCCACTTGACAGATGAAGACAACTGGGGCACAAAAAGGGGAAATAAACTTTTCCACGGCCCCACAAGACAGATCCTAGCTGGGTACTAAACCCAGAAATTCCACTGGCAGAGGCCCTCACTCACAACACCATGCTTTACGCCTCTCTTTGGGAAATTCCATATTCCATCTATTCTTTCTCCCTTCCCCAAAAGTCTCCATACACATGAGCCCACTGGGAAGTCCTGCGGTAGAGAAATATGCTTCCATTGTACAACCCAATGCCTTCCACGCTTACTTGATCAGGGAACCCGCTTTGTACACCACCCATTAGACTTCCCTGCAACAGCTAGTCTTAGAAACACATTTTGGGAAAACCCAGTTTGTCCTGACTGAGGAAGATAACTCTCGCTCAATCCCTAAAACCATTGTGAGAAGGCAGATGGACTAATGGGAGGGGCGGGGGAAGCATGTGTGTCTCTGTGTGTGTGTATCTTAGTGCCTGAAACAGAATAAACACTACATAACTGTTTACTTTTGTAGTTTCTGCTGGTGGTGTCATTATTGACCTGTACCTAATGCCTTTACCACATCTTTGGCTAACCTTGAAGGACAAGAAAGACAATGAAATCCTCATGAAGGAAAGAAGCTTCTTTTCTTTCTCTTAGAGTAGGCCGATGCAATGACCCAAAGGCATCATGCTATCACCTCAGCCCTTGCATGGGCAACACAACCATGCCACCCACTACAATACCAATGGCTAGCAATCTCCATGCATATAGTTAATGTTGGCTGGCTTCCGCCATCCTGCACCTACCTCCCCCACCCCCACACCTCAGAAGCTCCAAAGTGTTTACCACCTTCATCCAGACCATCCTGGAAGTTTTAGCCTATTGGCTTGAGTTACTCCAAAGGGTCAGATGGAGATTTGGAGTCACATTCAGAAACCTCTCAAATCTCTGTGCTTCCAGGAATTCTGCTTGATAGCATAGAGAATTGAACTTGTAGGGTGTTGGAGCGGGAGGAAGGAGGTAGGATTCTACCTTTGACAATTAGTACTTCTCATACTGGGGAACAGGAGCCGGATGGGCTCCAGACTACTGGGTAAATTGGTATCAATCTGACCTTTGGAGTCAGGTTACTCATCTGAAATTTCCCAAACCATACCAAACTCTAGGTTTTAAAAAAAAGGAGTATTAATGATCATAAATAGCATCTCTCTGGTTTTCATCCAACCCTAAGTCCTCTATTTATTTCTCATACTCAGCAGTGGTTGTCTCAAGTCTACTTCTCAGTGTTAGAGTCTCCCTAGGCTTCCACTACCTATGAAGCCACATCACAAGTATCTCATCCTTGCTACCAGTGCTTACCATGAAAGATAAAGGGCATTCATGTCTGTACCAAGGATACTGCCCCCTCTGTTCCCAAAGCCTCCAGAGCCACATCAAGCCTGATGCTGCTTCATGCTGCTCTTGAAACAAAATGGCACCAGGTGCTACTGCTGGGCCAATTACTGGAGGCTGGGTAGCATCTGCAGTTATATGCTGCCCCTGGCGTCGCTAACGTGCTATAGCCCTCCGAGTGCCAAAGCGGAGTTCTGTTCCCTGGAAACCCCATGTGCCAAAGTTGGCTATGTTCTGAGCTAACTCTCAATTAGGTAGGCATAAAAGCTCTGCTGCCTTATCTCGCTCCCTTCCAATGTCTCACAGAGATCTTTAGCGAAACAACTGTTTTCCCAGCTTGTATTTTGTTTTTCCTTTCAGCATTCCTCAATCATTGTGGCTAGACAGGAATCCCTGGGGAACTAGGATAAATGTGAATGGCGGGCAATAAACTCTCCTCAGATTTGCCCCAACCCTCTCACAACTAAGGCTCCATTAGTGGATCTAGCATGTGTACATGGCTCTCTCTCAGAAGTCTCCTTGGTAGCCCGTGGGGGAGTCGGGTGGGGACTCTCTTCCCAGTACTGCAGCCTAGTGGAAAACCAAGCAGAGACTTTTGCTAGAGTCTCTTCTACAAGAGATTTTATTCCCAGCACAGCAATCTTGCAAACCAATCTGAAAGACCATTAGGAAGATGCAGTGGACTAGGCAAAAAATGGCCAGAATTCAAATTCCAGTTCTATCATTTATCAGCCATGTGAGCCCTGGGCAGGCCATTTCACCTCCATCTACTAGGATAGTAATAACTTCCCTGACTAACCCCAGGCTTATCCATTCAAGAAGTACATATTGGGCTTCTTTCTAAAAGATAGAACACTAAATGCTGGGCCTGTTGGAGATACAAAGAACTGTCACAGATTTCCCTAGCTAACAGCATACAAACATTAGTTTTGAGAAAAATGTTAGTTGAGTTCTTACTGTTTTGCACTTTATATATTATATCCTTCCTCACAATAACCCTGTAAGATGAGCATAATTAAGCCCATTTTACAAATGAGGAAAACAAGCTCAGTGAGGATCCCAGACTTATTCATAAGTCGCACATCGAGTAAGTGGTGGATCTAGGATTCAAATCCAGGTTTGTCTGATGCCAGAATCTGTGATTTTTTCCCCACCAAACCATAGTGCCTCATGTATATAAACAGCTGTAATACAAGGTAGAAAGTCATTCATCTCATAAGGCATAGATGAAGTGCCATGGAAGCAAATGAGATGCAGAAGAAAATGTTTTATAAACAGTCAAGCTGACACAATTGTAAGGGGTTTCTGTTATTATCATTAGGGCAAGTGTTCTATAAAATATGCTGGCTGTAAAGTTCCATCTGTAAATAGGAGTTAACCAAGCCTTGTAGAGATATAAAAGAAAGGAGTACTTAATTTCAGCTGCAACAGATCATTGGAAGGCAACTGGTGCCTCAAATTCAATCACTATTCTAAATAGCCCAGCATCTGTAAATGGGCATGGGGAACCTATGTGAACAGATCAAGAGCCCCCAGAGCTCAATGGTAGCACCCAAGCAGAATGAAAATCAGTTTAGCACATTGCAACATGCTGGATGGGCCTCCTGAGAAGACATGTTTGGATGGGTTATTAAGATCACTTGGTGAAGTGAAACCTTGTTCAGGATGTGTGGACCACTATAAGCAAGAGCGTGTACCCCAGCAGGGTATGAGGAGTTGGTTTTTTTTTTTTAAAGATTCTATTTATTTATTTATTTGAGAGAGAGAATGAGAGAGGGGAGGGTCAGAGGAAGAAGTAGACTCCCTGCTGAGCAGGGAGCCCGACATGGGACTCGATCCCAGGACTCCAGGATCATGACCTGAGCTGAAGGCAGTCGCTCAACCAACTGAGCCACCCAGGCGCCCCGAGGAGTTGGTTTTTGAATGTGGACTGACACAATGGCTCTTTGTTGTGAGTTCAAGGTCTAATAATCATAACTTACATATATTAAGCCCCTACTATGTGCCAGTCACTGAGCTAAGCATGGGAAGAGTCTGTATCAAGTCATCACATTGTGATGAAGCTAATTATACCCCTCTGATTAAAAGCACGAGTTTTGAAGTAATACCACTATTTGTTTTACTGTGGACAAGTTAATCTCTCCAAGCGTCAGTTTCCTAAGCTGTAAAATAGAGATCATAATACCTACATCATAGAGTTGTCATGAGGATTAAATAAGCTAAAGAATTTAATACAGCAGAGCAATTAATACTAAGCACAAATAATATGTTCAATAAATGACAGACTATGTTGTTGTTACCATTAGATTTTTCTGTTGAAAGTCAGCAGGGATCATGGGGCGCCTGACTGGCTCAGTGAGTAGAGCATGCGACTCTAGATCTTGGGGTTGTATGTTCAAGCCCCACACTGGGTGTAGTGATTACTTAAAAATATAATCTTTTTAAAAATTATTTATTTAAAAGATTTTATTTATTCATTTGAGAGAAAGAGAGAGCACGAGCGGGTGGAGGGGCAGAGGGAGAGGGAGGAGGCCAACATGGGGCTCGATCCCAGGATCCTGAGATCATGACCTGAGCTGAAGTCAGACCCTCAACCCACTGAGCCAGTGCCCCAAAAATAAAATCTTAAAAAAAAAAGGTCAACATGGATCATTCTTTTGAATTCTAGGAAATAGTACTAGAATGTAAATTCTAGGCATATTGGTTACCTATTGCATAACAAATTACCCCCAAATTTAGTAGCTTACAACAACACACATTATCTCAGAGTTTATGTGGTCACGATCTGGGCATAGCTAAACTGAGTCCTCTGCTTTAGGGTCTCTCACAGGCTATAATTTAGGTGTTGGTCAGGACTGGGGTCTCATTTACAAGGTTCGACTGAGGAAGGATCCACTTCCAAGCTCATTCATGTGGTTTTTGGCAGGATTCAGGTCCTCACAGGCTGTCAGCTTGAGGTTCCTCACTGGCTATTGTCTGGAAGCTACCTTTGGTTCCTTGCCCAATGGGCCTCTCCAATCCCCACTATCTTCCTTCATCAAAGCCAGCAAGAGAGAGTCAGCTAGCAAATGGAAGTCACAGTCTTATAACCTAATCACTAGAGTGATATTCCATCTTTTTTCCTGTGTTCTATTCCTTAGAAGCAAGTCACTAGATCCAGCTTATACTCAAAGAGATTTACACAAGGACAAAAACACCAGGAGGCGAGGATCATTTGGGTGCCATCTTAGAAGCCTGCCTTCTGCACTGGGAAAGGTAATAAACTCAAGAGTCAAAGAAAAACTTTTAAAAGTCTATAGGGTATAACCTCAAGATTCAAACTGAACTGTGAAAGTAAGTATAGGCTGTTAAGGGAACAATTAATAAGGAAAGATATTCCTATGTGTTTTGGAGGTTTTGTTTCCCTCAATGATAATAAAGGAATTACTTCCTTTGATGAGTGTTTAGTTTGCTTAAATTCCTTTTATAATAAAAAAAAATTTATCCTGATCATACTCATTTTACAAATGAGGCAAGTGGCTCAAAGAGAACTTGCTCAGGGTCCCTAACAGCTAAGTAGGATTGGACTCCAAGTTTGTTCAACTCAAAAGTCTATGCTTTTTCTGCTACACCAGGTTGCTCCCCATGTTTAGCAAATTAGTGTGATCTGTTCCAGTTTAGCGTTCATGTTTTAGTTTTGTTCAATGCCTTATTTTTGACCACGTACACTTATATCCTGTCTTTATCTCCCATACCCATAATTCGTGAACTTTATCCCCTCCAAAACTGACAGTAGTTGTTGTTTGGAAATTTAATACCAATTCTTTATAACCTATAGCAAAACATCTCTTTTTTATTCATAAAGAAGTGATAATTTGTTTGTGTTCCTGTGGTCCTCAGGTGTCAGGTGGTATTTTGTTAATGCTTTTCTGAAAGTACAAATATTAGTCAGGATTTCTTTTTCATACCATGCTTGTCCATACCAGCAACCTTTGCCAGTGTGCTGGAAGCTAGATTTTCAGCATGATTCAAAATATGTACACTGCAACATTCAGAACACCTTAGTACTTAAGGCCAAACATGGATAACAAAAGGACTTATCATGGGAGTGGCATAGGAGTAACCCACACTCTACTACAAGGATATATTTTTAAAGCTAACAAAGCAAATTTCACAGGCCGACATACGGTCATCATTGAGTTAGCACCCAGTGTATACACACAAGGAACTAAGCTCATTAGATACTGAGTGAGATACAACACTCTACAAGACGTAGGGGATCCATGCACTCAGCTTGCAATGCCATCTAGCATACACCCAAATGAGCAAAAGCCCCTCAAAGCAGACACTTCCAGATGGAGTCACTTCCTATCCAGATTAACTGTTTGACACTACAGAATGAATTTTTTGCTGCACCAGGTTTTTCTTGCGTATATAAAACATCCTATCCATCCTGTCACCTGTGTTTGGCTAGTAGGTTTTCTCAGATCTTGGAGATGGTGTTAACTTACCAAGGCAGGATTTCTGAGTTAGACTGGAAACATCAGTATGTATGATGCATTTCCATTTATCTTTTAAGGGAGTGTGTGTGTGGATAGAGAGAGATACTGAATATATACATACACATATATATTCCATATATACACATATACTGAATACATACATACATATATATTCAGTATATGCTCAGAATATTTCTGGAGGAACATGCAGAAAAATAGCAGCTGCCTCTAGGGAGATGAGCTGGAAGATTGGGAACTGTGGAACAGGAATAGGTGGGACAGGGATGATCTCTTGTATAATTTGAACTTGTTACCATGATTTTGTATTACTTTTTTACTCAAAATGCTTTTAACTTTACTTAAAATAATTTTAAGGATTCAAGAAATAAATCAAGAGTTCTTAACTAGGTATACAATCAGAATTTCTCAGAGAGCTTTGTCAAAATACACAAAGAGACGGTTTAACCTTAATAGCTGGGGCTCTGGAGTCAGATTATATGGACTGGAAGATCTTTAGTGCTGGGCAAGACATGGGGCAACTTATCTGACCTCTCTGAGCCTCAGTTTCCTCCTCTGTAAATGGTGGCTCTGCTGTAAAGCCTACTTTTCTGGGAACTGGGATGAAAGGAGGAGGCCCTGGCAAGGCCTAATCCTTTCAAGGACTTGATTCAACCTCATCCACCTGCCTTGCCATGCTAAATGAGCTTCCACTCCCCTTGCTAGTCTATAGTACACCAAAACACTTGGCTCTGAGCATGAAAAAAAAAGAGACTAGTGAAAAGGAAGACTGATTGGATATTTCTAGAACGAAAAAAATTCGAATCTGCTGTCAACAGAAAATACTCTTATTAAGGGATTTCTTTTCAAACTTGATCCAAGAAGATGGCTATTATTGGCAGGCAAATAGAAAACATTCTTCTTACTCTAAATGGCACAAGTTTCTGGAGATGTAATGAATCCTAAATGGCTTCCAGGACATGGCTGTTACTCCAGTATGCAGTTGTCTGGTACGATTTACTCCAT
Organism: Leptonychotes weddellii; assembly: GCF_054177405.1. NCBI lineage: Eukaryota > Metazoa > Chordata > Mammalia > Carnivora > Phocidae > Leptonychotes > Leptonychotes weddellii. The sequence continues at coordinate 24,804,622 of NC_138385.1, forward strand.
TAAGAGTAACTACTGGGGCGCCTGGGTGGCCCAGTTGGTTAAGCGTCTGCCTTTGGGTCAGATCATGATCCTGGAGTCCTGGGATCGAGCCCCGCATCCGGCTCCCTGCTCAGCGGGAGCCTGCTTCTCCTTCTTCCTCTGCCCCTCCTCCTGCTCCTTCTCTTCCTCTCTCTCTCTCAAATAAATGAATAAAATCTTTTTTTAAAAAAGGGTCACTACTGGAGTATTGGGGGTTATGCTGAAGTAGGGAGACCAGCGTAACGTGGAATTAAAGGAGACATGTGGCAGGATGCTTCCACTTAAGGCCTAGGAATCGACTAGAGCAGATTTTACAAAAACAAGATTTGTAGATCCCTCTTCAAATCTACCAAATCAGAATCTCCAAGGAGCGGTTAACAGAGCTTGTATGATATTAGTAAGTATTATATTTAATATCTATTTGAGTATCTGCTATGTAGACCAGGCTCTATGCTAAGCATTTTACATGTATTATCTCATTTAATCCTCACAATACTCAAAAGCTTTAAGTACTACTGTCATCACCATTTACAGAGGCCCAGGACTGTTTTCACTGTGCTCCTTGTTCAGCATCTTTCTTCAGTATCCTCCCTTCATCCATTTGAAAACAAATGCTCTTCTGTATGACCCAAATTGTTGGGGTTTTTTACCCCGAGCTTACCCATTTTCTGGTACCGTTTCCTTGGTGGAAATAAAAGCCTTTTCTCAGTGGAAAACCCAAGATCCGAGCCCACAGCACCGTCTGCCTTACACTGCTTTCCCTATCTTGCTCGATGACCTATAGAACTCACAGTGAGGCTAATTGGAAAATTAGTTCTGAAAAGAAATTCTCTCTTTTCACATGTGAAGTATTCAACAGGGGGATGGCAGAGGCCATGAGGTTGTCTTTTGAAGGCAAAAGGGTCTTCTGAGTCTATCAACTTCTACAACTAAGTTATTTATAACAACAATAACAGCTAATATTTATTGAACACTTTACTGTACTCCAGGCACTGTAACATATTTATTATCCCATTTAATATTCAATATGACCCTGTAAGGCAAGTATTATTATTATTATCATCATCATTATTCCCCATTTTATGGATGAGAAGACAAGGCAGAAAGGCAAAATGACGTGCCAGAGATCACTTGGCTATTAATTGACAGAACAGGAATAAAATCCAGTTTTGTCTGACTCCAAAGTTAATATACTTAACTCCTCCATCCTTAATGTCAAGACCAAAAGAAGAAATAAATTGGACTTGTCTTTTTTTTTTTTAAGGTTTATTTTTAAGTAATCTCTACACCCAACCTGGGACTCAAACTCACCATCCTGAGATCAAGAGTCACACACTCCACCAACTGAGCCAGCCAGGCACCCCCCCGACTTGTCTTTAATTGTGCTTGTTTGTGTATATGTGGGTTTCAGGGGTTATTTTTTGTTATTTTTGTTTGTTTGTAAAAGAAGAAGAGGGTTTTACTTTCCAGTCTACTCGGCTACAGGAAGCCAATATTATGAATTAGTGGAATTTTGAAAGAGGACTACTTTCTCAGAGATCCCTGATGGTAGCTTTCTGGCCTGGCTGCCGAATATGACAGAAAGTCAAAATCAGCATGTTAGAACTATTATCCTTTTATCACGGAGTACAAAGAAATAATAGTTCCCTCTCAAGTTAACACCTAAAGAAATTACTCAGCACCCAATTCACTTCTCAGGGGCGGAATCTCACTCTTTGTATCACCCCTCACGCCCGTATTTCTGTCTTGACAGCATAAAGAGCCAGATCTTTTAGCCTAGATGACTACACAGAGATCAGCAATTCCAAAATTCCCGTGCCCTGCTCAGAGACCCTCCAGGCCTCTCCCCTACTTTGCAAAGGTAGGTATCTTGAAAATGTTCCCCAAATACGTTTTAGACGCCCCCCCAAATGCAAAGCCTTTTTCTCTACCACCCATGACCAAATGGCTATTAGTGACAAAAAAAGCCCTTGTTAGTTCATGTCACTGCTTTTGGGGGGGAATGCAGGAGCCCTTATAACTGATGACACGGTTCATAGCAGGTCACCACAGATAAGGTCTCTCTGAGAGATAGCAAAGAGGCAAAGAGAATTCTCAGCAGTGCAGAAACACCTCTCAAGCTGCTACCCGCTCTCCTTCAGGTGGCTGAGCTATCAGAGCTGGGAATGCGGAGGGGGAGGTGGGTTAGTGTGAAGCAACTAACTTCCCGGTTAGAGTCAGACAAAGGAGAATTTGTACCCATTGTGACCAGATACTGAAGTGCTCTCTCCATTTCGGTCTCTGACTCTGCAGCCTTTGCCATTGGTTCTACTCTGTCAATACGACTTCCAATAAGTCAGTGCAACTACGAAGACATACCATAGATATGAGTTTATATTTGCAGACAGAATCAGGATCAATTGCATTTCCTTATAACTACACACACACATACACAGACATACACACACACCCCTACACCTACACGCATCCCTACAGGCATACCTCACTTTTCACAAAAGGATGCTCCTGAAAATTCAGTAACTATAAAAATTGTAGAGATGAAAGTCAATTTCAACTCTAAAGATTTTTTATATATTTATATTTATTTTTTATTATGTTCAGTTAGCCAGCATTTAGTACATCATTAGTAGCGTTCAACGATGCATTAGTTGCATATAATACCACGCATGCCCTCCTTAGTACCCATCACCCGGCTACCCCATCTCCCCACCCCCTCCCCTCTGAAACCCTCAGTTTGTTTCCTGGAGTCCAGAGTCTCTCATGGTTTGTCGCCCTCACTGATTTCTCCCCCTTCAGTTTTCCCTCCCTTCCCCTATTGTCCTCTGCGCTATTCCTTATGTTCCACATATGAGTGAAACCATATCATTGTCTTCTCTGCTTGACTTACTTCACTTAGCATAATCCCCTCCAGTTCCATCCATGTCAATGCAAATGTTGGGTATTCATCCTTTCTGATGTCTGAGCAATATTCCATTGTATGTATGAACCACATCTTCTTAATCCATTCTGTCTGTTGAAGGGCGTCTCGGCTCCTTCCACAGTTTGGCTATTATGGACATTGCTGCTATGAACATTGGGGTGCATGTGCCCCTTCTTTTCACTACATCTGTATCTTTGGGGTAAATACCTGGTAGTGCAATTGCTGGGTCATAGGGTAGCTCTATTTTTAATGTCTTGAGGAACCTCCATACTTCTAATGACTTTCTTAATCATTTTCACATATATAAGTGTTTATTACAATAAATACAATTTTCATTGGTAGTGGGCACAAAAGCAAATAAAATACAGATGGAAATATTTTGCCAACCGTAAAACATCAACAAATGTTAATCATAGTTACTCACTAAGCAGGTAGGGGTGATAATGAATGCAATTTAAAAGGCTCTACTATAAACCATTTTTATAACATGATTAATCCTTCCTTAATGTAAACATTTGTACAAATGGATTAGAATACATTGGATATGATGTAGGTCTTCTTACATTTAAACAAATCTACTTACATTACACTGTGATTCCTCTTCATTTCTATTATATCCAAATTGGATTATAGTGGGTATGACATTAATGGACAGAGCACTGAATGAGAAAGGTTTTTTTCTTTTTAATTGAAGTATAGTTGACATAAAATATATTAGTTTCACATGTACAACATAGTGATTTGATATTTATATACGCTACAAAATGCTCACCACGGTCTAAGTCTAGTTACCATCTGTCACCATACAAAGTTATTACAATATTATTGACTATATTCCCTATGTTGCATTTTTCATCCCTGTGACATATTTATTTTATAACTGGAAGTTTGTAGCTCTTAATCCCCTTCACCTATTTTGCCCATCCCCCCACCCACTTCCCCTCTGGCAACCACCAGTTTGATCTCTGTATCTATGCATCAGTTTCTGTTTTGTTTGTATGATTGTTTTGTTTTTTAGATTCCACATATAAGTAAAATCATACAGTATTTGTCTGTCTCTGACTGACTTATTTAGCTTAGCATGATACCCTCTAGGTCCATCCATGTTGTTGCAAATGGCAAGATCCCATTCTTTTTGATGGCTGAGTAATATTCCATCATATATATATATATATATATATATATATATACATATATATATATACCATATCTTATTTATCTATTCATCTATAAATGGACACTTAGACTGCTCCCATATTTTGACTATTATAAGTAATGCAGCAATAAATATAGGGGCGCATATATCTTTTTGAAACTGTCTTCATTTCCTTCAGGTAAATACCCAGAAGTGGCATTACTGGATCATATGGTATTTCTATTTTAAAATTTTTGAGAAACCTCCATACTGTTTTCTTTCCTTTTGCAGGGGGCCGGGGGGTGTAGAGAGGAGGGGTAGAAGGAGAGGGAGAGTGAGAATCTCAAGCAGGCTCCATGCCCAGCACAGAGCCTGACACAGGGCTCAGTCTCATGACCCTGAGATCATGACCCGAGCCAAAACCAAGGGTTGGACGCTCAACCAACTGAGCCACCCAGGCGCCCATGCATACTGTTTTCCATTCTGGCTGCACCAGTTTACATTCCCACCAACAGTGCATGAGGGTTCCCTTTTCTCCACATCCTCACCAACATTTGTTATTTCTTCTGTTTTTTATTTTAGTCATTCTGACAAGAGTAAGGTGATATCTCATTGTGGTTTTGATTTGCATCTCCTGGATGATTATTAATGTTGAGCATCTTTTCATGTGTCTCTGATTTTTGAATCAGATTATTTGTTTTCTTTGGTGTTAACTTCTATAAGGTCTTTATAGTTTGGATATTAACCCCTTATTGGATGTATCATTTGCAAATATCTTCTCCCATTCACTAGATTGTCTTTTCTTTTTTATGGATGAGTAGTATTCCACGGCATATATATACATCACATCTTCTTTATCTACTCTATCAATGGACACTTGGGTTGCTTCCATATCTTGGCTATTGGAAATAATGCTACAATAAACATATAGGTGTATATATCATTTCAAATTAGTGTTTAGTGTTTTCATTTTCTTTGGGTAAATACCCAATAGTGGAACTACTGGATCATATGGTATTTATATTTTTAATTTTTTGAGGAACCTCCATACTGTTTTCTACAGTGGCTCCACCAGTTTGCATCCCTACCAACAGTGCACATGTGTTCCTTTTTCTCCACATCTTCACCAATATTTGTTGTTTCTTGTGTTTTTTATTTTAGTCGTTCTGACAGGTATAAGGTGATATCTCATTGTGGTTTTGATTTGCATCTCCTGGATGATTAGTGATGCTGAGCATATTTTCATGTGTCTGTTGGCCATCTGTATGTCTTCTTTGGAAAAATGTTTATTCAAGTCCTCTGCCCATTTTTAAATCAGATTGAGGTTTTTTGGTGTTGAGTTATTTGAGTTCTTTATATTTTTTGGATATTAACCCCTTATAGAATATATCATTTGTAAAATCTTCTCCCATTCAGTAGATTGCCTTTTCATTTTGTTGATGATTTCCTTCACTGGGCAAAAGCTTTTTGGTCTGATGTACTCCCAATTGTTTATTTTTGCTTTTGTTGCCCTTGCCTAAGGAGACAGATCCAAAAAATATTGCTAAGGCCAATGTCCAAGAGTTTACTGTCTGTTTCCTTTTAGGAGTTTTGTGGTTTCTGGTCTTACATTTAGGTCTTTGACCCATTTTGAACCATCTTGAGCTTTCTTTTTTTGCTATTTGCTTGGAATATCTTTTTCCATCCCTTCACTTCCAGCTTGTCCTGTGTCTTTAGGTCTGAAGTGAATCTCTTGTAGGTAGCATACAGATGAGTCTTGTTTTTTAATCTATTCATTCATCCTATGTCTTTTGACTGGAGCAGTTAGTCTAGACAGATAGATAGAGAGATAGACAGATAGATATGTACTTATTATAATTTTGTTGTTTCCTTGTTTTTGTAGTTCTTCTCTGTTCCTTTCCTCTTCTCTTACTCTCCTCCCTTGTGATTTGATGACTTTCTTTAGTGTTCTGTTTGGATTCCTTTCTTTTTATTTTCTGTGTATCTACTATAGGTTTTTGGTTTGTGGTTACCATGAGGTTCATATATAACATCCTATGTATATATAAGTCTATTTTAAGTTGGTAGTCACTTAAGTTTGAACACATTCTAAAAGAATTACATTGGGGCGCCTGGGTGGCTCAGTCATTAAGCATCTGCCTTCGGCTCAGGTCATGATCCTGGGGTCCTGGGATCAAGCCCCGCAACAGGCTCCCTACTCCGCGGGAAGCCTGCTTCTTCCTCTCCCACTCCCCCTGCTTGTGTTCCCTCTCAAGCTGTGTCTCTCTCTGTCAAATAAATAAATAAATAAATAAATCTTTAAAAAAAATACATAAAATAAATAAATAAAAGCATTACATTTTTACCACCACCCCCTGCCATGTTTTATGTATTTGATGCCAGATTTTACATATTTTCATTTTGCATATCCCTTAACTAATTATTGTAGACATAATTGATTTTACTACTTTTGTTAGACTAAAGTGATTATAAGTGATTGATCTACTACCTTTACTGTATGTTTGTTTTTACCAGTGAATTTTTTTTCCTTTCATTATTTTCTTAACTCTAGATGTGGCTCTTTCTTTTCTGCTTAAAGATGTCCCTTTAACATTTCTTGTAAGGTTTATTTAGTGGTAATGAACTCCTTTAACTTATGTTTGTCTGGGAAACTCTATCTCTCCTTCAATTCTGAATAATAACATTGCTAGGTAGAGTGTTCATGATTGTAGGTTTTTTTCCTTTCAGCACTTAGAATATATCATGCTATTCTCTTCTGGCCTGTAAAATTTCTGCTGGAAAATCAGCTAATAGTCTTATGGGTGTTCTCTTGTATGTAGCTAATTGTTTTTCTTTTGCTGCTTTTAAGATTCTCTCTTATCTTTAATTTTTGACATTTTAATTATTATGTGTCTTGGTGTGGATCTCTTTGGGTTCATTTTGTTTTGGGCTTTCCATGTTTCCTGGACCTAGATGTCTGTTTCCTTCCCTAGGTTAGGGAAGTTTTCTGCTATTCTTTCTTTCTAAGATTTTATTTTTAAGTAATCTCTACACCCAATGTGGGTCTCGAACTCACAACCCCAAGATCAAAAGTCACATGCTCCACTAACTGAGCCAGCCAGGCGCCCCTGCTATTGTTTCTTTGAATAAGTTTTCGGCCCCTTTCTCTCTCTCTCTTCTCCTTCTGGGACCCCTATAATGTGAATGTTAGTACATTTGATGATGTCATAGAGGTACCTTAACCTATCCTCATTTTTAAAAATGTGGGGTTTTTTTGCTGTTCATTTTGGATGATTTCCACTTCCAGATCACTACTCTATTCTTCTGCATCCTCTAATCTGCTATTGATTCCTTCTAGAGTATTTTTCATTTCAATTATTATATTCTTCAGCTCTGATTTTTTAAAATATTTTCTCTCTGGTGGTGTTCTCACTGAGTCTATCTACTCTTCTCCCAAGTCCAGTAAGCATCTTTATGACCATTACTTTGAACTCTTTATCAGGTAGATTGCTTGTCTCCATTTTGTTTAGTTCTTTTTCCTGAGGTTTTGTCTTGTTCTTTCCTTTGAAACATATTCCTCTGTATCCTCATTTTGTCTGACTCTCTGTTTCTATGTCTTAGGTAGGTCAGCCATGTCTCCTGGTCTTAAAGGCAGTGGCCTGATGTAGAAGGCATCCTATGGTTGCAGTAGTGCAGTCCCTCCTAGTCACCAGAACAGGTGTTCCAGGGGTGTCCCATGGGTGAGCTGAATGCACCCACCTGTTGTGACTGGGCTGCCACTGCTGGGGGTGCCCTGGTGGGTGGGGCTGGCTGCAATGCCCAGCTGTAGCTGCTGTGGGTATGCTTGTGGGTGGGGTTATCCCCTGGCACAGCTGGCTGAGAGTGGGGCAGGTTCCCTGGGTAACACCAGGGCAGGAAGAGTGGTGCTAGCAAGATAGATGGGTAATGTCAGAACTGGTGCCCTCTAGCAGTGGGCCAGCTAAGCTGAAGAAAGGCAAGAAAAATGGCACTAGCCAGTACTTTCATTCCCAAAGAAAGTGCCTAGAGATCCCTGCCCCTCTGACACACATCCTAAAATTAGTCAATAAATCTGCTTCACATATTGCCTGGGGGCTTTTCAAACTGCTGTCTCTGTGCTGAGTCTCTGAGTGACTAATATTGTGTGCAGGTCTTTTAAGAGTAGACTCTCGGTTTCCTATAGCCCTCTGGCTCTCCAAGAGTTAAAACCTACTGATTTTCAAAGCCAGACCTTATGGGGGCTTGTCTTCCCAGTGCAGATCCCCAGGGTGGGGGTGGGGGTGCCCGATGTGGGGCTTGAACCCCTCACTCCTCAGGGAGGACCTCCTCACCTGTGGTGTCCCTCCCACTTGTGAGTTACTTTGCTGAGGCTTTGGTTCCCAACTTTGTCTCTGCCCCTCCTGTTCTTCTTAATGTAGTTTTTTCTTTATATATTTAGCTGTAGAAGGGTTGTTCTGCTAGTCTTAAGTTGTTCTCAGAGTGAGTTGTACCATACATAGTTGCAGCCTTGGTGTGTCCATGGGAGAAGATGAGCTCAGGATCTTCCTACTCTGCCATCTTTCCCTCTCTCTGAGAATGGGTTTTAATTCCTTCTCTGTCATCAACTGGCAGCTTTTGATTGCTCCAAGTTCCTCATATGTATTTTTTAAAAAGTGGTCATCATACCATCCTGCCTATTTAATATGGTTGTTAAGAAAGATGAAATAATATATGTGAAGACAAAACTTCACAGATAAAGCATAAGCAGTGTGGTAGGTAGAATTCTGATATGACCCCAAGATTCAGGCCCCTGGTGTCTCAGTCATTCAGTCGGACAAAAACCTGGGTGCTCCTGTATAGAGATTTTGCAAATATAATTAAGGTTCCAAATCAGTTGACCTTAAAATAGGGAGATAATCTGAATGGGTCTGACCTATCGCATGAGCCCTTTAAATCTGAGATTCAAAATACAAGAAGGACTTGACACGCTATTGCTGGCTTAAAGATGGTGGGAGCCATATGACAAGGAACATGGGTGTCCTCTTTTTGCTAGGGGGCTGGCAGCCAGCAAGGAAATAGGTATGTCAACCCTACAACAGCAAGGAACTGAAATCCTCCAACAACATGAATGAGCTGGGAAGCAGATATTTCCCCAAAGCTTCCAGATGAGAACCCAGCCTGGCTGACACCTTGATTTCAGTCTTATGAGATTCTTTTTTGTTTTGTTTTGTTTTGTTTTTGTTTTTGTTTTTTTTCAGTCTTATGAGATTCTAAGCAGAGGGACCAGCTGAGCCCCACTGAACCCACACTTCTGACCTAAAGAACTGTGAGCTAATAAATGGCTGTTGTTTTATGCCACTAAGTTTGTGTTACGTAGCAATGGAAAACTAACATCAGTGACATACAGCTACCCAGCATTATTTTCTATAGCTATAGATAGAAACACATTGAATTTGGAGTTAGAAGATCTGGGATTAAATCCTACACCTACTATTGACTGTGTAACTGGATATATCATTTGACCTCTCTGATCCTTATTTTCTTCATTTGTAACACAGGGATAATAATTCATATTTCCTAGAACTGTTATGTGGATTAAATGAGATAATATGAAAACCTGCTAGCATCATGCATGGCACACACAGTAGGTGCTGTATAAATTTCTTCAACAATATTTCATAAACATATATTCATTTATTGTACCTTCCTTGTGCTAGGCATCATGTTATGTACTTGGGATACAAAGCCACTTAAGACATGGTTCATACCCTCAAGGAGTTTAAAGTATAATAAGAGACAAATGAATAAACCAGCAATTTCCATACAGAAAAATGATGGCCATTATGATAGAAAGCTACAGATGGTATTACGGAAGCAGAGAGAAGGAAGAACTTGATCAGACTATAGTTTCAAGGAACTTCTCAGAGGAGGTGATGTTTGACTTACAGTTTAAAGTGGTTCTTAAACTTGGATGCACAATATAATCACCTAGGGAGGCTTTTGATGCCTCCTCACCCCACCAAGACATTGTGATTTAATTAATCTGGGGTATGGCCTGGGCAAGGAGAGCCCTCTGAAGAAACAGCATGTGCAAAAGCCCCTGGCTATGAAACTGCATCAATCAGGAAACTACACATAGTTCCAAAGGACAGGCATGAAGGGAGGGTGTGTCAGGAAGTAGTGGTAGATGATACTAAAGAGGAATCAGATCATGCAGGACCCTGTATGCTAAGGTGAGGGGTTTGAAATTTATACAGAGGGCAATAAATAACCATTGAAAGATAGAGAGCATCTATCATGATCAGATGTATTTACATTTCTAAAAGATCACTCCGGCTACAGTTGGAGGGTAGATGTTTGAAAAGATATCAGACTAGAGTTAAGAAAACTAATTGAGAGGTTTTCTAGTAAACCAGATGAGAAATGAGGGCCATACCTAAGGCAGTGTGTACTGGGGGTGGAGAATGAGTCAAAAGGACAGATTCAAGACATTAAAGCAGTAGAACCAAAAGGACTTAGTGACTGACTGAATGTCAAAGGAGGAGGAAAGGAGTCAGCAGATGTGTATGTGTGGGTAGGGGTGGGGATGCCCAGGTTGAGCTTAGATAAGGATATAGATCTATCTAGGTATCTCTAATAAACTAATGCCACCCATCAATTCTTTGGGGTCTTCTGTTAAGAAATGTGAGTTATTGATTAATGTGACCTCATTTGTATGCCAGGATAGTGATCTGGGGAAACTTGAGGTTATGCTAAGATGACTCCAAGGTTTCCAGGTTAGCGAACCAAGAAGATATATTTTAGTGTAAGCTTCCCTAGAAATTTTTCAAATTAATAGTAACAGGAATCCAGGACTCTGAGCATGAGGGCGGGGCCGCACTGAGACTGGAGCCACGGTGTGCTTTGGGGTCCTAGATGGCTCTTGATCTACATGCTGGTGTTTTACCACTCACTCAACTCAGTCCTACTTTTCAAGTCTGATTCTTCCTGTCATGCTATCAGATGGCAGATTCTCTCTTGGTGGAAGCCAAATGATATTGACATATTAACCATAGTGCTTCCCATCCCATTATTTCCTATTATTCTTATGCTTTTCTCATCCCTCCCACCCATACTAAAGGACTCTTTGGCCACAGAGGATGAATCAGAGGGAAGCAAATGAATTTTATGCTAATGGGAATCCCTGTGCCCTATCAGCCTGAACCAATTTCTTGGGGACAACTGTAGAACCCAAAAGATAGGTTTGGGGGTTCAAAAATAAATATGACCTGTGCCTAACTTCCTGGGTGAAGCCCAGAGAAGTGGCAAGCCCTGAGGAGTTACCCCTCACCAACATGTAAGAAGAACAATAGAGATGGCTATGTGATGAATCTATGCAAATAAGCCTGGAACAGCCTTGTGGAGCCTCCCCACAGTGGTATGAGGAACAACCAGATGTTTCCCATGTATCCAGGGGAGCAAGGAAGTAGCTGAGAGAGCTGAACTTGGAGACAGTGATCAGAACAAGAAGAACTCAACAGTGGATGGATACCATTGTAGAAAGAAGAAATACCTCAAACATAGATGTCATCTGCAGCTGGGGCAGAGGGGGTTGGTACTCTGAATTCACTAAGGAAACCCTGAATTGACTGAGATTGCTTTTTAAAAAAAAGACCCAAATTAAGTTTCTGCTAACAGGCTGAATACAAGCTGAAAACAGATAGAGGAAAGATGTTACACTTCCAGCAAATGTAAGTAATATGGCCTGAGATTCATATCTACTGTATTTGCTTCCAGTTGAGGCTCTACATGAAGGAAGAAATCTGATTGCCTCAGCTTGTGTTACAGGCGAGGCCATGGGGTCCTGAGCCAGCAAGGAAATTGCTGTCTTTGAAGGATCAGGTGCTCATACCTAGTCCCATAAGGAGAAGCAGGTCTAAAGCTCACTAGTAAAGGTGGGTTGACTACTTTCAAAGAAATCTCTGTGGCTTAGCATAAAATGGTCTAATGATTTATTTCTCACTCATATCACAGTCTAATATGGATTATGGAGAGGGGCGGGGAGGAGGGGTTCGCTCTAGGCAGTCATCTGGATATCCACGCTCAGCCATCTTTTAAGGCCTCTGCGTCTTCCACTGGTTTCTCTTCATCCAGAGGTAGATGAAAGGAGAGTACACGGAGGGTTGGGAGGGACATTTTAATGTGCCAGGCCTAGAACATTGCACATTAAAAAATAAGCAAGTGGGCAAGGAAAGGCAGTCTGGTGATGTACTCAGACAGAGGAGGAGAAAAAATCCTAGTGAGCCCTAATCATCTCAACCAGGCGGTGAAGACTAATGAAGGGCCAAGCTAAGGGGTGGTCATTATTGTCCTCTCTCCCTCTCCAAAAGGCCTTGTGCAATGCTTTGCAGTAAGTAGACACTTAATGTCTAATACTACAAAACCACAGCATTAAGAAGTTCCCGGAAGTAGCATCTGTTTTTAGAGCAGAAGTTGCCAGAATAGATAACTAATGCTATGGAGAAGACAGGAAGAAGTCAAGTTCCTCACACTAAAAGCTGCCTAACTGAAGGTTTCAGACAAAAGCAAAAAAGCTTGAGCAAGTCACTTTGAAAGCTGTAATTATGATGTATGCTGATTATAGCCATAATGAGCCATAAAGCTTGGAATTTCACACAGTGTCAAAGCCTCCAGGTATGGAGCGTTCTTGAATCTAATTTTTATTCTAACCAAAAAGTGAGAAGCCAACCAACAAGCCAACTGAAAAACCCAGAGTCCTTTTTTTTTTTTAAAGATTTTATTTATTTATTTGACAGAGAGAGACACTTGGAGAGAGGGAAGACAAGCAGGGGCAGTGGGAGAGGGAGAAGCAGGCTTCCTGCTGGGCAGGGAGCCCGATGCGGGGCTCGATCCCAGGATCCTGGGATCGTGACCTGAGCCGAAGGTAGAGGCTTAACGACTGAGCCACCCAGGCACCCCTCCCAGAGTCCTCTTGACACATTTTGTTCTTAAGGGAATACAGACAGAAACACTCAAAGAAAACCACAGAAATGCAAAACCCCAACCTTCCAAAGTGCAAAATATCTACAAAGCATATCTACAATACAAATTCTAGTGTTTTATCTTGTAAATTAAATCCCACTTTAAGAAAAATAAAACACTTCCAGGGGTGCCTGGGTGGCTCAGTCGGTTGAGCATCTGACTCTTGATTTTGGCTCAGGTCATGATCTCAGGGTGGTGGGATTGAGCCCTGAGTGGGGTTATGCACTTGGGAGGGAGTCAGCTTATCCCTCTCCCTCTGCCCCTCCCCCTGCACACATTAAATAAATAAATAAATAAATAAATAAATAAATAAAATCTTAATTTAAAACGTTTCCAGAAAAATATGAAAATACTTAAGACATATGTATCATTTTTACAAGTTGAGGAATTCATGCCATTGTTACTGTTTTCCCTTTTGCCATGGATTTTTTTTTTTAAACATAGGTCTTCTCTGAAAAAGGAGAAGAAGAATATTAGCAATACTATTTCATAGCTTAAAAACACTATTTTTTGTGCAAACAGCCTCTTCCTTTAGGCCTTTAAGATTCTAATTTGAAAATCAACTTTAACAGTTGCATTTTCTGTTACAGGTATACATGGTCAGCCTGCAGTTAGCCATAAAATTCCATTCTTTGAGCATTTTGTTTAGAAGAAGCTTTGCTAAAAATATTTAATAAATGAGTAAATAATGAAATTGAGCCAACTTGACTGCACATGTCCCCGATTGATCTATAGGTTTAATGTCTTCTTTTTTTTTATTAAAGATTTTATTTATTTATTTGACAGAGAGAGGGTGAGAGCACAAGCCAGGAGGCAGAGGAAAAGGGAGAAGCAGGCTCCCCGCTGAGCAGGGAGCCCATGCGGGGCTTGATCCCAGGACCCTGGGATCATGATCTGAGCCAAAGGCAGCCACTTAACTGACTGAGCCACTCAGATGCCCCGGTTTAATGTCTTCTGAAGCACTAATTGCCTGACATGTTATTGTTGGGTGAATACTGCTGCCCGTCATGCACTTACTCTCTCAAAAGTTTCATTTATTTCCCACAGGAAACTCTCTGAACCCCAAAATGCGAAAAGAAAACTAGGAGGATTTGTATTCACAGGCTTCTTGGGGGCTGTCTGAGTGTTACCATGGAGGTTATCTTCATGTTAAATGACTTTTTTGGTCAAAGCCCACTGGCCACCCAGCCCAAGTCCTTCCAAAGCAAGAGGCTAATCTCCTCCTGATGTGGAAAATCACCTGCTCTCCCATAGTTGTGACCCTGTCAAATTTTAAGGTCACAGCATCTATCCTTCCTGTCAGAATATTTGCTCAACAATGGAGATAAGTTACTTTGATTAGCATATGAGCAGACCTTCCTTACAGCCTACAGAGCAAGGGCGCCCCCATAATGTCCCTACTGAACATTCTGAAAATTCTCTCTCTTCTTCCCTCTAAATTCTTTATTCATTGAGAATCTATACTGATTTTTTTAAAAGATTTTATTTATTTATTTATTTGAGAGAGAGAGCGTGAGAGAGCACCAGCGGGGGAGAGAGGCAGAGAGAGAGGGAGAAGCAGACTCCTTGCTGAGCTGGGAGCCCAACGTGGGGCTCGATCCTAGGACCTTGAGATCATGACCTGAGCCGAAGGCAGACGCTTAACTGACTGAGCCACTGAGGTACCCCAAGAATTTATACTGATTTGACCTAAACTGCAACGAAGTTTATATCGTTGCTATTTTGGAAGAATTTATTAAGCAAATAAGCTTAAGTAAGTTAGTATAAGTAAGTTAGATGTGGGGCTTCACGAGCTCCAGTTTAAAAAGCACTCTCAACACACACCTCATTTTGTCCTCATAACCACCCTATAACAAGTTTTGTTGTCCCTATTTTATAGATGAGGAAACTGGAGCTCAGAAAGGTAAGGTGACTTGCTCCAGGTTATATAGATTGGGTTGTGAGTAAGGATACAAACATCATCATCATCACTATTATTATACATAATAATAGCATTTAATATCTATTGGCCAATGATTATGTAACAGGTATTATGTTAACTGTTGTATTTTTTTTTTTAAAGATTTTATTTATTTATTTGAGACAGAGAGAATGAGAGAGAGAGAGAGCACATGAGAGGGGGGAGGGTCAGAGGGAGAAGCAGGCTCCCTGCCGAGCAGGGAGCCCGATGCGGGACTCGATCCAGGGACTCCAGGATCATGACCTGAGCCGAAGGCAGTCGCTTAACCAACTGAGCCACCCAGGC
>NC_138385.1:24820436-24851664 GCF_054177405.1 Leptonychotes weddellii
TTTCATGTGTCTGTTGGCTATTTGGATGTCTTCTTTGGAAAAATGTCTGTTCATGTCTTCTGCCCATTTCTTGATTGGATCATTTGTTCTTTGGGTGTTGAGTTTGATATGTTCTTTATAGATTTTGGATACTAGCCCTTTATCTGATATGTCATTTGCAAATATCTTCTCCCATTCTGTCGGTTGTCTTTTGGTTTTGTTGACTGTTTCTTTTGCTGTGCAAAAGCTTTTTATCTTGATGAAGTCCCAATAGTTCATTTTTGCCCTTGCTTCCCTTGTCTTTGTCAATGTTTCTAGGAAGAAGTTGCTGCGGGTGAGGTCGAAGAGGTTGCTGTGTTCTCCTTTAGGATTTTGATGGACTCCTGTCTCACATTTAGGTTTTTCAACCATTTTGAGTCTATTTTTATCACAGTTACTTTAAATCCTCATAGTTTATTTTATTTTTTATTTTATTTATTTATTTATTTTTTGCGAGAAAGAGCATGAGCTGGGGGGAGAGGGGCAAAGGGAGAGGGAGAGAGAGAAACTTAGGCAGACTCCACACCCAGCACAGAGCCCATCATGGAGTTTGAACTCACGACCCTGAGATCATGACCTGAGCTGAAATCAAGAGTTGGACACTTAACCAACTGAGCCACCCAGGCACCCCATAAATCCTCATAGTTACTTTAAATTAAATACTTTAAATCCTGTGTCATATCTGAGTCTGGTTTTGATTACTTTGTTTCTTCAAACTACTCTTGATTGCCTTTTGGCATACCTTGTAATTTTGGGCTGAACCCCAGACATGTTATGTCAGTAGGAAAAAAAGCAAATAGATGTAGTGTATGTTAATATGGGTAGAAAGTAGACTGTGTTTAAGGTGTGTTGTCACTAATAGGTATTAAAGGCCTCAAATTGCTCTGGTGTCCTTGTTTTTGTCTCACCTTAATTTTGATCTTCCCCAAGTATTCCTCCTTAGAGAGCATCTGTGTCCTGCAGCTCTTTCAGCTGTAACCCACTGTATACTAGAGGCTGGTTGGTGTGGCAGGAGTTGTGGGGGGCATTCTATACTCTTTTGGTTAAGTCTCAGTCCTTGAGTGGTCCAGCATCTCTGGGATGTGGCCTTCACAGGTATTTCTGTCCCTCCTCCAGGGTCATAGCTTTTTTCCCCCACCCTGTCCCCCAGTCCCCACCCTAGCTGCAGCATTCCCAATCTATTTCCTTAAAACCCTGTCCCCTTGTGACTGTCATTGTTTTTGTTTTTGTTTTTTTTAAAGATTTTATTTATTTATTTGAGAGAGAGAGAATGAGAGATAGAGAGCATGGGAGGGAAGAGGGTCAGAGGGAGAAGCAGACTCCCCGCTGAGCAGGGAGCCCGATGCGGGACTCGATCCTGGAACTCCAGGATCATGACCTGAGCTGAAGGCAGTCGCTTAACCAACTGAGCCACCCAGGCGCCCCTGTTTTTGTTTTTGTTTGTCTTGCTTCTTAAGTGTGATAGGAATTCTGGAGTCAGCTGGAATGGGGGTAGGGAGCAATGCCCTTCTCCCAGGTGGGGTACAGTTTCCGTATCACCCAGGGGTAAAGGTTTTTCCCTGGAAAGGAGGACTTTGTCATGGAGCAGACTTCCAGTGTGTGTGGCAATGGCTCCTCGTCTCTCCAGCCAGCCAGGGCCAGGAAGGCTCCTTTCCCAGGTCCTCACTTTGAGAGACTGATGGAGTTCCCGGAGGGAACAGTCATACTCGTTCTGGGGGGGCTGCCTTCGACTGTGGCCCCCAGGAGTTTTCTCACTCTCACGCTGGCCCACATATAGACTCCAGCAATTTGTCAAAATTACTAGTCAAGTAAGTGGTCCTACTATCTATGAAGTCCAGTGCCTTCTGCTCCATGTAAGAAAATCGCAAATGCTGTATCTCTCTATTTGTACCTGTCTCTGCAGATTTAGGGGTGGCTGTTTGCCCTCTGACCTTAGTTCTCTGATGGATCCCAAAAAAGTCATTCATTTCCAGCTCGCCCAGTTTTTCCTGTAAGGATGGGAGCAATGACTTCCAATCTCCTTACATATCAGAGCTGAAACTGAAAGTCACTTCCCTAAGAGAATGAAAATATATGTCCCCACAAAGACCTGTACACAAATATTCACAGAACTTTATTCATAACAACCAAAAACCAGGGGAAAAAAAATCTCCATCAACAAGTGAATGAATGAACACTGTGATATAACCCTACAATGAAATACTACTCAGCAATAAAAAGGAATGAACTAGTAATAGATGCAACAATATGGATGAATCTTAAAGTGCTCTGAGTAAAGGAAGACAGACCAAAAAACTACTACATAATGTACAATTCCATTTATATAAAATTCTAGGAAATGTATTCTAATCTGGAGCACCAGGAATGAGACCAGTAGTTGCCTGAGGCTGGGCAGGTGGCAAGGAAAGACTGTCACACAGAAGGAGGAAACTTTTGGAAGTGATGGATGTGTTCTGTATTATGATCATTGGTGGAGGTTTCACAAGTATATTCATGTGTCAAAACTCATTCAGTTGTATCCTTTCAATGGGTATAGTTTATTGTATGTAAATGATTACTCAGTAAAGTCGATTTTTAAAGTTTCTACCTTTGGTATTAGAGGTTTTCATCCTAACTCTGCTCTCTGCTACTTACCAGCTATGTGACCATGAGCTAGCCACTTAACCTCTCTGAATCTGTTTCCTCATAAGTCAGTACTATTTTGTATAAATTTTGTGACTATTATATAGAATGGCTCACATGAGGCACCTAGTAGAGTATCCAGCACACAGTGAGTTTTTGATAAATAAAAGTGGGTGGATAGGGGCGCCTGGGTGGCTCAGTCGGTTAGGCGTCTGCCTTTGGCTCAGGTCATGATCCCAGGGTCCTGGGGTTGAGCTCCTTGCTCAGCAGGGAACCTGCTTCTCCCTCTCCCTCTGTCTGCTGCTCCCCCTACTTGTCTCTCTCTCTCTCAAATAAATAAATAAAATCTTTAAAAAATAAAAAAAGTAGGTAGATAAAGAAAGCACCGATGCCAGCCTTTATGAAACAGTAAGTAAGTGTCAGTTTATTTTGCCAATAATTGTCAGCATTTATATTCTTGCAATATACCCTGCTTCAAAGATGACCTGGTTGGTTTCTATCACCATTCCACCCCTTAGGTTCTAACAGGGACTGGAAGCCAACCAAGAGACTTGTGGTAGAGGTTCCAGGCTCATGGCAGGCTGGGAAAAGAACTAATTTTTGGTGCCCCTTGGGTCACATGCTGGATGCTACCTCTTACTCTGGTTAAAAGACAGGCTCAGAGCCGGCCTTCTATATCCTCTGGCTATTCCCCACCATGCTCCATGCTCTACAGAGTCATTTCACAAAGAGACGGCCTCGGGGAGATCATCTAGTCCGACGGTTCTCAAAGTGCAGTCCCTACAGCAGCCACCTCAGCATCGCCTGGGAATTTATGGAAATGCAGATTCTCAGGCTCCACCTGAATCAGAAACTCTGAGGGATGGACCCAGCCATCTGTGACTTACCAAGCCCTCTGGGCGATTCCAATGCACGTGAAAGTCTACGAATCACTTGCACTAGTCCAACATTTCCGTTTCACAAATGAGAACACTGAGACCCAGGTGTCCAAGTTCACCAAGTTGCTATCTGATAGAACTAGTGCTCTGACCCTCAACCCAGTCCTCTTTCCAATATGCCACAGAGTTCTAGAAACATGTTTGCTGACTACCAGTGGAAAGGACAGTAACCTCTTCCTTCTACTAGGAAAGAGCTTAAAATGTTATTAAGTGTTCCTGTAAACTCAGGAAGGTTACCAAACATGTGGAATGAATCAAGTCCAGCCACGTGCATTCCAAAGGCCAACGAGAGACTCTTCCTGCTTTTAGCATTAATTTTACTTCCCTTGACATCAGAGATTCTGGATAGCAACCACCTTAAACAAATATTTGCGGTGCTTGGCTCACTCAGCCTGCTGCAAGCAGCCAGAAGCAACACATGCAGCACAGAACACAGACATATTCAGTCCTTTCAGAAACAGCAAAAAAAGGGCCCCTGAAACCTGGCTCTCTGGGGCGCTGCAAGATGCAGCTAGCACATCTGGCCAGAGAGGCCAGCCACACCTCACTACCCGCGACAATGGGTAACTGAGTAGCCAGATCTTTTAAAAGGATCCCAATTAGTGGAGCAGTAAGGGACCCAAATACCCAGGCAGGGCCAGGCTGGCTGGGCAGACTACTTCCTTTGATCATGTTGAAACTGATTCATGTGAAAGGGAGAGGGTCTGGAAACCATTCACCTGAGGTCTTCAGCGCTTCAAGTACCATCGCCCTTACCACAAGATCCAGAAAAATCCGAGATGCAGGGCATGGGATGGTATCTGAGCAACAGTTTTAGAACAGTTGGAACTAGAATATGCAGTATGTCACCGCGGCGCCTGGGGGGCTCAGTTGGTTGAGCGTCCAACTCTTGACTTGGGCTCAGGTCATGATCTCAGGGTCATGAGATGGAGCCCCACGGTTGGGCTCTATGCTGGGCGTGGAGCCTGCTTGTCCCTCCCCCTCTGCTCCTCTCAAGTAAATAAGTAAATAAAATCTTTTTTTTTAATTAAGAAATAAAATATGCAGTATGCCACCACTGAGGCACCAGAAATTACTCAGGGTCAAGTTAGCACAGAATACATAAAACAGTTCTGCCCATAAATCACCCATAGAGAACAAGACATCAGGAACAGGTTCAAAGTTGGGGAGGTAAGGAAGGAGGGACTCTTTGCTCGTTCCTTCTCTTGCCATAAGGATCTTTCCTTCTCTTCAGTCTCCTAAATCTATGATTCTACAACTTCCTTTTACACGTTTTTTTCCCCTTCTTCCAGCCTTTCTTCTCCATGCCTCCCCTCTCCTCTACCTTGTTCCTTCTCTTAGACTCACTCTCCTCCAAGTACAATCCTGTCCTAGGCCAGACAAGCAGCCTGAAATTCGGGTGTGGTCTGCCAGCTACCCCTGTCCCATGGCAAGACCAGGGAGAAGCACTGGTTAGTCCCACACAGCTGCCAGGGGACTGGGAATCACGCAGCTTGCCCAGGGCCAAACACAGCCTCTTTGGGCCAGACTGGCCCTGTTCTGACCAAACTCCTAGGCAGACAGGTATAGAAATGGGCATTGTCACCATCTTTGCCTTGTACCCCCCAAAATGCACTCCTGTCACACTTCCCCTAATACAGAGCCCCCATAGCCTCCATGAGAGTAACTCTGTCCCCTTCCTGTTGGGACTTGACATTTGGACTGTCAGCTCCACCCTCCCACCCCAAGAAGCTGGATTTTATACCATTTTCCCCTTCCTCCTAATCGAGGTTTTATTCCTCGGCTCCCTAGTGCGTGCTCCCAGCATGCCCTTGTGGCTCGATCATACCCTGCTGGGGCTGAATTATAACCGCCTTTCTCCCACCTTTCATTTCTTTTCTCGCCCCTCCCTTTTTTTCCATCCCCTCTCTCTTTTACTTTCATCCCTGCTGTCTAGACGCTTCCCCCTCCCTCCTGTCCCTTCCTTTTCCTTTTCTGAATCCCTTCCCCCCACTGTAATTATGGCACATTTAGTGTTCTACATGAACAAGACAGAACAATCACTCTGTGAACAGGATCCGGGGACTGAAGTGTCTCCTTATGACCTTGACCATTTTACACAACCAATTCTCAAAGAAGATGGATTAATCAAGGTTGATTTGAACCTGCTGCCCCCTGTCAGAGTCTCTGAAGCTGATCTTCCCGACACAACAATTTTCCATTTTAACAGAGGCTGTCAGGGATGAGGATGTTAAGACAGTCAAGTGCTCTTTGCTTCCCTCCAGCCACCAAAAAGCAATTTTCGCTAATGCTAGTGAGGATTACATTAAAATTGTGTAAAAGAAAGACATGACCTCATTTTTTTTTTTTTTGTCAACTGGTGCTCAGCAGGGCTGTGAAGGTGCTCTCTCCCACCAGCTCTAGCTACCGAGGCTGACCTGAAATGTTGAAAACTCAGGGGTTGAGTGGAATCATTCACTTTGGATCACCATAACCTGTTACCATTGGGTGAGCCTAAAACCTCACTGACCCGACCTCTCCCAGACCATTTTTCATGCTTCTTGGAATTCAGGATAACTTTCCATTTCAGATCTTTGGAAGGAAGGAGGCTGGTCCAAATTGATACAAAGTTTAAATTTGTTGGTGATTCCCAAATGGATTCTGATCAATTGATACATCCAAAACATTCAGCCTTCCAGTACTATAATTTGCCTTCTTAATTTAAAGCACAGAGTGTGACTTTAAGTGTCCCCCTCCCCACCAATCATTGCCAGGGAGAAGTCCTCAAGAGGCCCTAAGAAGAAATGATAAAGCAAAGAGACCCTCTAATCACATACACACTCACTTTTAAAACCCCAAAACATTTCACTTGCACATCATATTCTCTCTTTTTTATATTATACACTTAAGTAAAACAATTGGCTATAACAGTACAAGTGTCAAAAGAACTATAAGGCACGGATCTGCTACTAGATCTTCTATATGATCTTGTGTTTTTAGACAAGAATCCCTGAAAATGACATGTCCCATGTTTCTAGTAAAAGAGACCATATGGGTACAGTTTGTTTTCAGTTAAAAAAAAAACAAAAAACCAAAACAAAACAACCTCCCTACTTTTTCAAATAACTACTTAAGCCCCAAGAAGGCCTTCATCAAATCAGATCCCCATTTGCTCAAACTCTTCTCTATTTAAAACTAGCAGTGGCCAAACTGACCGTGGGTTCTGTTCCTTGGCTCTGGTAGTCTAACTTGCCCAAAGGATTATGTGCAGTGCATAGCTGGGGCTTTCCTACCCAGGGAAGGCAAATTACTACTCATTCCCAAATCCTGACCTTGATACCTGGGTTAGGATTCTCCCTAGGGCAGCCCCCTAACTTCTTTGTGCATTATGTTCTTTTATCTTCCAGTATTAGCTATGTCATCATGTTCTTTTACCTTCCAGTAGTCATTCATTCACCCAAATATTTATAGAATGCCTGCTATGTGCCAGTCTACTGGCTAGGCACTAATGCTCATTGCAATGAGCAAGGCAGTCACAATGTCTTCCCTTAGTTTACAATCCAGTGTCCTCCTGGGTCTGCTGTCTGTTTGATTCTTGGACCAGACTCCTTTCCTCAGTCCCGTCCTTAACCCAGGTGTTTCTACTCTATTCCTTAGACCAATTGTGGGCATTGAATCCAGTCCACAGGGGTCTCCTGCTTTAACCCCAGGCCTGAGACCCAAAGCCTGGCCAGAAGGATCTTCATAGGCCAGAAACAAAGAGGCCAGACAGGTCACCATTACCCCTTGATCTGGTTCTATCTTTTTCCCAGTCATGATCTATCTACATTCAGATTCCTGAAACTCATGTCCCAGGAATCTGATGGCCAGGACTGTGCTTGTTCCTTTGCCTCTGTGTTCCCTAACACTACCCAGTCAATCACTGGACCTGCATGGAGCCTTGTACATTCAAATTAGTAGATGGTCATAACACCCTGAAGTCGGTTTCAGACCTGTAAAGATAGAAACATCATTCAAAACCTGTATGAGTCAGCGTCCCATCAGGAATTAAACGGCTTACTCAAAATGAGTATTTTGGAGAGAGAGGGTTAGTAAATTATTCATAAAGGTGCAGACAGGGCGCCCAGGGCTAGTAACAGGAGATGGGGATGCCTTTATCATCTAGGCAAGAGGCCTTTGATGTCATTCCTACAGGACAGCCTCCAGAGGCTGAGTGTGGGATGGAGAGGGATGGAGGGAAGATCTGAAGGGGCAGGTGGAAGCTATCCAGCACAGAACTTCTCATTCAGATTTTGCAATAATTCAGAGGAGCAGAGATCAAGGTCTTGTTCGTTGGACTGTGAAAATTGGCTTTGTTAACCAAATGAGCAGGATAAACTAAACGGCAAAAAAAGAGCTTTTAATCCTTTGGAAGAAAGTAAACATTTTCAGACATTTTTAAACTATGAAAGAATCCATTTGCATAGGACAATGAATAAAATTTTTCTTATCTATTTATTAAAATAGGTCTCACTTTGACACTTTGTTAGCATTAGCTCATGTTAGTAAATGTGACTGAAAGGAATGGAACTGTATTGATTGAAAATAGCCTGGAAAAAAAAGAAAAAGAAAAAGAAAATAGCCTGGATTTTGGATTTAAAACTATTTCAGGTTGGTTTCCTTGCAGCCCCCCCAAATAAAAAGTAGGTATACCAAATTAAGGAGGTTTAATGCTTATAGTAATGATAGTAATGTGACACTGTTACCAATGAATGAAAAATTGTCTGCAGTCCATTGGAAGAGCATAACAATAAGAAAAAGAGCTGACGTTGGGGCCCTTGCTTTTATTTTTTTTAAGAGCTATTTATTTATTCTGAGAGAAAGAGAGAGAGAGAGAGCATGGGCAAGAAAGGCAGAGGGAGAGAGAATCTCAAGCAGACTCTGCGCTGAGCGGGACACCCGATGTGGGGCTCCATCTCACGACGCTGAGATCATGACCTGAGCCAGAGTCAAGAGTTGGATGCTTAACTGACTACGCCACCCAGGCGCCCCGGGGCCCTTACCTTTTTAAAAAAATAATAATAATAAATGCACCTCGTTCCCAGAGCTTCCATCACACAGCCCAGGCTCCTGACTTCCCCTCTGCCCGCATTGCTGACCCTGAGCAGTCTCCCCAGACTGCCCACGTGGTAAGGCTGAGGCCCTGTCTAAAGCCCCGCAACTAGTCACAACAGAGTCTACGATAGACAAACTCTGATCACTGAGGCTGATCCTCTCAGTGTCAGACACACTGGCTTGGCCATTTATTAGCTGTGCCACTTCGCACGAGTTATTTACTCTCTCCGAGCCTCACCTTCTTCAACTTTAAAACGGGGACAATGATAAGTCTACATCATCAGTTGTTACAGGGATTACATAAGACAATGTCTATAAAACAACTAGCACAGTGCCCGGCACATTATAAGTGCACAATAAAAACCATTATTTTTCTACTCAGACACAAGAGCTAATGCGAAGAAAAGGAGGGAAAAAAGCAGGGGTGAGGAGTGGGTTACCTTTCAATTAACTAGAATGTTACATTGCCCAGACTCCCATTCCCCAAGGGGTGCCATTAAGTCCACATTTGTAGTATTGATTTTTTCCAGGACAACGAACATTCTACACATTAAGCATCTCTACCTCCCGCTGCCGTTTCACAGGTGGCTGCTATAATAAGATCTCCACTCACATCAACGCAGGTCTTTATCTCCTTCTCTGTCAAAAGCAGGAGGTAAAACAGGACAAAAGACCTAGGTCACTACTGGGGTGCGGGGGAGGCATGTGCCTAAGAAGCTTCAAGAAATAGACTAGGAAGGGGACCTGAGGTGGAATAAGAGACAAAAGAGGAAGAGATTCAAGTTGCCACGGTGTGTTCGGCTCTTAATCCAGAGAAAACACATCCGTACACGTTAGGCACACTCTCACATCTGATTTATTTCTCCCTTTATCCTTGTGGCGCAAAGTCCAGGGTCACGAATTTCCCCACTCACCCATCCCCACAAGGAGAGAGGATAAGAGGGGATAAGAATGTGTAGGCCAATCTGAATACTCCCCCAGCCCCCAACATAGCCTCCCTCCTTCCATCCTTGCCACTCTGTAGTCTATCCTCCACATAATGGCTCCTGGTCTAGTCTGTTGCCCTGCAGCAGATGATGCCCCTCATCTGCTCAAACCCATCCAGTGTCTTTTCATCTCACTCAAAGTAAAAGTCCTAGTCCTGGGGCACCTGGGTGGCTCAGTCGGTGAAGCGTCTGCCTTCGGCTCAGGTCATGATCCTGGGGTCTGGGGATTGAGCCCCGGGTCGGGCTTCCTGCTCAGCAGGGAAGCCTGCTTCTCCCTCTGCCTCTCCCTCTGCCCCTCCCCACCGCTTGTGCCCTCTCTCTCTCTCTCTTTCTCAAATAAGTAAATAAAATCTTTTTTTAAAAAAGTCCTAGTCCTTACAATGGCCTACAAGGCCCTAAGCAACTTGCCTGCCCCCAACCACCTTCCCCTTCACTTCCCTCCAGCCACACTTAGGCTCCTTGTTTTACCTAGAACACCAAGCACACTCCTGACTTGAGCTCTCTGGATTGGCTATTCCTTTTGCCAAGAATACTCTTCCATGCATCTGCATGGTTCACCCCAGCAACCTCTTTCAGGTCTTCATTAATTGTCCCTTTCTCTGTGAAGTTTACCTCGACCTCTCTTGGACTAAATGTTTGTGTCCCCTGGCCAAAATGTATATGTTGAAATCCTAACCCTCAATGCGATGGTATTAGGAGGCAGGGCCTTTGGGGGGTGGTTTAGGTCATGAGCGTGGAGCCCTCATGAATGGGATTAGTGCCCATATAAATAAGACCCCAGAGAGTTCCCTCACCCCTTTTGCCACATGAGGACAAAGCGGGATGACAGCTCTCTATGAACCAAGAAGCAGGTCCTCACCAGACACCAAATCTACCAGCACCTTGATCTTAGACTTCCCAGCCTCCAGAACTTTAAGAAATAAATATTTGTTATTTAAGCCACCCAGTCTATGGTATTTTTTTATAGCAGCATAAAGGGACTAAGACAACCACCCCAATCCAAACTGCATAACATACCACCCCTGCCATCCCCTATCCCCTCTTCCTTACTTTATTTTTTCTATTGTATTTATCATCATATCAAAATAATATATATTTAATTATCTTATTTATTATCTAATTTTCCCATTAAAAAATAAACCTCATGGGGCGCCTGGGTGGCTCAGTTGTTAAGCATCTGCCTTTGGCTCAGGTCATGATCCCAGGGTCCTGGATTGAGCCCCGCATCTGGCTCCCTGCTCCGCAGGAAGCCTGCTTCTCCCTCTCCCACTCCCCCTGCTTGTGTCTCTCTCTCTCTCGCTGTGTCTCTCGCTGTCAAATAAATTTTAAAAATCTTAAAAAAATAAATAAATAAATAAACCTCATGATGGCAGGGATTTTCGTCTCTTGGCTATCTTTTTTTAAATTATTATTATTATTATTTTTTTTTAAATAAACTCTACATCCAATGTGGGGCTCAAACCCATGACCTTGAGATCAAGAGTCACATGCTCTACTGACTGAGCCAGCCAGGCACCCCTCTGTTTGTTTTTTTTAAATTAATATACAGTGTTAGATTAGTTTCATGTTGTCTTTTTTTTTAAGATTTTATTTATTAATTTGAGAGAAAACACGAGGGGGGAGGGGCAGAGGGACAAGCAGACTCCCCACTGAGTGCAGAGCCCTATGCGGGGGCCTGGCAGTGGGAGAGGGGCTCAATCCCAGGACCCCGAGATCACAACCTGAGCCAAAGTCACACACCCAACCGACTGAGCCACCCAGGCGCCCCAGTTTCATGTTGTCTCTTGGCTATCTTCATGGCTGTGTTCCCAGGGCCTATAACAGTGCCTGGCCTGTGATAAACACTCAATATTTGTGGAATGAGTAAATTCACATAGTTTCAAGCAGTGGTTCCCAGCTCTCGCTGTACATTTGGAATCACTTGAGTGGAGGGCTTTTAAAACCTACTGATATCCATTAAATTTGAATATCTGGGAGTAGGGCCCAAGAATCCTTTTTTTAAAAAGCTAAGCAGGTGATCCTAATAGGCAGCCAGCATTAACTCCTGGTTCAAAAAGTCAAATAGCCCTTAATATCTTATGAATAACAGGGACAACCCCTCTGCAGAGGAAACCAATAAGTATTCATTAAAGAATCTGGATGAGATCAGGTTCAAATGATCACCAAGGGGAAAAAACCAAAGGGGGCAGTCAGTGGACTATGGCCAAGGCAGAGTTGCAGGGAATCATGGAGTATGCTACGGTTAAGAGGTGAGACAGACCGTACCTCCATGTGCACCTGTGCCTCCATGGAATCAACTAGGGTCCACGAACCAGCTTTCAGTTTTAGAGATTAACAGACTATTTTGTCAGCCCATTCAGAGGGGATCTTCATGAGGGATCAACTCCCATTCACCAAACTCACAATAGACTAATAACACAGGTCGCATTATTATGCAGCTACACGACTAATTCACGGTGCTATAGCCCTGACAGAGAGGAGGGCCATACAGAGATGGAGTACTTATTGGATGCAGAAGTTTTAATTTAGGGGGAACGAAGGGGGAGAGAAGGCAATCTGAAAGGGGGCACTGCTCAGGTAGGCACTTCTCAGAGAGAGGCATGCCATGTGGTAAGCATCTGGAGCCACTATAGGGAGCCTCTGCTTTGCCTAAGCTTTTAACCCTGTTTTTAACAAGTGCTTAGAGATGCCAAATACCTGGTGGTGGGAGGAAACAGGGATGCATCAAAGGGAGAAAAATAAGTTTGCATTTCCCATTGAAAAGGGAAAGCAGGGGAAAAAAGCATGGTGGTGGTGGGGAAAGAAGTTGAATACTAACTACCATTTTTAATTAGGCACATATTATCTCATTTAATTCTCCCACCAGCACTTCGAGGAAGGTACTATTATTCCCTTCTATATGCAAGAAACTAAGGCTCCGAGAGGTTAAATAGGTTGCCCAAGATCACACAGTTGGTAAGTAGTAGAGGCCAGACTGGTCCTCTCTAAAGCCCATGCCTCAACCCAGTTGTCCCCAGATGTTTTTGTTCATGAGAATCACCTGACGAGCTTGTATGAAATGCTAACTGCTGGGCCCCAACTCCTGAGATTCTGATTTGGAAGGTCTAAGGGGAGCCCAATCTGCATGTCAGAAGCCCCACTTCCCCTCTGCCTGGATACTTATGGGGCAAGTGGTCCTTTGTGAGGACTCACAGCTCTCCTCTGTGTGTGAATGCCCTTGGGCAAGGAAGATGCCTCCTCCCTCTTCACTGCATAGCCAGGTTAGAATTTAAAGAAGCTTAAAGCATGATTCTCTTGTGCTCTTTGATCCTCTTCCACTTCCTGGAGTTGCTTGATGAGTTCAAAGGCCCTTCACAGTGAACTCAGATCCGGGACAAAGTGCACACATGTCTTTTAGTGAAGCATCTATCCTAGCAGGCTCACGTCCCAGGAGAAGGGGATGAGCTCTCCTTCAACGTGAGGCCCCTAAATTAGGGGTGACAGGGGGCCCTGTTGCAGATCGAGTCACCCTGAACATCCTCAAGAAGAGAGCATCTGTTTGGCCTTGAACTGGGTTGTTTGCTCTGCACCCCTCCCTACAGCTCTCTCTGCACAAGTCCCAGGAGGGAGAAGCATACATTGGATCCCTGAGAACTAGCTGCTTTAAGGAGTGCAAAAGTCTTCCCAGCTGCTAGGAATCGGCCCTGCTGGCCTCTGGTGGGCGGGTGTCTCTTCTCTGCCAGAAAGCTGTTCTTTTCCTGGCCTCAGTGAAATCACCTGCATTTGGATTTAATTCTGCTTTGGCTCTCCCTCAACACACTGTTCTCACCCTCAGCTCCCCAGAAAGCCAGCCCCCTCTCTTCCTCTCAGCTTCTCCTTGACTCCACTCCCCCAGGCCAGGTTTCTGGGGGCACGCACGTTGTAAGATCCTTGGTGGCTCAGGGTTGAAGCATTTCATTAAAGAAATGGCCCAAGTGGGGAAGCTCACCCTTCCACTCCTTCAGAAAAGATGAAACCATTCAACTCATGGAGCACAAGTAGCGTAGAGGACTCAAAACTCCGTTCTGCCACTCTGTGTAAGACGTCCTTTCATCTTTCCGCCCAATTCTTTGTGTACAGAAAAGGGATAGCATCTATTGTGCTTGAGTATGAGAAGGATTATACTTTTAAAAACCTGAATATCAAAGCACCTGGCACATGGAGGCTCAATAATAATATCAACAATAAATAGCTACTACTTATGAAATACTTACTACATGCCAAGCACTCTTCCATTCCCCAAATTTGGATAAATTCATTTAAGTTACAGGAACCCTCTGACTTAAGTACCTTTATCCACTTTACAGATGAGGAAACAGGTTCAGAGGAGTGGAGCAAATTGCCCAAGGTCACAAAATGAGTGTGAATCAGAGTTGACAGTCAGACCTGAGTCTGTGACTCCAAGGCCTGATGCTGGTACTGTTATTGTCCTTGTTTCCTAAGGAGCTGCTGTATGCAAATCACGCAGACAGTTTTGAAGACCACAAAGGGTAAGTACACAGGGGGACTGTCCTCAGTACGTTCACAGTCTGAACCAGATACGGGGATGAGGCCTATGCATGAAAGAGAGACTAATACGAGGTAGTTCTGCCAAGTGCCCACACGTGGTTCGGAAGTCCAAGGAGGAAGAGGATGCTGGGAGACACTCCTCCATGGGTCTGTTGTGTTCCTGTATTTCTCGCTGGCTATGCCAAACAGGCAAGGCCCTGACCACTCTTTATCTGGACATTTCTCAGGGTTATGTATTGCAGCTGGCAATTTTGTGGAAGGAGTTAATGTCACCCCCTGGGACAAAGAGGAGGCAGGCTTACCGCTTGCTATAAAATGCTGGGTTCCCTAAGCTCAGTGCCCCGCAGCTGTGATGTAAACCGACTATGTGTAAAGCATGCATATGGGGCCCTCTGTGTTATCCCTGTGGGAATGGGTGACAAGGGCAACTGTCACAGACAGGCCAATGACCATGCCGCTTGCTGTGCTATGAGCAATACAGTCTGTTATGTCTGATCCAGGAGTCTCCTATTTTCTTCCAGCACCCATGAAACAGCAACAGGCTAAATTATGAGTTTGTAAGTAGGGTAAAATCAAATCCCAGACCTGACAGAAGACCTGAGAAGCTGTGATGTACCACACACACTTTTAGGCATTGGACATATAGCAGTGAACAAAAGAGACAAAAGTCCTCTCTCCCAGCACATACACTCTACAGGGGTGGACAGACAAGGGTACAAATAAACAAGAGGATTCGAGATTGTGATCGGTGTTCTGCAAAAAATAAACAGGGGTAAATGAGCCTCGTTGTCCTCATCCGTAAAACAGGGCCAGCATTAATACCTACTTATCGAGATCATTGTGACTACCTGGCTCACGGAAAGGTCAACAAATAGGGATTTTCACTATTATTCCTCCTTTCTTCTCCCCATGAAGATGAGGATGCTGTGCTTCGCGAGAGCTGTCTCCCCCCAGCTGCTGCCCAGGGCTGCCTTATCCAGGGCCCACAGGGCCCAGCTGGGCTCAGCTGGGCTGGTGAGCGCTGTCCATGCAGACACAGAACACAGCAAGCCTCTGCGCCCCTCCTCCCGCTTCTACCACCCCAAAGCAGCTGCGCTCCCGCCCCCAGCCCCTCCCCACCCTGGTGCCGCTCCCGACAGCAGCCTTTCCAGCCTATTTCCTCCTCCCCAGCCTCTCCCCAGCACCTGTGTCAACACGAAGCTCACTGACAGACCCCACTCCAGCCAAGATGCAAGAGACATTAGCAGATGGTAATTCGGCCATGTAAAGGGCCTGAGTCCCGGGTTTCTTTCGGAGCCATCACACGAGAAACTATGTTGAGGACCCATTTTGTTCCATGAATGCATCCCTCCCTGTCAATACCTCACCCAGACATCACTCTGATAGTTCTGTCTCCCTAGGGAACAAATAGCCGGCCTCCAATTACTCGGACCCATTCGCAGCACGCACTGTGTTCGAGCGATGGTTGGTGATCAAGTGGCTAATTCACAATAATGATGGCGCCGGACACCTCATGTCTGTGTTGCAGGCTCTGCTTCCATGTATTATATTTTCAAGGCCTTTCTGAGAGCTTCGAAAGAGACCTTCATTATAAGGGCATGTACCCCTTGTTCTGTGAGGTCTGGAGCTGGCTTAGTCTGCCTTGGCACCAAGATTTCCCCTGAGCCGCATGGAACCTGAGCTTCCCCGGGCCTTGGCAGCCTGTGGGGGTATAAAAAGTCACACTACCAGTCAGCTCCCAAATGTTACAAGCTCTTGCCTTGACCTCTCACGCAGAACGTAGCCTGAATATTATTAGTGCATCGGGGCTATCCGCTCCCCACCAGGGCCCGCTGCCACTGCGATCCTTGGTTCGGGTGCGAAGGCCCTCTGTGCCTGCCGGGCATGACCATCTGCTGCTACAGCGGAGGCCCGGGGGCCCTTGAAATGCCAAAGCCGCCATGCCGAGTGTTCCTGTAGATGAAGGAGAATGCCTCTTCCCTTTGTGATACCCTTTGCTACAGAAAACCAAGCACGCTTGCTTGCTTATGTGCTGATGTCCTACTAAGGTTTTGTTGGGTTTTCCTTAGCGACTCCTCCCTTCTCCTCCACTTCCTTTTTCTCAAAAGATTCAGAAATGATTTGAAAGGCAGCTGGGCTAGGAGACACACACATCTGCATGCAGAATGTCCCCTTTCCTCCCAAGAGGAAGGATTTTTTTTTTTTTTAAAGATTTTATTTATTTGACACAGAGAGAGACACAGCGAGAGAGGGAACACAAGCGGGGGGAGGGGCAGAGAGAGAAGCAGGCTTCCCGCCGATGCGGGGCTCGATGCGGGGCTCGATGCGGGGCTCGATCCCAGGACGCTGGGACCATGACCTGAGCCGAAGGCAGACGCTTAACGACTGAGCCACCCAGGCACCCTGAAGGATTTCTTGGTAGGTCCAGCTCACTGTACCTGGTTTTTCATTTGGCGTGAAGCCAAGTCCAATCCTGTGCATATTCTTCAACACACCAGCATCACCTATGCAACTCCTTTCTCCTTCTCCCTACAAGGGCTAAGTTAAAAGAGAAGGAAGGGAGAAAGAAGGAAGTGCAAAGGTGGGGACACCCACGTGGCCTTATGTCTGGTTTCCACTAGTACTGAGTTCTTCAAAGGCTGTATACTTATGTCAACTTCAAAGGGCACAGGAGAATGTGTGATGGCAGCTTCTGGTCAGAAGCAAAAGGTTTTCCATCTTCTCATAAGAGATGTTCAAGATGAGGCAGGAGAGTATCAATTGAAAGACTGTGTAGGCTATTTCAGGATTGGATCGGGGAGGGAGGTTCAGTAAATGGCCCTCAAGGAGTGTTATAATCCTGAGGATGGAGAAATTATTTAGAACAATATACTGTTGCCCAAAGTATGTTAGGCAAACCACCAGTGAGATGCGAGACGATTGTTAGTCATACCCAAATGAACCTTTATAATTAACAGTTACAGGTCTATTATTACAGTTTTATTTAGGGCACTTGATACTGGATTTCACTTTATGATAGTAACATTTCCTTTTAACAAAAATTTATTTATATATAAAAAAAGCAAGTCGAGGGGCGCCTGGCTGCCTCAATTGGTAAAGCATGTGACTCTTGATCTTGGGGTTGGAAGTTCGAGCCCCACGTTGGCTGTACAGATTATTTTTTAAAATATTTTATTTATTTATTTGACTCAGAGAGAGCACAAGTAGAGGGAGTGGCAGGCAGAGGGAGAGGGAGAAACAGACTCCCCGCTGAGCAGGGAGGCTGACGCGGGGCTCGATCCCAGGACCCCGGGATCATGACCTGAGCCGAAGGCAGACGCTTAACCCACTGAGCCAGCCAGGTGCCCCCAGATTACTTTAGAAAATAATAATAAAATATTGGAGCACCTGGCTGGCTCAGTCAGTAGAGCATGCAACTCTTGATTTCAGGGTCATGAGTTTGAGCCCCATGCTGGGCGTACAGCCTACTTAAAAATAATAATAATAACAAATTTTTTTAAAAAGCAGGTTGACTCAAAACTATCAAGGAAATAATAGTATAGACAGTGCATGATATGGCAAAAATCCTGAAGGTGGTATTTGAGAGACTGAAGGCTGAGAAATGATGGGGTCATGGTTTCAAGCTTGATCTATGAAGTCAGACAGACCTGGGTTCCAGTGCTGGCTCTACCACTTACTAGCTGGCTGATGTCAAGTGGACACGGATGTGCTTAGCATAGTGCTGGGCCCATATTACTCATTTCTAACACTCACTGAGTGCTTACCACCTACAAGGCTCTGAGCTAAGGTTTCTATATACAGTATCTCATTTAATCTTCCTAACACTTATGAGATAAGTACTATCATCATCTCTTTTTACAGATGAAGAGTATGAATCAGCAAGGTCAAGTAGCTTGCCTGTGACCAGGCCACTGGCAAGTGGCAGTAGGATTTTGGCCCTGACCTGTCAGCCTCCGAATCCTGACTTTCTCCACTACTGTGCCACACTGCTTCGAGTAGTAGATACGACTCTATCCATTGGCAAGTGAGGAGCTTCCATGAGACTCTTCTATCTCCAGGCATTTCCTCTGCTGACCTATGAGCATGGAATTCCCATTTTTAGGTGCTCCTTTGGATTATGGACAATAATAATAAGGTTATATGGGATTTCCCTTTGTTTTTTTCTTGTTTGTTTTTGATGGACTTTTTAAAAAAGCAGTTTTAGATTCAGAGCAATATTGAGGGGAAGATACAGAGATTTTCCATACACCCCCTGCCCCTATAGTGCATAGCCTCCCCAACTATCAACGTTCCCTACCAGAGTGGTACATTTGTTACAACTGATGAATCTACACGGACACATCATCATCACCCAGCAGCTCTAGTTTACATTAGGGTTCACTCTTGGTGTTGGACATCCTGTGGATTTGGATAAATATATAATGACATGTATTGTATTAACATGGATGGCATTACATACCATACAGAGCAGTTTCATGCCCTAAAAGTCCTCTTTTCCTCCTCACCCTTCTTTCCTCCCCCAATTCATTACATGAGGTCTTTTGTAAGAAAGAGGAAGAAACAATAGCTACGTATATTGAACACTTGTTTTTCTAAGTGTTATATATGTATTATCTCATTTAAACCTTATGCCAGGGTGCCTGGGTGGCTCAGATGGTTAAGCGTCTGCCTTCAGCTCGGGTCATGATCCCAGGGTCCTGGGATCAAGTCCCACATTGGGCTCCCTGCTCGGCGGAGAGCCTGCCCCCCCGCCCCGTCTCCTATGAATAAATAAATAAAATCTTAAAAAAAAAAAAAAAAACACAACCTTATGCCAGCCCTATAAACACCATTTTACAAGTGAGGAAGCTAAAAGTCAGAGAGGTTAAGAAATAGATTCCGAGTCACACCATGGCAGAGCCAGCATTCAAACCTGGACAGTCTTGGGCGCCTGGGTAGCTCAGTTGGTTAAGCGACTGCCTTCGGCTCAGGTCAAGATCCTGGAGTCCCGGGATCGAGTTCCACATCAGGCTCCCTGCTCAGCAGGGAGTCTGCTTCTCCCTCCGACCCTCCTCCCTCTCATGCTCTGTCTCTCATTCTCTCTCTCGCAAATAAATAAAATCTTAAAAAAAAAAAAAAGAATTAAAAAAAAAAAAACCTGGACAGTCTGATTTTAGAGTCTGCTCTCTTAACCACTATTGCTAAGGATAGTACAAAAGGAACATAGGGAAAGAGAAGAGGGAGAGACTGTCAAGGCCCCATACAAGGCCTCTTCTCTGGCCTAGGACAAGTTGGGGGTCAGAGAGAGAGGAGCCAAATTCCTGGGGAACCAGCCTTCTTCCCTAGCCTCCAAACTGCCCCAAGGAGGTAGCACTGCCTCCTTGAATCACAGGCCTGAGGGGCAGACTCATGGATCCTTCTGTGGGGTTCAACACCTACCTTCCAGGCTCCACTCTTTCTTTTAACTTTTTATTTGGAAATTAGGAAGAATAAAAAAAAAAAAAAAGAACAAAGAACACTCACATATTCTTTAGCCTTTACCCAGATTCACCTAATATTAATTAGGTGATCTTCTCTGTGTGTGTGTGTGTGTGTGTATGCACATACACACAGTTTTTTCTGACCTATTTGAAAATAAGTTATATATATACCATAGCCCTTTCCCTCTAAATACTTCAGTGTGTATTCCTAAAAATAAGGATATTCTCTTATATAATAATCAACTTCAGTAAGTTCAACATTGATACGATATTTTATGTAATCTACCATCTGTATTCAAATTTGTTGGTTGATGCAGCCTTTCTTTGTCTTTTAGGACACTGGCATTTTTGAAAAATACAGTCCCTTCCCTTTTTTATTATTTTTTTTATTTTATTTATTTATTTTTTTAAAGATTTTATTTATTTATTTGACAGAGAGAGACACAGCGAGAGAGGGAACACAAGCAGGGGGAGTGGGAGAGGGAGAAGCAGGCTTCCCGCCGAGCAGGGAGCCCGATGCGGGGCTCGATCCCAGGACCCTGGGATCATGACCTGAGCCGAAGGCAGACGCTTAACGACTGAGCCACCCAGGCGCCCCAAGTCCCTTCCCTTTTTTAAAAAAAATAGAACAGTCCTCATTGGGGGTTTGTCTGATGTTTCCCCCTGATTAGATTCAGATTGTGCATTCCCAACTGGAAAACTGCATAGGCGATGTTATGTTTTTCTCAACAGTATCACATCTGGAGACACACCATGTGCATCTGTTCTTCACTGGTTGTATTAATTTTGATTATCCAGCCAAGGTGTTGTCCAATTTCTCCACCGTGTGATTACTTAGTTTTTCTCCTTTGTAAGTAATAAGCATTTAAAGAACACACAAATATCCTGCTCCTCATAAAATATTTCCCCTAGAGTTAGCATCCATTGATAATTGTTACCTGATCCAGTATTTACTATGATGGCTGCAAAATGATGATTTTCCAACTTGAGCACTCTTTTACATGTCACTGGGCCCTGAGTATTCTGCTTACTCTTGTAACCAAGAGACCTCCCTTCCTCCCCGTTTATTCATCTCTTTACTGTCAGTATGGGCTCAGGGATTCCAGTTTTTTCCAGTGATTTATAATTCATTAGTGTACTTAATTATTTCAGTCCTCAAATTATCCCAGATTTGGCCAAGGCTTCCCTCTTGAAAGCCTAGGGTGACGCACCTAAGAGGCTGGAGTTGTCCTGCCCTGGAGAACAAGGCAGCCAGGGCGAAGTGCCTCCATGAGAGCTGATCCAGGGCTCGCCCTGGACCCCAGGGCTGATTTGATAGCTGCGTGTGGAAAATCACTTTATAAAGTGCTGCCCAAATGCCAGCTAAGCGTCCTCCAGCCCTAAATGCAGGTGGTTAGCTACATGTCAGAGTGTCCTGGTCTGACAGTGCTGACGAGTCTTTAACCCCAGTCTGGCCGACAGTCTGGCTCAGTCCCCACCAGGCCTTTCTTCTTAAGCCTTACATGTACCATTCTTTGTCAACCCAGCCCTCATCATCTGAGATGAGAAGACAACTTATTTCTACCTCAGGTAGCCTAACAGCGTCTCAGAATCACTGCACCCCAGGCTGCACTGAGAACTGAACAGAAGGGCAGAAATTATCCCCACCCTATCCCACCCCCTTCTTTTCACCTGCCCATAAAACCACCCAGGGGCCTGTGTCTCTCAAACGGCAACCTGAGCTCAAGACCTTGGAAAGAAGACTTAAGGGCCATGGAGGGTAGGATGAGTCTTCCCAGGGGCCTCAGTCTTAAGGGTGCCAAACTGCCCTTTAGTGCCGGGAACAGGCTAGGACAGGTCACTTAGCAATAAACCCTCCTGGGCCCAACTCCAAAGAACACACAGGGAAAGTTCTTTTCTTAAAGGAGCCCGCAAGACATCTGCAGGGAAGCAAACAGCTCCTCCCTGCAGCTCACTGGTCCCCAAGCCACTGCTGCCTAACACTTCCAGTGGGATTTGTCTTTCACTTGAATCTGCATCATTTCTCTTATTTCAATGTCCAGGGGAGGCCGGTAGCCCTCTCAGATTCCTACATTTGAATGGTTTCCATGTGAACAGACCTGGGGACTCTCAGCAAGGATCCTTTTTGTTCTTTCTCCTATTGACTACTGCACATGCGGTAGCTTCCTTCTGAATCCTGTGGTTTCTGTTTATTAGGATAAGTCGACTTCAGGCTGAAAGTTTCAAGAGCCTTGACTGATTTGGGTTGCCTGCTGGCGAAAGGGGTTTAGAGTAGAATGAAGTAGTAGGGTTTTCAAGGCATACCCCAAGGAGAAAAGAGGAGAAGTGGGGGACAGGGCTGTTGAAAGACCAGCTGTTCCATCCAACCCCATCTTTATATACGCCAGCAGCAGAGGCTTAATTAAGATAACACACACACACACACACACACACACAGTTCAACTCATTAGGGGCTCTGCTAGCCTCTCAGAGCTTCCAGCAGTGCTGGGGGAGGTGAACTGACTGTAGCTGCTAAGGGCACCCCAGTAGCAGGAGGATTCTCAGGCATTTTGCCTTATGAAGTGGACCAACAGTATGGTGCCCCAAGTGATAATGGCCTGAGAACAGGGTTACCAGATAAATTACAGGATGCAATATTTGGAATATATAAATATTTTTCAAGATTGATTTTATTTATTTATTTATTTATTTATTTATTTATTTATTTATTTATTTATTTGAGAGAGAGCGAGCACGAGCGGGGGGAGGAGCAGAGGGAGAGGGACAAGTATGGAGCCCGATGCGGCACTCGATCTCACGACCCTAAGATCATGACCTGAGCCAAAATCAAGAGTCAGAAGCTTAACCGACTGCACCACCCAGGTGCTCCGAATATATAAATAGTTTTAAGTTACCTGTTATTTTTCCAAAATTCAAGTTTAACTGGGCATCCCTTATTTTTATTTGCTAAATCTGGCAAATCTGGAAGATTTAGCAAACTCTACTCAGGGATCCTACAGCAGCAATGTGACTCTACATTGTCCTTTGAAAATGGGGTATGAAATCAATCAGGGTCTCCAAAGTTTTTGTGTGCTTTTTTTTCCCAAATTATC
Source organism: Leptonychotes weddellii (assembly GCF_054177405.1). Taxonomy (NCBI): domain Eukaryota; kingdom Metazoa; phylum Chordata; class Mammalia; order Carnivora; family Phocidae; genus Leptonychotes; species Leptonychotes weddellii. Next base: position 24,843,152 of record NC_138385.1, read on the forward strand.
TAATGAGGACCAAACTCTCCAGACCTAACCCTAGTGCCCCAACCCTGCAATAAATACACAAGGCTAGTTTTCTCGTGTTGAGAGCAACTGACAACTTCCCTGGCTCCAATTCTCACTTGCTCTGGGATACCTGTCCCCTTTTCTCACACAAAATGAATTCTTCCTGGGTGCACCTTACCACCTGCCAGTTTTAGAGAAATGTGTAGAATGTCTCTACAAATGACGAGACAGTGGGCGATGGTCAGTCACTTAGAGGCCCTGAGAATGTTCTGTGATTGTTCCCTGGTGGGGAATCACACAGTTTAGGAGGAAGGAGAAGGGGCCTATTGTCCAGCCTCTGCCCTGTGACTTCTAAGCCCGTCTCTTCAGGCCCCTGCCGCCTTCTAGTAGTTCTGCTGATGGAGGCTATTGTTTTGCTCACAAAGACAGACTGACAGGCCTATTACAATAAGTTTAAAGCAAGAGTTTATGAATACTCAGAAAAGCAGCATCTCAGATGAAGTAAGACATATTCACGTGCCAGAAGCAGGAGCATACTTACTGTACTTCCCAGAATGCTTTGAATGATATTGGACTATTCTCTGTTTGCTAGCCTTCAGGCGCCATTACGCACACAAGATTGGGAAAGATGGTGGCTGCCATTGTAGCTTGGAGGGTGTGTAGGGCACTCTCGAATTGAAAGCTCCTCTGCCCAACCTTACTGTTGGCCCACACGGCACACAGGAGGCAGACAGGTAAGGAGGTACCCAGGTGGGTTTCACTGCCACCTCCTAAAAGGGACTTCATCTGAAAGGGACGTTAGGCCTTGGGGTCGTGGCTCTACAATTGTTAGCTGCCCTGAGATTAAGCTTTAATGGAGAAATGCTGTCTGGTTATGGCTCCCCACAGGACCTAAGCCTGGCGTCTCTCACCATCTTTTCATTTGATCAACAAACATTTAATGAATCTCTACTGTGTGTCAGCACTGCTGATACAGCAATGGAAAAACTGATGCAATCCAAAAACTCATGGAGCTGAGGGTCTCCTGGGAGATGCAGACAAGGAAATGAGCAATTACAATGCATGATGTTGGAACTGCAAGTGCCGTCGGAGCGTGAAGGAGAGCACCTCACCCTTTCCAAGAGGGTCTGGGAAGGGACCCTCTGAGATAACGGAAAACATATACATATTCGTCTCTGCTCTGGTTCCTGGCACAGAGCTCTTAAAACCTTTGTAATTTCCTAAGTGATAAGAGGACTAGGAACATCTTTTGTTCTAATATTGGCCTTTGACCCTGGTTCCCGACAGAGAGCTCCTAAATCCCTTGGGATTTCCTGGGTGATAGGAGTATCTTTTGTTCTAATGAGGTTAGTCTTGGTGGACTCCTGGATAGCTTCCAGATGGGGGCTGGTGACCAGAAACACCAAGTCATGATTAGAAGTTTGGAACTTTCAGCCCCACCCCGCCCCCATCCTCTAGAGAGGGGAGAGAGGAGATGGAGACTGAGGTAATGATCAATCATGCCTACAGGATGAAACCTCCATGGAAGTCCCAAAAGAATGTGGTTTGGGGGGCTTTTGGGTTGGTGAACATATCTGCATGCTACGAGGGTGGCTTGCCTCAGCTCCACAGGGACAGAAACTCCTGTGCTCAGGACCCTCCCAGATTTCACCCTATATATGTCTTCATCTGACTATTCATCTGTATCCTTGATCATATTCTTTATTATATAATCAACCAGTAAAGTGTTTCCCTGAGTTCTGTGAGGTATTTCAGCAACTGATCGAACCTGGGGGCGGGGGGGTCATGGGAAACTCCTATTTACAGACGGTTGGTAAGAAGCACAGATGAGAAACTGGACTTTTGACTGGCACCTGAGGTGGGTGGACGCAGGCAGTCCTGTGGGGCTGAGCCCTTAACCTGTGGGGTCTGTGATAACTCGGGTTAGCATTAGAATTGAACTGAATTGTAGGACAGCCAGCTGACGTCGGAGAATTGCCTGGTGTGGAAAACCCACACATCTGATGTCTGAAGTACCGTATGTGTGAGAATAGAGGAAAACAGTGTATTTTTCCTACCGAAATGATGTCTGAACTAAGGCCTGAAGGATGAAAAGGAATTGATGGAAAAGGGCATCCAAGCAGAGGGAACATGTACCAATGACCATAGGTGAGCCTGAGGGGCAGCAGACAGCGGCATGAAGTCTGAGCGTTAATCATAATAATGCATAGCATTTATCCGGGAGGTACTGCGGGCCAGGACTGTGCTAAGGGTTTGCTATGTATTGTCTTGCTTGATCCTCACAGCCTCCCTCAGAGGATGGCAACAGAGGCACAGAGAGATTAAATGTCTTAGCCAAAGGACACCCCTGCTAAGGGGTGAAGCCAGGAATTAAACCCCAGCCGTCTGGCTCCAGAGCCCACCTTCTTAATCCCGGCTCTGTAATGCCCAGGTCTGTCACTCAAACAAATAAAGCTAACGGTGGGGCTTTGGCACAGGACTCAAGTCTTCACTCCTGGAGCCACCAACCCCACTTATAGGTCCAAATCCATCCCAACCCCTGGCTCTTCTGTGATCTCAGAACCTCTGTCCACTCCCTGGTTTCTTGTTAATCACTGTTTGCCCAGTCATGACTCTGTCTGTTCCCTGAATCCCTAGTCAGCACGTCAGGTTCCCTGATCTGAGGCCAACTCCCTAAATGTCCTGAAATCTGGAGCCTTTCTTGCCTGGGAATCCCAATCCCCAGTTCCCTCCTATTACACCCACGGGTACCACATGATGCCTACTTCACTGCACTTCTTGCACTGAAACACTCTGGTTTCCTGGGGATCCCCAAGTTGCTTTAGTGTCTCTGTGTCCCTGACTGGTCTCTGGGGCCTAGCCATCCTCAGTGTAGCCTCAGCCATGGCCCACCGAAGCCCAAACTGGGAGGGGACAGGAGGAGGGAGAGACTTGTGAAGGCAAGAGGGGCAACTGTGTGAGAGGCCAGTCAAGTGGAGAGATTCTGGAATATGGGTAGGGCTGGGGCTGAGAGCCTAGGAGAGCTGTCCTTATTCTCAGGAGTATCTGACCCACCCCTCCCCAAATACCCTATTCCAATACTAGCTGAGGACTGAAGTCCCTTATTTTAAAAGGGGTTTGCAAAGAAGAAGACAACTGAGAATGTAATGAGCCCCGGGGAGGAGAAACATGTGCTTAATTTTACACCAGAGCACCCCCTTCCCCGGTGTTCACTTTGGTTGGGGAGGACACCCAGCACCTGAGAGGAAAAGGGACAGGGCTTTGTAGGTGACAAAATGGAGCCAAAAGGGGGAGCTCAAGAGTACTCACAGGCATAGACAGAGCAGGCTAGGCAGACTACAGCTTGAGCCAGGTCCAGCCCTGCCTAGGGCTCTCTCATCATCCTGGGAATGTGGTTTCTGACTTCATTTTAAGCACGTGGCCCCCCGACAGGAAACTCAACATTACCTGCTATTTAGTAGGCACTGCCCTACAAAACCACTGAATTTGCCACAGTCCCTGTGATGCAGAGGCCAACTGAAGAGTTCATATTTTAGGCAACCCTTCTCCCTCTTCCCCACTCCAGAGTATGGGGACAGCTGTTGAGCAGATGGTGGATGAGATTAGCAAATAGCCCAGGGCTCCCCGAGCTAAATGGAATGTGCAATTTGTCACCTAGGGACCTTGTTAAAATGCAAACTCCGATTCAATAGGTTTGGGGTGGGGCCCAGAGTTGGCATTTCTAAGAAGTTCCCAGGTAATCCTGAGGCTGCCAGTTGGGGGGACACACTTCAGATAGCAAGGCTCTTCCTGCCTTAGTGCCTTCTAGTCCATTGCAATGCCCCTCCATAACCTGTGAAGTACTGAACAAATATGAAAGAGTCTTGTGGGGTGCCTGGGGGGCTCAGTCGGTTAAGCATCTGCCTTGGGCTCAGGTCATGATCCCAGGGTCCTGGGACTGAGCCCCGCATCAGGCTCCCTGCTCAGCAGGGAGTCTGCTTCTCCCTCTGTGCTCTCTCTCTCTCACTCTCTCTCAAGTAAATAAAATCTTTTTAAAAAATTTAAAAAAGGAAAGAATCTTGTATTTTTATTTGATAAATCTGTCAACCCTAAGTAGAATGGATGAAGGAACAAATAAACTTCCTGTAGGAGAGAGATGAGGTGGTGGTAACCCATTATAACAACAAGTAAAATTACACAGGCTGAGAGGGAGAGTTATATTTTCCCCAAGTTTCCTACAGCTGTTTGTTCATCATCGGACATAGAAAAATCTTGTGACCTTTTACCACCAAAGAAGAAGTGCTTCAGGCTGAGCTAGAAGTTAGGTATTACCATAGATACTAATACATCTTCTCCATTCAGCTCAATTACCACATTGTTTATTGTGTTGCTTTACAACATGGTAGACTATTAGAGCTATTTCTTCATTTTACAGGGTAGGGAACTAAGGCTGGAGAGTGAGCTGATTCAACTTGCTCAAAGTCACATGGCTAGTTTATAGCAACACTGGCCTAGAACCAGGCGATAAGCCCAGAGCTCCAGCCACTACAATGATTTGTTAAAGTAGGGTCTGAACCGGGGAAAGATTTTAAGTTGATTGGTCACAAGTGGTCCCTGTGCCTTGCTGTGGAGAGCTCGTTGGAGGTTCCCCGAGTAGAAATAAACATTGTTTGGGACCAGAGAAGAAGTCTTCCAGACTCCGTCACTCAAACCGATAGACATTTTTTGAGCACGGATTACCCATCTGTTGATTCAGCAAACATTTGTTGAGCCCTGTACTAGGTGGGGACAGAGATAATAAACCACAGTCCCGGTCCTTAGAGAGCTTAGCATCCACTAAGGAGAGATGGACGTGCAAACAAATGAGTGTAATAAACTCCTGTAGGTATAGAGGAGGCACACGAGAAGGCATGAAGGGCTTCAGACAGGAGGTCATCAGCCAAAAAGGAAAGCAGGCCAGCCTAAGGCGCTAAATATGGGGCAGAAATAAGTGTTATGGTCAGGGTCTAGCGGAAAGAGGGAGGGAGGGATCTCTTTGGGCTACAGAGGTCATGGAAGACTTTTTGGAGAATTAAGTCTAGAGCTGAGCCTTGAAGCATGTGTAAGAACTTTATAACCAGAGAGGATGCTTCAGATGGAAAACAGCATGAGCAAAGGTATTGATACAAGAAAATACATTGCGTATTTGGGGATAGCCCTTTGCAAAGCGGTTTAAAGCTTTTTTTTTAAAGCTTTTAAAAAATTTATTTATTTATTTATTTATTTATTTATTTATTTATTTATTTGACAGAGAGAGACACAGCGAGAGAGGGAACACAAGCAGGGGGAGTGGGAGAGGGAGAAGCAGGCTTCCCGTGGAGCAGGGAGCCCGATGTGGGGCTCGATCCCAGGACCCTGGGATCATGACCTGAGCCGAAGGCAGACACCTAACAACTGAGCCAACCAGGTGCTCCCAGTTTAAAGCTTTTAAAATCACCCTTCACTTTTTATATCTCCAAAATAGTTTCCTTTTACCTTTCCTGGTCAGGGAGTCACATCTGGATTGGTCCTTCACTCTCCAATTTCACTCTCCACTCTCACTGTACTTCTGGTGGCCTGCAAGGCCACCATGTACAGTTGTGCATGTCGTTTACTGCACAAAGATGCTCAGTCATGGGAGTCAGATGCAAAATCCAAATGTAAAATCCAAAATGCACTGCACTCAGCAAGCCATGTTTTCTTTTCCTAATTTAATATATTGTGTGTTGCCTAGGCCATGTGCCCAGAAAAAGGGGCACTTTTTCTAGTTTATTCAAAGGTGCCCTAGCACCTAGTGGCTGAGGCATTAGATGAGCTGTAGATCAAATTGTAAGGTAAAAGAGATTTTGTTCTGATTGCTCCTAGCCCCGAATCTTTATAGCTGAAGCCACCCATGAAACCACAACCTGTAGACCCAGTTCCACAGCAGTTCTTATACCAACCATGGCTAAAGTAAATCAAGATTCCCAGTCACCCTTCAGGGAGCTTAGAACTGTCACTCTACTGGATCTAGCAACAGATGGCCCAGGGATGACCTGGCCTGATGTGCCTCCCTTGATGTTATTGCTTTCTAATCCTAAACAGGGTGACTCTGAGTGTCACTAGTTCCCATAAGTCAGTCATCCTTTTCCGCTACATTTCTGCACGACTTACAACCAAGCTTATCCCTTGTCTCTTGTCTCCCCTGCCTGGCAGTACTATCAGAATCAGCATTCAAAATCAGGTGGGCACTCACCTGCCATACTCCCCTACCATAGTGGGTAGTCTTGTGCCAAGTCCTGATTCCCTTTTCCCGCCCACCTGCACTGTGCTACCAAGAGCTGCACTTCCAACAACCTACCAACCAGGGCTTTCAGACCTCCATGATTTCCCCTTCTTTATCAGAATTAAAGGGCTAAGCTACTATAATATAAAGACCTAACAATACAGTGGGTCAAGAACAACAAAGTTTCTGTCCATCTGACAGTCCAGGGTGAACAGGTGGGCCTTTTGGCTCCATTCAGTCATTAGTGGACTTGGGTTCATTCCATCCCATCATGTTTCCCCACTCTGCGCTAGGGTGACAGTCTCATCCGCCCAACTGAAGCTGTGTTTCAGGACCATCCGTGTTTCTGTCCGCAGAAAGAGAAAGAAAGCATAGAGGAGCGCATGTGCAAAGTTTAAAGGGTCAGGCCTAGAATGAGCACACATCACTTCTGCTCACATGCCGTTAGCCACACTTGACCACAAAGGAGGCTGGGAAATGTAGTACCCAGGAGGACAGCCTCATCCCAGCTACAATTCTATTATTATGAAAGATGCCATACCTCTTTCCTATCAGGAAAAAGCATATGTTCTGTCACAATGTCCTACCCAGAGTGGAAACTTGACGATCAAATTCAATCAAGTTCAACAAACCTAAAGAGAATCAAAACTTAACGTATGAATAAATATGTTTAATGTGCAGCATAGACCTTTCCCTTAGGCATTGTTTCTCAAAGTGTGATGCGTGGACCCTGGGTGGTCCAGGGCCACCAACTGTCCCCTAGAAACCTAGCAAGTGGCAGAGGAAAAAGTAATGAGATTATTTCTTCACATGCTTTCCACCTATTTGAAATGGGCTAATTATTATTTTCCACAGCAATCGCATTACCTTCTTAACAATCCTTACATTCTCAAAGGTTGGGAATGAACAAGAACTGTATTTGTCTCTGTCAATACTCACATATCAGGGTACAATTAATCTCTGTTAACATATATTTGTGCCTTTTGCATGTTATTGCTTATACTTATTAAATTTGCATTTTGTGTTATGACTGTTGGGTACCATTATATCCCCCAACCAAATCAACCACTTAGAAATGGTTCACTGAATATTAAAGTAGTAGTAAAAATAGTAAATTAAATGCTACAACACCATGTACATAAATAGCGAACAGGACTCCAGTATAAATACAGAATGTGAATCTGTATGTGCTGGGACAAATAAATCTGTGCATGTGACAAATTACACAAGCAGCCAAAAATGCAAATATGAAGGAAGAAGGTAAATATATGAAAATCTGACTTTATTAGACCTGCCATCCATTTGCCACAAGTCTCCAGCATGCTATCTGTAATAAGACATATTGAAAATTGTAGCATGAAGTCATCAAAGCTTTAACGTAATTATTAAACAAAGTACAGTGAACTCTGTGGTAAACCAATGGGATTTTTCAAGAACAAGCATAAAGTAATCCTTTGCTGTGTGAAATTGATGAATATTGTGAGAAAAGATACTAAAGCTATAGGGGTAAGTCTTCAAAGTTGTTAGACCTCTTGGCAAAACAGGTACAGGCCACTTTATTGTCAAGAAGCTTGTAAAACCAAGCACAACACTAACGACAAATGACTTAGAAAAAGCAGAACAAGCTATTGGCAGAATTCCTGTAACAAACAACATCATTGGTCATCCATAAAATCTACAGCACACAGTGCAGAAGGACAATTACTAACATATGTGGACACTAGCGGATATTTTACTTTAGAATCAGAAAGAACCACTGATATGCAAAATCTTGGCATAAGAGTGTTATATGTACAAGGGAGAAGTGCTCCACAGCTTTTTTGCATTTTTGGCCCTGAAATCCCATGCCATAAGAGGAAAAGGGGTTTTGTTTGTTTGTTTGTTTGTTTGTTTAAGTAGTCTCCACACCCAGCATGGAGCCCAATGCAGGGCTTGAACTCAAAACCATGTGATTGACACCTAACCTGAGATCAAGAGTCAGAAATGTAACCGACTGAGCCACACAGGTGCCCCAAGGAAAGGGTTGTTTTTTTTTTTAATTAAACTTGTAATTTTGAGGGCGCCTGGGTGGCTCAGTTGGTTAAGCGACTGCCTTCGGCTCAGGTCATGATCCTGGAGTCCCGGGATCGAGTCCCACATCAGGCTCCCTGCTCAGCAGGGAGTCTGCTTCTCCCTCTGACCCTCCTCCCTCTCATGCTCTCTGTCTCTCATTCTCTCTCTCGCAAATAAATAAAAATCTTAAAAAAAAAAA
>NC_138385.1:24852164-24952559 GCF_054177405.1 Leptonychotes weddellii
GCACATTCTGCATGGAGCACTGGGTGTTATGCACAAACAATGAATCATGGAACACTACATCTAAAACTAATGATGTAATGTATGGGGATTAACATAAGAATAAAAAAATTAAAAAAAAAAACTATCAACAATAAGAAAACAAACAATCCAGTTTTTAAATGGCCAAAAGACATGAACAGACATTTCACCAGAGAATATACAGATGGTTTATTACTTTTCCAGAGCTGCCATAACAAAGCAACACAAACTTGGTGGCTTAAATAACAGAAATTTATTCTCTCATAATTTTTGAGGCTAGGAGTACAAAAATCAAGATGTCTGCCGGTCCATGCTCTCTCAGAAGGCTCTAGGGAAGGATCCTTCCTTGCCTCTTCCTCCACCTTGGCTTGTGGCAGCATAACTCCAATCTCTGCCTCCATCTTTACATGATTGTCTTCCCTCTGTGTATGTACAATAGTCCCCCCTTATCCGAGGTTTTGCTTTCCACGGTTTCAGTTACCCCCGGTCAACCACAATCCAGAAGCAGATGATCCTCCTTCTGACACAGTGTCAAAAAGTCAGTAGTAACCTAACGCTATGTCACAAGCCTACATCATTCCCCTCACTTCGTGTCATCACATAGGCATTTTATCATCTCACATCCTCACAAGAAGAAGGGTGAGTACAGGACAGTAAGGTATTTTGAGAGAGAGAACACATTCACATAACTTTTTTTACAGTATACTGTTATAATTGCTCTATTTTATTATTGTTGTTGTTAATCTCTTACTGAGCCTAATTTATAAATTAAACTTTATCATAGGTATGTATGTATAGGAAAAATATAGCATATATGAGGGTTTTGTACTATCCATGGTTTCAGGCATCCCCAGGGGTCTTGGAACATATCCGCCACAGATAAGGGCAGACTACTGTATGTGTCCAAATTTCTCCCTTCTTATAAAGGCATCAGTCATTAGATAAGGGCCTACCCTAATCCAGTATGTCCTTATCCTAACTTGATTACATCTGCAAAGACCCTATTTCCAAGTAAGGTCACATTCACAGGTTCCAGGTGAACAAGAATTCAGAGGGGACACTATTCAACCCAGTACAGATGGCAAATAAGCACATCAAAGATGTTCAACAGGGGCGCCTGGGTGGCTCAGTCGGTTAAGCATCTGCCCTCAGCTCAGATCATGATCCCAGGGTCCTGGGATCAAGACCTATATTGGGCTCCTTGCTCAGAGGGTAGCCTGCTTCTCCCTCTGCCTGCTGCTCCCCCTGCTTGTGCTTTCTCACTCTTGCTCTCTCTCTCTGACAAATCAATGAATCAATCAATCAATCTTTTTAAAAAAAGATGCTCAACATAATTAGTTATTAAAGAAATACAAATTAGGGTGCCTGGGTGGCTCAGTTGGTTAAGCGACTGCCTTCGGCTCAGGTCATGATCCTGGTGTCCCGGGATCGAGTCCCACATCAGGCTCCCTGCTCAGCAGGGAGTCTGCTTCTCCCTCTGACCCTCCTCCCTCTCATGCTCTCTGTCTCTCATTGTCTCTCTCGCAAATAAATAAATCTTAAAAAAAAAAAAAAAGAAATACAAATTAAAACCACATGCCTATTAGAATGGCTACAATAAAAATAATAATAAACTCTGACAATATCAAGTGCTTATAAGGACAACAATTTCTTTTAAAGTTAAATACCAAAAAAAATAATAATAATAAAGCTAAATACCTTCCATGTGACCCAGAAATTCCACTTTTAGATATTTTTTTTAAGTAAGCTCTATGCCCAATGTGGGGCATGAACTCACAACCCCGATGTCAAGAATCGCATGCTCTACCAACTGAGCCAGCCAGGGGGCCCCCCACTTCTAGATATTTACCAAAAAGAAATTAAAATTTATGTTCCCACAAAAACCTATACACAAATGTTCATATCAGCTTTATTCATAATAGTCAAATTTGGTAATAACCCCAAAGTCCTTCAATGGATGAATGGACAAACCGTGGTACACCCATACCATGTGACTGCTTACTAAAAAGGGGCATAAGGGAACATTTTGGGGGGATGCAAATGTTCTATATCTTGATCACAGTGATGGTTATACAACTGTATTAGCTTTTCAAAACTTAATAGATGCTTACAGTAAAAGAAGGTAAACTATATCTCAATAAACCTATTTTAAAAAGAACAGAACTGAAGGGCACCTGGGTGGCTCAGTCGGTTAAGCATCCGACTCTTGATTTTGGCTCAGGTCATAATCTCAGGGTCCTGGGATCAAGCCCCGCGTCAGGCTCCATGCTCAGCGGGGAGTCTGCTTGAGGATTCTTTCTGTCTCCCTCTGCCCCCCCTCTGTCTCTCTCCCTCTCTCTCTCCCTTTCTCTCTAAAATAAAAATAAATAAATATTTTTTAAAAAGAACAGAACTGGGGGCGCCTGGGTGGCTCAGTCGTTGAGCGTCTGCCTTCAGCTCAGGTCATGATCCCAGGGTGCTGGGATCGAGTCCCACGTCGGGCTCCCTGCTCAGCCAGGAGCCTGCTTCTCCCTCTCTCACTCCCCCTGCTTGTGTTCCCTCTCTTGCTGTGTCTCTCTGTGTCAAATAAATAAATATAATCTTAAAAAAAAAAAAAAGAACAGAACTGAAGGAATATATATATATATATACACATATATATATTGCTATAGACTGAATGTGTCCCCCCAAAATTCATAACTCATATCTTGAAACTGAATCTCCAATGTGATGGTATGTGGAGGTAGGGCCTCTGGGAGGTAATGAGGTCATGAAGGTGGAGCCCTCTCTTATAAGAGAGACCACAGAGAGTTCCCTTGCCCCTTCTGTCATGTGAAGCCACAAGCAGAAGACAGCCATCCATGAACCAGGAGGCGGGCTCTCACCAGACACAGAACCTACCAGCACCCTGACCTCAGGCTTCCCCAGCCTCCAGAATTGTAAAGAACAAATGTTTGTTGTTTAAGCCACCCACTCTATGGGATTTTTGTTATAGCAGCCCAAACAGATTAAGACAGAAGTACACAGGGAGTAGTGAGGATACAGATATAACAAGATTGGCCATGGGTTAGTAATTATTTAAACTGAGTGATGGGAACAAAAGGGTTCTTTATACTGTTCTGTCTACTTTTATATCATAATAAAAATCTAAAATATATCTACCAAAAAGGGAGTGGGGGGCGGGGAGTCTGAGGAATCTGGCCATACACGTTTGTGATAGAATACAGGCTTTTCCATAGGTGAGACTTAGAGTTTCCTTAGATGATTAGATAGATAATAGATAAAATATTTTTAAGCAAAGGAAACCAGTAGCTACAGAATACATTATATGTGTTTCTAAGAGCTGTTTTTAATATATGTAGAGTAGCATTTTTAAGTTAAATGTTTTTTGGTTTATAAAATATAATTATGCTCAGACTACACCTCAGAACAATTAAATTAGAATCCTTGGGGTTTGGGCCTGGACATGGGCATATTTTTAAAGCTTTTCAAGTGATTCTAATACATAGCCAGGGTTGACAACCATTGCTTTGGGAGAAGAGTGATAAGAAATTCAAGCCTCACACTTTAATGTGAGCGCCACTCAAGTACACTCGTTCCTTGAAGCAAGTTTCACCACCCTCAGCACTCACCTAGCACAGCAACTTCATTCACACCCTGCCCTGTCCTTATCCACACAGAAGACTCCCTCTCCTTAAAGTCCCCTGGGGACCTGATTCACAAACCACCTTGTTTTCTTTCATGTGTTTCCATCTCTCCAGGATGCTGTAGACATGAAGGTATCTAAGCAACTCTGTGCAAGTGTGAATGTGTATGTGAGTGTGTACGTGTGTGTTTCACAGATTGAAAGGTCACAGAGTATGGGTTTCTCAGGGACATGGAAAAGCGTCACAGAGAACAGGTCACGGAATCAATTCTAGAAGTGGTAGCAGAGTAAATCAATAAGCAGAAATGAAGTACAATTCGGTTAATGTCATGCTGCTAGCTTTTATAATTGGGGCTGCTTTGGAGACAGAACAGAGAAAAATATACCTAAGAGATTGGCCTGCTAGCATCTGTTTGGGAAGATTCCTCTCCCTTTCTCTCTCTCTTTCTCTCTCACTCTCTCACCTTCTCTCTCCCTTAAACATTAAATAAAAAGGTTTTCTTAAACTTAGGCCCATGGATTTCAGAGTCTATCCCTAAAATTTTATGCAAAATTCTCTGTGTATGTGCATCTTTCTGAAGAGAAGCCTCATAACTTCCATCAGATTCTCAAAGAATATCAACCATCACTGCCTTAAACAAAGGTGCACACACACACGCACGCGTGTACACACACACACACACACTGTCTTTAGGGATGCTTTCATTTTTATAAAAAGATTTTATTTATTTATTTGAGAGAGAGCAGGCACAAATGGGGGGGGCAGAGGGAGAGGAAGAAGCAGGCTTCCCGCTGAGCAGAGAGCCCAGGGAGGGGTGGGGTGTCGATTCCAGGACCCTGAGATCACGACCTGAGCCGAAGGCAGATGCTTAATGGACTGAGCCACCCAGGCGCCCAGGATGCTTTCATTTTTTGATCCCATCCTGGCAGGCACCATAGCTGTTTCTACACATGAAAATAGTTGACTTGATCCCACCACTGCTTCTTTTCATTTTTTTGGCACTTACTTTTGAAATCTGCCCTTTCCTGATGTTCATTTCTCTGGCTATCTGCCCTTGCCCTGCATGCTCATGATTATATTAAGTTATAAGCCATTTTCGGCTATGGGGATTCCCACACCTACTCATCCTGGACTCTACCTCCACTTCATCTTACTCAGGTTGTCCCACTCCCAGCTTCCTGCTGCCGGGCCTTCCAAGTATAACCTACTCACAAATGACTGCTGCTGAAAGCCTCAGATCTCTGTCCCCAATCATTCTTGGCCTACCTCCTCAACTGGACATTAAGAGTTGATCGGCACAGAATGATGAGCAGACCAGTCTAACTGGGGGAAAAATGGTCCAAGTAGGGAAGCAGCAAGAGATGAAATGGAGTTGGATTAAACTAAGATCAGGTTGCAAAGGTCCTTGACATAAGACTGACAAGGTGGATAGCCCTCTCCCATGGGAAAGTGGGGAAGCACTGGAGATTTTAAAACTGGGAAAGTGACATGATTAAAATGATGCTTTAGGCAGCACTTCTGACAAAAGTGTGTATGTAATATTAATTGATATTACATGACAAAGAAGTCCTGTGGTCAATTAAGTTGGCTTAAAGAAACTTAAAAAGATGTTTCTTTATTGCAGGACTTCTCAGATCCTTTAACATACTAACTAGGTACCCTGTGAATCTTTAGGAGGGATCTGAATGTTCCCTGGTTCCTCAACTTGCATTGGCACAAAATTCTCTCTTGAACAGGAAGCATGTATCAGGGCTAACGTTCCCCAAAGCACAATCTGGGAAACACGACTTTAGGAAGATCAATCTGGCAATGGTGTACAAGAGAGGCTGAAATGAGATGGAAGTGGGCTGGGAGACTGTTGGCGGCAAAGCAGCTCTGGTGGTACAGCAGCCCACACTACCACCTTGGCAGTGAGAATGAAGCAGAACAGGCAATTCAAGAGATTTCGTGAAGAAGAGGGGAGACCGAGGTTAAGCCTCTGGTGGGAGGCAGAAACTGTGTCTTACTCTTCTTTTATCTCCTACAAGATAGCATTTCACAGACAGCTCTGCAAATGAAAGAAATATACATACTTGCTGACCATTACTATATTTCCAGCACCAGGGATTTGATAAAATTATTTTTTCTGTTCCGCTTTAAAAGTAGTTTACCTGATGTGTGTGTGTGTGTGTGTATATATATATATATATATATATATATGGCACAATTTGCAAAACTAGCTCACTGTTCATCTCACTGTTCATCACAACTGAAGAGGGGACTGGGAGCTATCTAAACAGTTTCCTTCTATCCACTTAAAAGGCAGATTGTGTATTTTGGTGAAAGCACGGGACTGAGGGCTTTTGTATGAAAGAAAAGAGGAGAGAGAGAATAGAAAGGAGGAAGATAGAGAGGGAATGTTCTATTTCAGGAATGTTTTGATTTGTTACTCAGCCCCCTCCAACCAAAAAAAAAAAAAAAAACACTTTCAAAGATATCCTTTGGCCAATGGTTACATAAAAAACACTCAACATTAACAGTTAACAAATTCACTAGCCACAGAAATCTGACAGGTAAAAAGTTCCAAAGCCACAATTAGGGGGAAATTGGCTTGGTTAATCAGGGTTTGCAGAGTTAGTACCCATGGCTTTAAGATCCTAACGTCACAGATCTCTCAAATGAAGTTAAGTCAGTTATAACAAGTGGTTCTCCCAAGACTTGGCATTAGCCTCACCAGTCTGGTCACACTGCCCCAGAAGCAGAGGCAGTTCCTGATAAAGGCAGAAGAAGCATGATTTTCTAAGAGGATTCAGACAGCCTTCAGGACACCATCCATGCCAACGGGATTAACATGGTAGCCTGACATTCTCAGGGAATAAGTGTAACCTCAATTCAGGCAGAGCTTGACTGGACCGGCACTGCCCAAAAGGGAAATATCTATCTCCAGGGGTGCTGCTTTATTTATATAAATCTACAGACAGCAAAACCAGCATATCAGTCTGTGCCTCTTTTTCCTCATCTGTAAAACAGGGATGATAAAAGCACCCACTTCATAAGATTGAGGCAAAGATTTAATGAATTCATACATGTAAAATGCTAAGTACAGTGCTTGCCAAAGGTAAATGCCCGCTGTTAATTGTTTTTATCATTATTATTATTATTATTATTATTAATTAATTAATACATTATCAAAGCCTAACAACCTAACAAGATACAACTATATAGTGGTTGGCAGAGGGAAGATTTTCTTCTAGGAGCATGCCCTATTTCCCTCAGTCAAATCTATAAAACTTTCTTATGTGCACCCTCAAAGCTCATTTCCTCTATGGAAACCTGAGCATAAAATCCTGAGTATGCTCCTTCAAATGTCCCCAGAAACCAATACAGATTGAAGCACTCACGTTTCCATAAAGTAATAGGGTAAGGCAGCAATGAGATAAGACTGGGGGGAAATTCTCCCAAGAATAAGAACCAAGTCTTTTCCACCTTCCAATCAATCCCCAGTCTAGTGCAGGGCCTGGCCCAGAGTAGACTGCTCCATGAAATTTCACTGAATTACACAAGAAGAGAAGGAAGAAGAGATTCTCAACCTTCCTTGGCAGATGCCACAACCCTAGGCAGTAGAGGAACTGAGAGAGATGCTGTCCTCTACAGCACGAGTGGGGACACAGCAAGGTTTTCATTCCAGGGTCACTTTCTCTCGCATTAGATGCAAATTCATTACTTCCTCCAGACGGCCTCGGCCTTCCGTGTTGTCACAGTCAAGAGCCAGCAGCGTGTTGTGGCGAACACGTAGCAGCACAAAAAAATGCTTCCTTCCTGTCCAAGGTGACTCCCCAAAGCGGCCTGTCACGTTTGCCTTATCCTCTCGGCAGGGCCTTCACTCTTTAAAGAGTCAGGATATTTTTCTACTATCAAGGATTAACGTGCAGCAGAGATTGTGTCATATGACTAACGTGGAGAGAGATCTCAGCTCTCATAGCTCTTTTGAGGGCAATCTATGATTCCTCAACCCTTCTGAATTCTCTATTACAATATCCTTTTATATTGGCTCCAATTAGGTGTGTGGTAGGCACATGTTTCTCCTGCATACTAATGTAAGAAAATCTCCTTCTCTTACAATTGGTGACCAGCTGCCTGGTACTCTATGTTTATGCCTGGTATCTTTCCCTGACATACTGGTAGAGTGACACAAACTCATGGTTGCAGAGACTTGATGAGTCCAAGATCCCAACTGCATAGCCAGTCCAAGGGTGCAGATTTAAGAGATAATAATAAAAATTGGGACACCTGGGTGGCTCAGTCAGTTAAGCATCTACCTTCGGCTCAGGTCATGACCCCAGGGTCCTGGGATTGAGCCCCACGTCGGGCTCCTTGCTCAGCGGGGAGCCTGCTTCTCCCTCTGCCTGCCGCTCCCCCGCTTGTGCTCACTCTCTCTCTCTGATAAATAAATAAATAAAATCTTAAAAAAAAGATAATAATAAATATAGTAAGAACAATGGTATGAAGCCAAATTTGGAGAAAGAGCCAGAAGTTAGGAATCGAGACTGTCAAAAGCAGTAAACTGGAATTTATACCACATACAAAAATTAACTCAAAATGGATCAAAGACCTAAATTTAAGAGCTAAAACTATAAAAACTCATAGAAGAAAACATAGGGGCGAATCTTTGTGACCTTGGATTTGGGCATGGTTTCCTAATTATCACACCAAACACAGGCAACAAAAGAAAAAACTTGAAGTTTTTTCATTGAAATTTTTTAAATTGTGTGCATTGAGAGACATTATTCAGAGAGTAAAAAGACAACCCATAAAATAGGAGAAAATACTTGCAAATCACACATCTGATAAGGGTTTAATATCCAAAATATATAAAGAACTCCTATAACTCAACAACAAAAAGACAAACAACTCAATTTAAAAGGGGGCAAAGACATTTCACCAAAGAAGACACGCAAATGGTCAAAAAGCACGTGAAAAGATACTTCACATCATGAGACATTAGGGAAGTATGAAGCAAAAGCACAAAGATATGCCACTTTGTGGCACCTGGCTGGCTCAGTGGGAAGAGCATGTGACCCTTGATCTTGGAATTGTGAGTTTGAGTCCCACGTTGGGTACAGAGATTACTTAAATAAAATAAAAACTTAAAAAAAAAAAGATATACCACTTCACTTCTCCTAAAATGGCTCTAATAGTTTAAAAATCAGAAAATAACAAGTATTGGTGAGGATGTGTACCTGGAACCTCATGCATTGCTGATGGGGATGTTAAGATGATGCAGTCACTGTGAAAAACAGTTTGGAAGTTCCCCCAAAAAGTTAAAAATAGGGTTACTACGTGATCCAGCAATTCTACTTCTGGGTATATACCCAAAAGAACTGAAAGTAAGGACTCCAACAGGTATTTGTACACCAAAGTTCATATCAGCATTACTCACAATAGCCAAAATGTAGAAACAACTCAGGTGTCCATCAACAGATGAGTGGATAAAAATATGTGGTACATCCACACAAGAGAATATTATTCTGCCTTAAAAAGGAATGAAATACTGACAGATGCTATAGCAGCATGGCCCTGGAAAATATGATGCTGAGCGAAATAAGCTGGGCACAAAGAACAAATGTTACAGGATTCCACTTATACGAAACAGCCTGAATAGGCAAATTCATAGAGACAGAAAATAAATTAGAGGTTACCAGGGAACTGGGGATGGGAAGGAGGGAAGAATGGGGAGTTACTGCTTCATGGGTACAGAGTTTCCATTTGGGGTGATGTAAATTTCAGAAATGGAGGGTGGTGATGGTTGCACCATATGGTGAAGATAATTGATGCCAGTGAATTGTACACTTAACATGGTTAAAATGACCAAGTTTACATCATATATATTTTAGCACAATAGAAAAAAGCAATTGCTTTATTTGTGTTAATGCTCATATTTGAAATGAGAAGCCATAACAGAAGCAGAAGCAGCTCAAGGGCATCTTAACAGAAGGCCCAAGAGAATGGTGCCAAGCAACTCCTATCTTGTTTCTGCACAAGGACGGTGGTAGTTCAATGTGCTGGTTCAACTTTTGCCTCATTCTCATCAGATGCTGTTTTGCTGAGCTGCAAGGTGGGATGCGTGATCCATGACTCTATACAAGAGATCTCTGGAGGCCCTGGAAAGTGAATGAGCTCAGCATTTGTGTTAGGCAGGAGGAGAGGATGTTCCAAGGACGGTGGGTGTAGCCAATGTGTTTGTTGCCCAGGGTTACAATGGATGGAGCCAAGGAGCACATTCCAAATGCAGAGTCCTGAGGACGCCAAGATGCAAGTTGGTATAGAGCCCAAAACATAGATTCCCCAAGTCTGAGAGGTTAGCAGAAATGTAAAACCAACGTATGAAAGTAAAAACTGGAGAGATGCAGGGAAGCTAGCTAACACATGAAGGGAATTAGGATGAGCCTGAATTAATCCTGAGCTGTCTGCCTCAGATTTTTATAGGATTCTCATGCCTGATTTTGCATTTAAAGGTCTGAAAAGAACAGTAAGTTTAAGGTGTTTTGACATTCTAAACCAGTTATTAGATTCTTTTAAGAACATTCCCTTTTAAGGAGAAAACTTACCTGGAAACTGACAGGAGCTGTTAGCAGAAGAAGGGAGAATCAGGGCATGTCAATCTTTTCTCCTCTGCAAATGATCTATAGAAATAGCAGCATCCCTCAGACATAATAAAAAGAACTTAGAGGACAATTTCTTGTAGGCACAGGGACTTCAGAAATGGAAGAGACAGTAATTATCTATCAGCTGACAACTGGATAGTAGGTATTGGAAATCAAAAACTACAGGAAGTAGATGCTCCTGGGGTGTTAGTACCTGCTCTGGAAGCCCCGCCTCCAGAGTCACCAAGCCCATGTGGTAACTGTCCAGGTCTGGTCACTGTCCTAAAGGCTAAGAGCGATAGCAGGTAGAGAAAATGGGGACAGCAGGGTGGAGTTGAGGCAAAGAATGAGACAAAGCCTCCCTGCAGAGAGGCTGGGATGGCCACCCTTTTCAACCTGAGCTGTGCTCCTACAATTCAGGCCTATAAATTCAGTGCAGCGGCCATCAGACTGTGAAGCCCACTAGATTGCCTGTGGTCCACCTAGTAGAGATCTGGGCCCAGAAGAAATGAAACTGTCTTGGAGTGTGAAAAGGAAGGAGGCCAAGAAAGAACAGAAAAGGTGGGGGAAGCACTGATAAAAGAAAGTATGGAGGGGCACCCAACCCAACCTGCCTCTTCTTTTACAATTCTAAGGGTTGGGGTGCCTGCCAAAACCATGGAAGAGTCAGAGATTAAATATTTACCCAACAGTCAGGGTCTAAAATAGATTATAATGTGAAACCAGATGAATTATGAGAATTACTTGAGCAGTAGAAAACTAAAATATATTAAAGTCATCCATCAGGCCCTCCTATTGCTAGTAAATGATAATTGGCTGAATCCTTTTTCTGGGGTTGCAAGCCAAGGTTGCTCAGGCTCTTCTTTTGGCAGAAAGTAAAAGGAGCAGGCCCTGGGCAATCAGCCCTGCAGGCAGGATTTAAAAGAGAGGTGCTTCCTTCCTGTGTATCAGGCAGAAAACAAGCAATAAACAGTGTGGTGGAGAGGGGCGGGGGAATGGTGGTGGGAGGGAGCAAATCAAAGTTAGAATAGGGAGTTCAAATATGTTATCAATCAAAGTGTCTAGACCTGGGGTTCCTGATCATTTTTGAGCCACAGACCCCTTTAACAGTTTGGTGAAACCTATGGGTTTCTTTTGAGAGCAATATTTTTACATGTATAAAATAAAACACAATGGATTAAAAAGGAAACCAAATATAATGCTGTACAATTATATAATATTTTATATGATATAGTAATATATGTGTTATTTTATTAACACATTAAATAATAAGATCTAGTACTGGGTATAATAGCTACCATAATTTCAAAGCAGTGATAAGCATAAGAGGTATTCTGAAATCTCTACAACTTCTGTCATTTTATTTAAAAACATTTCTACTGGTGGCGCCTGGGTGGCTCAGTCGTTAAGCGTCTGCCTTTGGCTCAGGTCATGATCCCAGGGTCCTGGGATCGAGCCCCGCATCGGGCTCCCTGCTCAGTGGGAAGCCTGCTTCTCCCTCTCCCTCTGCCTTGCTGCTTGTGTTCCCTCTCTCGCTGTCTCTCTCTGTCAAATAAATAAATAAATAAAATCTTTTAAAAAAATAAATAAAAAAATAAAAACATTTCTACTAGCTTCAAAGTTGCAGGTACTGTGAATACTACTGTGGTTTGTTGCTTATACTCATGACAGAAGAAAATGTTAAATTTCAGTTAGAGGCTAGTGAAAACAAAGCTGTGTTTTCCCCATACAAATTTATTGACCCCTTGATTTTTTTTAAAGATTAATTTATTCATTTGAGAGAGAGAGCACGCACGCACACAAGCACGCACACAGGGAGTGGGGTGGGCAGAGGGAGAGAGAAGCAGAGAAGCAGACTCCCTGCTGAGCGCAGAGCCCAATGCAAGGCTTGATCCCAGGACCCCAGATTATGACCTGAGCTAAAATCAAGAGTCGGACGCTCACCTGACTGAGCCACCCAGGTGCCCTGACCCCTTGATTTTTTTAAATTGAGATATAATTGACAGATTTATCCATGGACTCTTTGGAAATTTGTGTACCTGGATTAAGAACCCCTGGTAGAAGTGAAAAACAGAAGCCCAAACAATAATCCAGGAAAGTTCCAAACAAAGAGTAACAGAGGAGCAAGCAGGAGATCTAAATGAATTCGGATGATTAAGGACAGATACTGTAGTGGCCGTTTAAGTGTTCCCAGCATGCACTTGCTCGCCTGAATTGCACTCAGTTAAAGGGCCTGACAAGAGGTAGATGGGGTAAAAATGAAAACAGAGTGGCTACATGTTGATAACTATAGAAGTTGGGTGACAAGCACATCAGGTTCTTTATACTACTCCTTTACTTCTCTGTATATTTGAAATTGTTCATACTGAAGCGATTTAGAAATAATAAAGGATCTGACATGCTGTTTAATTATCAGAATTACTGGGGCACCTGGGTGGCTCAGTCGGTTAAGCATCTGCCTTCGGCTCAGGTCATGATCTCAGGGTCCTGCGATCAAGCCCTGTGTCAGGCTCCCTGCTCAGGGCGGAGTCTGCTTCTCCCTCTCCTTCTACCCCTTCCCCTGTTCATGCTCTCTCTCTCTCTCAAATAAATAAAATCTTTAAAAAATTATCAGAATTACTTAAATTCATTCACTTACCTATTCATTCATTCAACAAATACTTATTGTTGCCTCTGGCATAGCGTAGGGTATAGCAAGGTTGAAACCAGAGTCATGTAGGAGTCAGACCAGGAGAAAGAGTAAGGAGGAGTCAGTTCCCAGTCTTGGATGGAAGAAAGAGAATGGATGGTAAGACAAAGCCGGGGGCAGAGTACAGGTCCTGGGGGAGGAGATTTTGATGGGAGTGAAGTTCTTGAAACAAAGAGGGAAAAGCGGGGGCATACTACAGTGGGTGGGAGGACAGAGTGAGCAGTCTCTGGTGCAAGCCTGCTGGAGGCAGAAAGGGGATGGTGAAGAAAGATGGCTGAGGCAGTGGGGAGCCATCCATGGAAGCTTTTGCATCCTCCTTCACACTATACCTAGCTCTGAGTGGAGGGATCTACTTGGTGGCTATTTTCTGCCCAAAAAGACACATTCCAGAATACACCATTTGGATAAAGCAAAGAAAGGCAGGTCACATCGAAGCTCCGTTTTTTTTAGAAACAGGAGTTTTAAAGTCCATTGTCAATCTCAAAAGAAAAAAAATACATACATTAAGTCTGTAGAACAGAGCTTTTAAAAGGAACACAGCATAACTTGGAACTAATGCAAATCAAACGTCAGAGGGAAGAAATTCATCTGTTTATATTTCATTTCCTCTAACATTTGCCTAACCGAGAAAACAGCAACTGGGTTTTAATAACATTAGAGGAGTAAAAATTCCCAGGATATAAAACCCTTTAAACAAGTTTTCTTCCAAAGCCCATTTCAATAATGGCTCAGTAATTACTGCACTCACAGGAGCGCTCTAGCTAGTACCTTCCAATAGGGGGCTGCAAGCCATGCTGGCAGCCAGATGCCCGCATTCTAACCACCTGACTCACTCAAGAAAACACACAAAGTCCAAATGAGTTTCATCAGGCTACCCTTTGGTGAGAAACCCGGCAAGTGAGGAGAATTCTGCTTCAATGCGGATTTCTCCTCCATGAGCACAACTAATGGTTGTGCCTCCTTCAGCACTTCCCATGGCTCTATTGACCAGGACATGGTGACTTGAACTTGGTCATCTAATTGACACCTACTCCAATTCCCTTCAGAGGTCCCAGTCACATCTGCCAAACATCTGAACTGTAGGTGGGGCCAGCCTCTGTCCACAAAGGCACACAATTCAGAGGGGAAGAGAATACATCTCCTTACACCCACAGTCAACAGCAAGAAAAGTCATATTTGCCAATACCAGCATTCACATGGTTTACTGACTTGCCGTCAAAGTAGCCTAACCTATCCTGGTTAAAAACACAGGCTCTAGAAATGCACATGGGTTTTAATTTAAGTCACTTACTAGCTGTGTGACCTTGGACAGGTTACTAAACTCCTCTGAGACTTGGTTTTATGAACCTCATATAAGGGATAACAATAGTTATCTATCTCATAGCATTGTTGTAAGAATTAAATGAGAAATTCTGGCACAGCTCCTCCCCTGACAGTCTACTCTTTCAGTAATCCACTCCGCTAAGCACCAGACTCCCTCCAGGGGTGTGGGTCTGGAGAGACTGTGAGTATCCTCCAACAAACCCTCAGGATGAGCATCCAGAGCTCTTAGGCATCCTCGGGCAAGGTGAACACTTCCTCCACCCCACCGCCAAGGACAAAGGACCGGAGAATGGCCACTTGAAAAGCAGTAAAGATTTAACATCCATAGGCAAAGGGGGGGGGTGGTCTCCTCACCCTGAATAGGACAGATGAGACAGCCCAGGCCACCAGAGGTGCCACTGAGCCAGAATCTTTCATTCTTGAGTCCACAAAAGAGTCCCTGAGAGACTCAGAAGAAGAAAGAGAAGAAGGAGGGGAAGGAGAAGGGAAGAGAGGTAGGAAAGGAAGAGGAGAGGAAGAGAAATAATTCCCTTATTGGAGCCTTTCAAATAGAGGCTCTGGGGGCGCCTGGGTGGCTCAGATGGTTAAGCGTCTGCCTTCGGCTCAGGTCATGATCCCAGGGTCCTGGGATGGAGCCGGGCATTGGGCTCCCTGCTGAGCCTGCTTCTCCCTCTGCCTCTGCCTCTCTCTCTGACTCTCATGAATAAATAAAAAAAACATTAAAGAAACTATATAAAAAAAAATAGAGGCTCTGCCTTCAAGAGAAACCGGAAAGAGGTTGAAGATGTTGTGTCTCTAGCCTCACTCACCAAGGGAGAGTGAGGTCAGGCCAGCACTACTGAGCAGCCGACCAGGAAGGAAAGGTCCCCCCACCCCCTCCCAAGAGCCAGGAGTCCCAGACAGAGGCTACCTCTGCCAGCCATGCCAGAGACACAAAAGAAGGGCCAGGGCTCCGGGCCACAGAGCTGTCCATCTCCTCAGGCCAGAGACTGGCACCCACACCAAGAGTCAAGGAGCAGAAGGAGGAGCTGGCGGGGGTGCACAGGTGATTTCTAAGCTGCAAAGACTCACACTGTCACTGAAGGGTCACTAGCCACACCTGGTGCTCTGGCTTTCTTCCCCTGCTAAAAAAGGAACTGGCTACTGCCCCCTCCCAGCCAGGTTTGCCCCTTCTCCTTCCTGCAGAATTGCCCATTAGCCATCTGGCCTTCCTTCCTCAAGTGTAGTTGAAAATGGTCTCTTGCAGTTTCCCAAGTGAGTTCAGCGATGTAAAATGCTCCTGTCCATGTCCTCACCTCCTTCCCTGGCTCTCCACCTGCAGAGGTCAATTTCTGATTCCCTTTCCTACTTCCATTCCACATAAGTTTCGGTTGCCCTACCCACTAAGCCCCAAGCCAGAAGTGGAGTGTTTGTTTGCACTCTCAGACTTCTGAGCATTTACTCCTGCATGCAACTTGTGTTGACCCTTGAACGATGCCCAAGATTTGTGGTGGCAAGGGACATTGCAGGCAGTGGTAACAGCATGAGCATGAACTTAAAATTCCAAATGAGTACAACATAGTCAAAAGTCAGTGAGGAAGCCAGCCTGTAGAGGGACCATGGCGGAGTGCAGTGGAAAGTACAGCTAGAGTTATATCAAGCCTCATAGGAGTTGGGACATAGCTCAGCTTCTGACATACTGCAGGGGCCAGGAAGAAAATGGCGTCTATGGGGAAGAAGCACTGATGGTGAGGAAGAACAGAAGAGGGTAAGAAGCAGCTATACGTAGTGATAAACTAGGTAATAAATATCAAGTAGAGGAAAAACACGTACTACCTGGAAAGTTTGGAGCAATTCTTTTAGGCAATAGAATATTCTAGCAAGTTAAGTGTCAAGCAGAAACCCCTTTGGATTACTCCCCACAACCACACACCACTCTTGCAAAGCCATTTTATAAAATTTGAGCTCACTCTTTCCTAGTGAGCAGATTCTAAGTGAGACTGTATTTTTCTACTGGTTAAGAGTCTAAGGGTCATTATTATCAATTACGAAAAATTAGACATCTAGGGCATATAGTTCTCAGATTGGCTGAGTGTGGATTGAGCCTGGGACATGCTCTACAAATTGATTTTTTAAAATAAATCCCTGACACAGCCTTGGTTTTGTGTTGTTTGCCTCCTTCTACTAAAAGCTAAGCACAGCAAGATAAGAAAAACAAAGCTAAAATTTAAATGTAAAAGTTCAGTTAATTGAACTGCTTCCAGCCAAGATGGAGTAAGAGGGACTAGATTTATCCCTCCACCTTAGAAACTACAGAACAGTACAAAACTTATGAAGGAATATTTTTCAGACGTTGGGCAGGGAAGGCCTATAACCTCAAATGTATATAAACAAAGTGAGCCCTAAAATTGTACCCGGTTACTGCCTTGAGGCAGTTTCCAGGATGCAGCTCAAGGAAAAGGAACCCAAAAAGAGCACTCACTGAGTTGAGCGGACAGAGACTGGTGTTCAGGGAGGCCAAAGCAGTTACGATTTGTGGGGCAGACTACCAGAGAGGAGGAAGCTACACAGAGAAAAAGTTCCAGAGATATGCAGAAGGGTCTTCTTAAGTCTTTGGCTAAGCACTGACATGCACAGATGTGACAGGAAAACACCCAGAGCCAGGGAAAAAAAACTCAAAAAAAAAGAAAAGAAAAAAGAAAGAAGCTAGAATAATACTTAGAGTTCACATAAGGCTGGTAATACTTCATGTCCTCACCAGCCACAGTAGAAAAATATCCTAATACACAGATCACCCAGTGGAATCCTCAGAAGATATAGCGGAACAAAATTAACCCTAGAATAAAGACTGCTCTGAACTTGTCCCAACAAAGTTTAAAAGCAAGCCTTGAAAGGATCAAACTAAGTCTTAACTAAGTCTAACTGCGTATCAGAAAAATAAATCCAAGGGAGGACTTAAGATGGCAGAGTAGTAGGGAGACCCTGAGCTTGCCTCATCCTTCAAACACAGCTAGATCAACATCAAATCATTTCAAACAACTTGGAAATCGATCTGAGGATTAAGAAAACAATCTGCACACCTGGAGGGGGAGAACATGGCAGATGTGAGGTTTGCAGATGTGAATTGGGGGAGAGAAAAGCCACAGTGCCTCGAAGGGGAGTGAGCCCTTTTTGTGGAAGGGAAGTCAGGGAGAGAGGGAAAGAGGGGAGAGACAGGAGCAGGTAGGGTTCGCATAGGATGCAGTAGGGTGGGGAATCCCCTACGTCACACTGGGAGAGAACGTTCTCCTTCCTGGATTACATTTGGAAAAGGGTATTTTTGCTTCTCCAAGGACAAAAGGCTTGCCGGGAGCCGTTGAACAGCCATTCAACAGCAGGGGACAGACACTTGCATCGAAGACAGATAACCTGCTTGGTGCTTCACCATAGACTCCAGCCACTGTGCACACACTGCGTGACTGCTTTTCTGGGACAGAACAGTGCCAGGTGCACTGCAAGGCTCTCCTCTGGGGGAAGAGAAACAAGTCCACGCTTGATGGGTCCTTTAAGATTTGGAGTTTTGAATCCCAGCCACAGGCCAGAGATAAAACACAGAAGAGCTGTGGCACCAGGTGTGCCAACAGCCCAGGCACAGACAGGTTGAGGGCAGGGACCTGGCGAAAACCTGGGACACAGAGGGGAGATTGTTTGCTTTACTGTGAGGGCCTCCTGAACAGTGGATGCCACGAGTTGCCCTCCCCGGGGACAAGAGGGCAGTGTGATGCCATCATCCATCCCTGCCCACCAGCACTGTCAGACTTCAGAGAGAAACAGTGTCCAGTGGAGGCTGGAGTTGCTTACAGCAAACCCCAATCCCCTGCACCCAGCAGGGGCATTTTTGCAAAGACACGTCTGACTGTGAACCAGCGAAGTGGACCTCTCAGAAGACGAACACAAGCTCCCGGCATATACCAAGTCTACTGATTACAGAGTGTTCCAAAGCGTCACCTTCAGTTCTGGTAGAAACAGGAGCAGGCTTTCTTCTTATTTATTTTTTTAAAAAAGATTTATTTATTCATTTTAGAGAGAGAGCAGGGGGTGGGGAGAGGGCAGAGGGTGGGGAGAGGGCAGAGGGAGGGGAAGAAAGAGAATCCTAAGCAGACTCCCCGCCGAGCACAGACCCCAACATGTGGCTCAATCCCACAACCCCGAGACCATGATCAAGCCAAAATCAAGAGGCAGATGCCCAACCGACTGAGACACCCAGGTGTACTAATTATTTATCTTTAATTTTTTTTAATTTTTAATTTTTAAAATTTTCTTTTTCTTTTTTTTTTTGGTATCAGGCTTATAGTTTTTTGTTCATTTGTTGGCTTGTTTATTTCCTTTTCTTGTTTTTTGAATCAGGCTTCTTTTTCTTTTCTTTTTTCCTTCTCTCTTCCTTTTTCTTTGAAATCAGGCTTATAGTTTTTTGTTTTTCTGTCTGCTTTTTTGTTCCTTTTCCTTTTCTCTTCTCTTGGATCAGGCCTTTTTTTTTTTTTCAAAATCAGGCTTATATTAACAAACAAATCAAAGCACACCTAGTTGAAGGTCCAAACACTCCCCACTGCAAGCAAAGAAGAACTCTGTAGAGGACTGACCTGTGGGAAAGAGCAGCCAAACACAATAGCAGAGTGCACACAGCATACACCGGAAACACCTCCTGAAGCACCACATCATAGACAGTGTATGACCCCTCCTTAATACACTAATACTCTCAGGAGCAGAAAACATAACAAGCTTTCATAATACACAAAAGACAGAAACCTAGACATAATGACGAGATGGAGGAATTCTCCCCAAAAGAAAGATCAAGAAAAAATCACAGCCAGGGATTTACTCAAAACAGATATAAGCAGTGTATCAGAACAAGAATGTAGAACAACAGTCATAAGAATACTAGCTGGGCTTGAAAGAAGCATAAAAGATACCAGAGAAACTCTGGCTACTGGGGCGCCTGGGTGGCTCAGTCGTTAAGCGTCTGCCTTCGGCTCGGGTCGTGATCCCAGGGTCCTGGGATCGAGCCCCGCATCGGGCTCCCTGCTCAGCGGGAAGCCTGCTTCTCCCTCCTCCACTCCCCCTGCTTGTGTTCCCTCTCTCGCTGTGTCTCTCTCTGTCAAATAAATAAATAAAATCTTTAAAAAAAAAAAAAAAGAAAGAAACCCTGGCTCCAGAGATAAAAGACCTAAAAACTAGTCAGGCTGAAATAAAAAATGCTATAACTGAGATGCAAAACTGACTGGATGTAATCACAACAAGGATGGAAGAAGCAGAGGATCGAATAGGTGATATAGAAGATACAATTATGGGCAATAATGAAGCTAAAGAGGGAAAGAAAACTATTAGATTGAGGAATATAGACTTAGGGAACTCAGTGATTCCACAAAGCACAATAATATCTGTATCATGGGAGTCCCAGAAGAAGAGTGAGAAAAAGAGGGTAGAAGATTTATTTGAACAAATTAAAGCCGTGCACTTCCCTAATCTGGGGAAGGAAACAGGCATTCAAGTCCAAGAGGCACAGAGAACCCCCCTCAAAATCAACAAAAACAGGTCAACACCAAGATATATCACAGTGAAACCTGCAAAAGACAAAGATAAAGAGAAAATTCTGAAAGCAGCTGGGGAAAAAAAAGTCCTTAACCTACAAGGGTAGACACTTAAGGTTAGCAGCAGACCTCTCCAAAGAAACTTGGCAGGCCAGAAAGAAGTGGCATGATATATTCAACATGCTAAATGGGAAAAATATGCAGCCAAGAATACTTTATCCAGCACGTCTGTCATTCAGAATAGAAGGAGAGATAAAGACTTTCCAAGACAAGCAAAAACCAAAGGAGTTCATGAACACTAAACCATCTCTGCAAGAAATATTAGAGGGGGCCCTTTGAGGGGAAAAAGAGACCAAAAGCAACAAAGACTAGAAAGGAACAGAGACAATCTGCAAAGAATAGCAACTTTACATGTAATACAATGGAACTAAATTCATATCTATCAATAATTACTTTGAATGTAAATGGACTCAATGTTCCAATCAAAAGACAAAGGGTATCAGAATGGATTAAAAAAAAATAAGATCCATCTATATGCTGCTTACAAGAGACTCATTTCAAGATTTTTTATTTATTTAAGAGAGAGAGAGCAGGGGGAGGGGCAGAGGGAGAGAATCTCAAACAAACTCCCCACTGACACAGAGCCTGACATGGGGCTTGATTTCACAACCCTGAGATCATGACCTGAACCAAAATCAAGAGTTGGACGTTTAACCAACTGAGCCACCCAGACACCCCAAGAGACTCATTTTAGACCCAAAGATACCTCCAGATTGAAAGTGAGGGGGTGGAAAACCAACTATCATGCTAATGGACATCAAAAGAAAGCTGGAGTAGCCATATTTATATCAGACAAACTAGATTTTAAACCAAAAAGTGTAATAAGAGATTAAGAAGGGCACTGTACCATAATAAAAGGGTCTATCTAACAAGAGGATCTAACAATTGTAAATATTTATGCCCCCAACTTGGGAGCACCCAAATATATAAATCAGTTAATAACAAACTTAAAGAAACTCATAGATAACAATGAAATAATAGCAGGGGACCTTAACACCCCACTCACATGCAATGGACAGATCATCTAAGCAGAAGATCAACAAGGAAAAATGGCTCTGAATGACACACTGGACCAGATGGACTTAACAGATATATTCAGAGCATTCCATCCTAAAGCAATAGAACACACATTCTTTTCAAGCACACATGGAACATTCTCCAGAATAGATCACATACTGGATCACAAATCAGGCCTCAAGCAGTACAAAAGGACTGGGATCATACCATGCATATTTTCAGACCACAACGCTATGAAACTTGAAGTCAACCACAAGAAAAAATTTGGAAAGACCACAAATACATGGAGGTTAAAGAACATCCTACTAAAGAATGAATGGGTTAACCAGGAAATTAAAGAAGAAACTTAAAAAAATACATGGAAGCAAATGAAAATGAAAACACAACAGTCCAAAACTTTTGGGAACACAGCAAAGGAGGTCCTAAGAGGACCAGAGCAATACAGGCCTTTCTCAAGAAGCAAGAAAAGTCTCAAATACACAACCTAACCTTATACCTAAAGGAGATGGAAAAAGAACAGCAAATAAAGCCTAAAACCAGCAGAAGGGAAATAATTAGGATTAGAGCAGAAATAAATGATATAGAAATAAAAAATAAAACAGTAGAACAGATCAACTAAACTAGGAGCTGGTTCTTTGAAATTAACAAAATTGATAAATCTCTAGCCAGACTTATCAAAAAGAAAAGAGAAAGGACCCAAATAAATAAAATCATGAATGAAAGAGGAGAGATCACAACCAACACCACAGAAATACAAACAATTATAAGAGAATATTATGAGCAATTATATGCCAACAAATTGGGCAATCTGAAAGAAATGGATAAATTCCTAGAAACATATGAACTACCAAATCTGAAACAGGAAGAAATAGAGAATTTGAACAGATCCATAACAGATCCAGCAAAGAAATTGAATCAGTAATCAAAAATCTCCCAACAAACAAGAGTCCAGGGCCCGATGGCTTCCCAGGGGAATTCTACCAAACATTTAAAGAATTAATTCCTATTCTTCTGTAGCTGTTCCAAAAAACAGAAATGGAAGGGAAACTTTCAAACTCATTCTATGAGGCCAGCATTACCTTGATTCCAAAATCAAAGACCCCACTAAAAAGGAGAATTACAAACCAATATCCCTGATGAACATGGATGCAAAAATTCTCAACAAGATACTAGCTAATTGAATACAACAGTACATTAAAAGGATTATTCACCATGATCAAGTGGGATTTATTCCTGAGCTGCAGAGGTGGTTCAGCATCCACACATCAATCAATGTGATACACCACATTAATAAAAGAAAGGATAAGAACCATGTGATCCTCTCAATAGATGCAGAAAAGGCATTTGACAAAATATAACATCCTTTCTTGATAAAAACCCTCAAGGAAGTAGGGATAGAAGGAACATACCTCAACATCATAAAGGCCATATATGAAAGACCCACAGCTAATATCCTCAATGGTGAAAAACTGAGAGTTTTTCCCCTAGTATCAGGAACATAACAGAGATGTCCACTCTCACCACTGTTGTTCAACATAATACTGGAAGTCCTAACCTCAGCAATCAGATAACAAAAAGAAATAAAAGGTATCCAAATCAGCAAGGAAGAAGTCAAACTTTAACTCTTCGCAGACAACATGATACTCCGTGTAGAAAACCCCAAAGAATCCACCAAAAAATTGCTGGAACTGATACAGGAATTCAGCAAAGTCACAGCATATGAAATCAATGTACAGAAATCTGCTGCATTTTTACATACCAATAATGAAGCAGTAGAAAGAGAAATCAAGGATTCGATCCCATCTACAATTGCACAAAAATCATAAGATACCTGGGAATAAACCTAACCAAAGAGGTAAAAGATCTGTATGCTGAAAACTATAGAACACTTATGAAAGAAATTGAAGAAGATACAAAGAAATGGAAAAACATTCCATGCTCATGGATTGGAAGAACAAATATTATTAAAATGTCTATACTACCCAAAGCTACCTACAGAGCCAATGCAATCCTGATCAAAATAACACCAGCATTTTTCACAGAACTAGAACAAAGAATTCTAAAATGTGTATGGAACCAGAAAAGACCCCAAATAGCCAAAGTAATGTTGAAAAGAAAGGCAAAGTGGGAGGCATCACAATTCCGACTTCAAGCTATATGACAAAGCTGTAATCATCAAGACAGTATGGTAATGGCACAAAAACAGACACATAGATCAATGGAACAGAACAGAGAACCCAGAAATGGACCCACAACTATATGGTCAACTAATCTTTGACAAAGCAAGAAAGAATATCCAATGGAAAAAAGACAGTCTCTTCAACAAACGGTGTTGGGAAAACTGGACAGTGACATGCAGAAGAATGAAACTGGACCACTTTCTTACACCATACACAAAAATAAATTCAAAATGGATGAAAGACCTCAATGTGAGACAGGAAACCATCAAAATCCTAGAAGAGAACACAGGCAGCAACCTCTTTGATCTCAGCTACAGCAACTTCTTACTAGACACATCTCCGGAGGCAAGGGAAACAAAAGCAAAAATAAACTACTGGGAATTCATCAAGATAAAAAGATTCTGCACAGCAAAGGAAAAGGAATCAACAAAACTAAAAGGCAAACAATGGGATGGGAGAAGATATTCACAAATGACTTATTGGATAAAGGGCTAGTATCCAGAATCTATAAAGAACTCATCAAAATCAATATGCCAAAAATAAATAATCCATTTAAGAAATGGGCAGAAGACATGAACAGACATTTCTCCAAAGAAGATATACAAATGGGTAACAGACACATGAAAAAATTCTCAACATCACTCATCATCAGGGAAATACAAATCAAAACCACAATGAGATACCACCTCACACTTCTAAGGATGGCTAAAATTAACAACACAAGAAACAACAGGTGTTGGCAAGGATGTAGAGAAAGGAGAATCCTCTTGCACTGTTGGTGGGAATGCAAACTGGTCAGCCACTCTGGAGAACAGTATGAAGTTTCCTCAGAATGTTAAGAATAAAACTACCTGGGCGCCTGGGTGGCTCAGTTGGTTAAGCGACTGCCTTCGGCTCAGGTCATGATCCTGGAGTCCCTGGATCGAGTCCCACATCGGGCCCCCTGCTCGGCAGGGAGTCTGCTTTGTCCTCTGACCCTATCCCCTCTCATGTGTTCTCTCTCTCTCAAATAAATGGATAAAATCTTTAAAAAAAAAAAAAAAAAGAATAAAACTACCCTACAACCCAGCAATTGCACTACTAGGTATTTATCTAAAGGATACAAAAGTGCTGATTCAAAGGGGCACATGCACCCCAATGTTTATAGCAGCATTATCAACAATAACCAAATTATAGAAAGAGCCCAAATGTCTATCATCTGATGAATGGATAAAGAAATTGTGGTATATACACACAACGGAATATTACTCGGCCATCAAAAAGAATGAAATCTTGCCATTTGCAACAACGCAGATGGAACTAGAGTGTATTATGCTAAGCAAAATAAGTCAATCATAGAAAGACAAATATATGATTTCACTCATATATGGAATTTATGAAACAAAACAGAGGAACATAGGGGAAGGAAAGGAAAATAAAATAAAAACAGAGAGGGAGGCAAACCATAAGAGACTTTTAACTATAGAGAACAAACTGAGGGTTGCTGAAGGGGGGGATGCTCTAAATGGGTGATGGGCGATAAAGAAGACACTTGCTGGGATGAGCACTGGGTGTTGTATGTAAGTGATGAATCACTAAATTCTACTCCTGAAACCAATACCATACTATATGTTAACTAACTTGAATTTAAATTAAAAATAAATAAGTAGGGGCACCTGGGTGGCTCAGTCATTAAGTGTCTGCCTTCGGCTCAGGTCATGCTCCCAGGGTCCTGGGATTGAGCCCCACATTGGGCTCCCTGCTCCGCAGGAAGCCTGCTTCTCCCTCTCCCACTCCGCCTGCTTGTGTTCCCTCTCTCGCTGTGTCTCTCTCTGTCAAATAAATAAATAAAATCTTTAAAAAAAAATAAGTAAATAAAAAGAAAAAATAAATCCAACAGTACTTAAAGGAATACAGTAAAATCCAGCAACCAATAACAAAAAGCTAACAATGTCTGACATTCCATATAAAGTTAGTAGGCACACAAATAAGCAGAAAAATATGACTCCCAATAAGGAAAAAAGTCAATAAAAAGAGAACAAGATATGACCAAAACGATGGAAATAGAAGTCAGGAACATTAAAAAAAGCTATTGTAAATATGCTTTATATGTTCAAAAAGGCAGAGAAAAACATGAGCATGATGAGATGAGAAATGGAAGATATAAAAAAGATGCAAATGGAGCTTCTAGAGGTGAAAAATTACAACATCTGAAAGTATACTTGATGGATTAGAGGCAAATAATTGCAGAAGAAAAAATGAGTATATTTGAAGAAATAGCAATAGATTTTATTCAAAATTATATACAGAGAGAAAAAAGATGGAGAAATTAATAAGGGTTATTAGATCATAAAACTGAATGAAAATGAAAGTAAAGCATCAAAATTATGGGAAGCAGTGAAAGCAATCCTTAGAGGGAATTTTATAGCATTAAATGCTTATATTAGAAAAGAGGGAAGTCTCAAGTCAATAATCTAAGCTGCCACCTCAAGAAACTAGGAAAAAAAGAATGAAATAAACCCAAAGCAAGCAGAAGAAAGGAAATCATAAAGAGGAAAAACTAATAAAATTGAAAACTGAAAACAATAGAGAAGATAAATGAAAATAAAAACTAATGATTTGAAAAAATCAATCAAATTAATAAACCTGACAAAGACTGATAAAAGAAGGAAGATAATACAAATTGCCAATACCAGAAACGAAAGAGAGGCTATCAGCAGAAATGCCTCGGACATTAAAAGGAAAATAAGGGAATACTACATACAACTCTATTTGAAATTCGAAAACTTACCTGTAAAGGACTAATTCCTTGAAAACCACAAACTATGAAAACTCATCCAAGATGAAATAGAGAACCTACATATTCCTGTAACTATTAAAGAGTTTGAAATCATATTTTATTTTATTTTATTTTTTAAGATTTTATTTATTTATTTGACAGAGAGAGACACAGCGAGAGAGGGAACACAAGCAGGGGGAGTGGGAGAGGGAGAAGCAGGCTTCCCGCCAAGCAGGGAGCCCGATGCGGGGCTAATCCCAGACCCCGGGATCATGACCTGAGCCGAAGGCTGACACTTAATGACTGAGCCACCCAGGCACCCCGAAATCATATTTTAAAAACCTTCCAAAAAAAGAAATATCTAGGCCCAGACTGTTTCACCACTAAACATCTAAAGAAGAAATAACATCAATTCTATACAATCTCTATCAGAAAACAGTAGAAGGGCAAACATTGTTTCATGAGGCCAGCATTACCCTGATAGCAAAACCAGACTAAACAGTATAAGAAAAGAAAACTACAGACCAGCATTTCTCATGAACCTAGGGGCAAGATCCCCATCATGGTGGAAAAACATGTACTTAG
The DNA here is from genome assembly GCF_054177405.1 of Leptonychotes weddellii. Lineage (NCBI taxonomy): Eukaryota > Metazoa > Chordata > Mammalia > Carnivora > Phocidae > Leptonychotes > Leptonychotes weddellii. Next base: position 24,878,590 of record NC_138385.1, read on the forward strand.
AGATATACAGACCTAGGTTAGAGTCCAGAGTCTGCCATTTATTAGCTGTGCTACCTTCATTAAGTAACAACCTCTCTGATTCTGTTTCTCTTCTGTAAAATGGAAATGACTATAACTCCATAGCTCTGTTGTAAAGATTAAATGAGATAATATAAAATGTTTAACGTAATTCCTGAAACATAGTATCATTCAGTATATGTTGGACAGTATTTTTATTACTATTACTATTATTGTTGATATTCCTACATATGTAACAATGTGAGGTCTATTTAAAGCAACTGAAACAGAGTAGACAATAGTACATGCCTTCTGATCTTGCGGAAGTTGGGCGGGGGTTTCTGTCCAGGGTTACAAGGCAGAGGTAATGCGCATACCAAGGCCTCATCTGTGCCAAGAGGTTAAAAGGAGCACAACGAAGGAGTGGAATTCTACGTCTATACTCTTGGTGAGGAGAGTGTGAAGTCCTGCAAATTCGAGGGCTTCTGGAGTTGAACAACCCACGTATCCTCAGACTCATGACAAGTAGATTCTGAATCAGTGGATCTGGGATGAAGCACAAGATTTTTTTAAAAAAGATTTTATTTATTTATTTGACAGAGAGAGACACAGCGAGAGGGAACACAAGCAGGGCGAGTGGGAGAGGGAGAAACAGGCCCCCATGGAGCTGGGAGCCTGATGCAGGGCTCGATCCCAGGACCCCGGGATCATGACCTGAGCCGAAGGCAGACGCTTAACGACTGAGCCACCCAGGCACCCCGAAGCACAAGATTCTTAACATTCTTTACAGCACCAGAGATGCTTCTAAAGCACATGGTTCATTGTTATGGGCTGAATTATGCCCCCCTTCCCCGTTCATATATTGAAGCCCAAACCCCCGATACATCAGAATGTACCTGTATTTAGAGATAGGGCCTTTAAAGGAGTAATGAAGTCCCTCTCTTGTATGTTAGCTACTGGGTAGCCGAAGTAAGAATTAAAATTCGCATCGTGGTGCATTTTGCTTAAAACCTGTTGGTGACTCTTGCCACTCGGAAGAGAAGATCCAGCCTCATTCGCAGCCACTCTCCTGTCTAACTGCAGCCACCAGACCTCCTGTCGGGTCTTCAGTGGTGCCAAACTCTGCCTGTCTTGTGGTATTTGCACATGCTCTGCCCTGTCTGTAAAGCTCTATCCCCGCCTCTTTGCCTGACTAACTCCCATTTACTTGTCAGGCCCCAATTTAAGTGTCACTGCCCTGATCCCCTAGATTAGAAAAGCATTTCTCCAGTGTTTGTTTCCTTCACATCCTCTTATCTTCCCTCATAGTATTTATTAGTGTCTGGCTGCCCTACTCAGCTGTGAGCTCTAGGAGAGCAGGGGCTACATCTCCTATGCTCACCTCCGTATCCCCAGAGCCTGGCACAGTGTAGACAATGAAAATTGCAGTGGAAGGCAGAGAAACAGTACAATATGTCCTAGGTGTGGTTTCCCTCATGAAAAGCCTGGTAAGAGAAGTGTCTCAGCTAGCTCCTCTACCTTCTCCCTCTTCCATCTCAGCAGTTTTGTCCAAGCTAGCCTAACAGTCTTCACCCCACCTCCATCCTTTTTTTTAAAAGATTTTATTTATTTATTTATGTATTTATTTATTTGAGAGAGAGAGAGAGAACGAGTGCATGCATATTGCGGGGCGGGGGGGCAAGGGAGAGCAGAGCGGGAAAGGGAAAGACTCTCCAGCAGACTCTGCACGGATCCTGGAGCCAGACACAGGGCTTGATCTCATGACCCTGAGATCAGGACCTGAGCCGAAACCAAGTTGGACGCTTAACCGACTGAGCCACCGAGGCGCCCCTCCATCCTTTAATTCTTAAATCACAATAGTCTTCTCCCCTCTCAGCCTAGCTATTGTTTTCTCAGGATTTTTTTTAAAGATTTTATTTATTTATTTGACAGAGAGAGAGAGAGCACAAACAGGGGGAGCAGCAGAAGGAGAGGGAGAAGCAGGTCCCCCCGCTGAGCAGGGAGACCAACTCAGGGCTCGATCCCAGGACCCCTAGATCATGACCTGAGCCAAAGGCAGACGCTTAACCCACTGAGCTACCCAGGCACCCCGTTTTCCCAGATTTTATATAAACTGGATATAGAAAAACGTTTCACTTTCTTCTGAATGTCACTGTAAGAACAACAATGCCTGGTCCATGAAAAATGGTAGCAGACTTTCAGATTCAATGTCAAGTTAATAACAAGAATAGCCGCTGCTCAGGATGCCTGGGTGGCTCAGTGAACGGTTAAGCGTCTGCCTTCGGCTCAGGTCATGATCTCAGGGTCCTGGGATCGAGTCCCACGTCTGGCTCCCTGCTCAGCGGGGAGTCTGCTTCTCCCTCTCCCTCTGCCCCTTACCCCTGCTCATGTTCACTCTCTTTCTCAAATAAAGAATTTTAATAAAAGCCTTCATATTCACGGGGCGCCTGGGTGGCTCAGTCGGTTAAGTGTCTGCCTTTGGCTCAGGTTGTGATCCCGGGGTCCTGGGATCGAGTCCCACATCGGGCTCCCTGCCTAGCAGGGAGCCTGCTTCTCCCTCTGCCTGCTCTGCCTGCCCCTTCCCCTGTTTGTGCGTGCTCTCTCTCTGACAAATAAATAAATAAAATCTTAAAAAAAAAAAATAAGAGTAGCCACTGTTCAGTTCCCATTGTCATGAGGAAATGGAGGCCCTGTATGCCAGATTCTGTTTTTTCAGAAGTCAGGAATCCATATTTTTGTATGAACCCTCCTATTTTTGAAATACTGGCAACTATTTTTCTTTAAATGTGAACATGTGTTAGCTTAATGAAGCATATGTATGGGCCGGAGGTGTCCCATAAGCCACCACTCTGTGAGCTCAGAATAGTAAATAGTTTAACTATAATGCAAGTCAGAATGAAAACAGTGGTATAATGGGTGGCGATGAGCACTGGGTGTTATACGTAACTAATGAATCATTGAACACTACATCAAAAACTAATGATGTACTATATGTTTGCTAATTGAACATAATAAAAAAATTTTTTAAAAAGCAGTATGCCATTGGAACACATGGAATGGAACAATCACAAAATGCACCTTGTCATATTAATGGATACATTTAACAAAAATTAGGCCGGGTGCCCCGTTTGTATAGGAGCATAGCCAAAGCAAGGCTGCCATGCCCCAACCTTTGTATGGCCTCTTGAGTCACACAGCTTGTCCACTTATAGTCCATGACCTGCTCTCTTGCCTATCTTTGCCTCCTGGATCTTGGCAATGAAGACAGGAAGTGAGGGGGGAATGATGATCAAAACAAAGAAAATAAGCTTGGGAAGGATCACGGTGTTCTTTCAGAAAAGCACTACAAGCAATGAGTTCAAGAAAAATTATTCTTAGGCATTGATATTCATTACTAGGTCATTCCTAGGTACACCTGTTGACTTTAGCCATTTTGACTGTAATATCCAATACTGTACTTCAAGATCCTCACTTTAGTCCCTTGCCTTATCTCATCAGTCTCCTATTTAACCAGAACATTCGAACCTGGGTTTGCCATTTAATCCTACCTCACCTCAAATTCGAATTTCCCTCTAGTGAAAAGACTCCTAAATGCTACTTTAACCACTTCCTCAAAGCTTATCGGGACTATTCTATCTCAACTTATTTCTCCAACCATCCTTCATCCTTTCCATTTCCCTAATTTGTGACCCTTTCACAAATACCTCTGTGTAGCCCCAGAAGTCACGGACTCTTTCATGATTTACCTCAGGTAATTAGTTTCCTTGGATATAGCCACAGCCCACAAAACTAATATTCATAGCCCTCTTGGGACTACCTGGAATCCCAGATGAATTTTTCTGATGGCAAGTTATATAAAAAGATTTGAGGACATATGGGACATAAAGAGTCAGATGCAAGGACATTCACTGAAGCATTGTTTGTAATAGAAAAAGACTAGATAAATCCCAAATGTCCACCACTTGGAGAATGGTTAAATGTACCAGGACACAATCATACTGTGCACTGTTATGAATGTTTCATGTATGAACGGACACAGTTTGTCTCAGGTTGGGTTTGCCAGAATGAAGCCTGAAACAATGATTCCCGTGCACATGATTTACTGGGGAGGTGCTCTCAGGAGAAGGGAGTTAAGTCAGGCAGGATAGGGCCAGGGGGAAAAGGTAGGCAAGAATTTGGTCTTAGCTGGAGACTAGCCTCAGTCTGATCCCATGAAGATCCTCTGGAGTATGAACTGCACTATGGAGTATTACCTTCCTCCCACCAACTTGAGGAAATAACCTTTTGTACCCCCATGTCCATCAGTCAGATGGTTCTCAAAATGTTTGAGTTCCTTTCTCCAGTGCACAGTTACCCAAGTAAATGGCCATGAGTCCTTCTGGGCAAGGACTGAAGAAATCATGACTACACATACTCACGGTGCTACTGCGGGGTCCTCCCTCCTGAGGGACTTGGACCCCGTTTAGTCCATGGGTTCCAAGACTGAAAACTGGCTTATGTCCGACAACTCAGCAAGAGGCCATGACTTGGAACTGGAGCAACTACCTTCAGCCTCCTGATCAAACTTTGATTGCTTTTGATTTTGCAGACTGAGCAGCGTCCCTGTCATCTGCCCATCTATCTCGCCCCTAGGGATGCTATATCCTATTAACGTTCATAACTCCCTCTAGATCAGGCCCCCTTGGCTGCCACTCTGACCTAGCTCCTGATTATGATTCTTGCATCCACCTAGCGTCTGGCAGTTGACCCTAGCCACCTGGCCTCTGTTCCTTCAGTTTCCCCATCATCCCCATTGCTAGTGATGAGCTCAGCTCTGTGATTGCTTCACCTACTGTCCACTCTGACCTGCATGTGGCCTGCACATGAACTTCTCCGTCATGCTGGTGCCTCTCCTACCAGCACAAACCTCACAGCCTTGGTGAACAGTGTGTTCCCTGAGCACCTCTGTGCAAAATGATCCTCCAATACATCTTCTGGCCTCACATAACAGATCCACTCAGCAGACTCCACCCTAAGCCTTCTAATCCATTGTCTGTCATGAAAATTCAGGTAATTTCAACCCAACTTAGCCAACCTGTTTTCCATGCTATGATCCATCCTAGCAGCGTGTCTGCACCATCTTTCAGATTCTCTGCCAGGCTGTTAAATCCTGTATCCCGGGAGACTACTCCTATATTTACAAATGACCTTTTATCCAAATTTGTGTTCTACTTCCCTTGATTAAGGAAAATTCTTGCCCATACCTACTGTCTCAGCTCCTGCTGCAACATTTTTACTAGATGCTGCGGTTTTATCAGGGTATTGTCCCTTTCCTCTCTTTGCAGGCCGAGCACATCCCCCATTGGGTGACACTGTGATTTAACCCTAGTTATTGGCCTACTGTCTGAGAGGAGTAGGACAGGGGATAGGCACATGTTGCCTTGCAAGGGAGAGGCCTCTGTACTGTGTGCAAACAAACAGGGTGTGCTAGCTCTTAATAGGGAGGAATGGGCCACTTCTCAGAGGGGAATTCAAGGTTTTTTAGGCCTAGAAGTCCCTCTCTCAAGTCAGAGTCCCATTCCTTCCCAGCCAGAGTCCTGACCTTGGCATAGCAGACCTGCCTTAGTTGGGATTTTAACCGCCCTTGGAGACTGACTACTCTTATGATTCAAGTCCTGGGCCCAGTCATCCACTTTCTTTATCATCCTGCTGCAGGAGGTAAGCCTCTGTAGATGCTACCAGGAAGGTTCTGTGACTTACCCACTGAACTTTAAATTGCCAGATAATCACTTTCAGCTTTTTGTTATCTTTTTCCAGAGTGCCCATCAAACTTAGGAATAGCCACCAAATCCCATTCTCTTAAAGATTACTATTCTCCCCATATTTCTCAAATGTTTGATGTATCCCAGTAGCCAATTTATTCCCTCCCACCAATGAAAGTTTTAACTGCACTGCTGCCTTGTGTCAGGGAATATCCATGCTCCACCTACCACCAGTATGGGGTTCTCAATGGCAGCCAGGTAATGAGTGGGCCAGGTCCAAAGTCCCATCACCACACACGCTCCTGGCACCAAATGTCACAGGGTCTGGCTTCCCCACGAAACAGACCTCGAGATGGAGACTGGTACACAGGATGTTTATTAGGGAGTGCCTTTGGGATCAAAACTTGTGGAAAAGAGGTGGAGGAAAAGCACTGGGCAGAGGGAGAAATGAAGCCATGATACAGTTCCAATGAAGGCCTCAGCCAACTCCATGGTAGGCTCTAGAACTAGAATATCTGGTTGCCCCAAACTGGGTTAAAAGGGCTGGGCCTTTATACCCCTGAACTTATTGGTCATGGATGTGGGCTTCCCTTGGAAGGAGGCATGATCTTAGGTGAAGCAGTTTTCTTTAGCTGAGGCATCCCATAAAGAGGGCTGACACCTGAAGGCCATCTAGATGTGCTCCCAGCAGCTGGAGGAATAATGTCCTCCTTGCTGAAAGGCGATCTGGGTGGCACATTACAGCATTCACCACATGCACTGATGGCCCTACCCTGTGAACATAAACTTTCTGATCTGCCTTCTGATGGGTATGGAAAATAACACATTTGGTAGATCGACAGCCACATACACATGGCTGTGTTAATCTGCTCGAACGAAGATATCACACCTGACAGAGCAGTTGGTACTACTTAGTAAAATTTGTGGTACTTCATATTGTCACCTGCCATGATTCATCGGTTTTTCTTTTGGGGGGGGCCACACTAGTGAATTTCATAGGTATCTGATGGGGGAATGCACTGCATAAGTCTCTGAGAGCACTAAATTCTGCAATTCTCCCTGGGATGCAATACGGTTTTTAACTTTTATTTACTTATTATGTTGGTAGGTGGGAGTGAGGAGTTTCTGAGGCTTCTATTTGGCCTTTCCTACTACATTAGCTCTTACTCTACTGGCCAAACAGCCAACGTGAAGGTTCTGCCAATTGCTAAGTTTTTCCAATCAAATTATACAGTCTGGAACTACTATCAAGCGGTCAGGCAGTCCCTAAAGAGCAGGGTACTGGCAGCTGCTAGGCTGGCTTACTGCACACTTCCACAGATTCAGCCAACAAGAAGACAATGAGTCCAAATGCATACGGACAGCTTATAACTTACATAGGCAGCAAAGTAAGATCATCATGGTGTCAGCACTCCCATGTCCCCAGTCCCACAGGATGACACTGACTTGGAGGGGCCGGATGACAGATGACATAACAGTGGGACACTATTGTAGAGGAGCCAACTCTAAACTATAGCCACGCCGTTTATGCTGCCCCTACACTGAAGGGGGTTGTGTGCATGATGGTGGAAAGCCCTATGCCTCACCAGAACCAGGGAGGCAGATGAGAAACTGCCTCATGGCAGCCTCCCGTTAAAAAGAAATGGTCTTTGGTAACAGCTCCTTGCAATTGCTCATCTTGCCATATTCCAGAGAGGATTACAGGGCATTCCTCCAAGACTTGAGTCAGAGCGTGGTTGAGCCTTGGCTATGTGGCCTCTGGGGAGATGTTCAAGGTCACAAGAACACCATGGCAGAACCATTCCCCTATACCCACAACTAGAATGAAAGTTCCGTGAGACTGAAGTCTGTATCTGGCTTGTTCACTGCTGTATCTCCAATACCTGGAAGAGTGCCTCACACACCGCAGATGCTCAGTAAATACTTTATGAGTGAGTATTTTATGAGTGAATGAATGAATGGATGGATGGATGGGTGAAAAGGGGGTTATAATGTCTGCTCTTTTGGAGAAGGAAGTGTCTGCCATCCCTCTCACCTCAAAGTGAGATCCATGTCCTTTTCTTTCCCGGTTCTTCTTTAGCTCTAATTATTTACCTCTGTCACTGCTGTTCAGTTCGCTTGCGCTACTAAAAGCAGACCCAACAAATTACATTGCTAGGGTGTTTCTTTACTCCTCTTCCCTCTTCCTCATTGAATGCTCTTAATGTTTGCCAGGACCAATCTCTGATAAAGTTGGATCGACTGTCAGAATGTTGGGTTGCTGACCTTTCTGCTAGAGCAGTGTGGTTCTCAATCCTGGCTACACCTTGGAATTAGCTTTAAAAAAGAAAAAAAAAAAAACTTTTTCCTGGGCTCCACCCCCAAAGGCCGATTTAATTACTCTGTTCTGGGCCCAGGACATGGGTAATTTTTTTTTTTTAATTCCCCAAGTGATGTTAATGTACAACCAGGGCTAAGAACCACTGCCTTAAGCAGAGTACAGGCTTGTAACCTGCACCCAGGTCTGCTCTTCAGATCTTAAATATTTTTTTTTTTAAAGATTTTATTTATTTATTTGAGAGAGAGAATGAGAGAGAGAGAGCAGAAGAGGGGGGAGGGTCAGAGGGAGAAGCAGACTCCCTGCCGAGCAGGGAGCCCGATGCGGGACTCGATCCCGGGACTCCAGGATCGTGACCTGAGCCGAAGGCAGTCGCTTAACCAACTGAGCCACCCAGGCGCCCCAGATCTTAAATATTTTTAACAGGTAACAAAATATTTCGTTCTACAAAAGAGAGAGAAATGCAATGGCCCCAGGAGAGGAATTTGACTGACCTAAATATAGTGGCATTTGAGCACGGGCTTCCAAAGCCAAATGACCTGGATCAGATTACAGAAACGACCACTTAGCAGCCAGGTGATCTTGGGCAACTAACTTAACTTCTCTAACATGTGCACGTATCTATCAGTTGGCCTGACATGTAGCAGGTCCTCAATGTAGGTTCATTAACTCTGAATATGAATCTCCAAGCTTCATCTGTAAATTGAGGGTAATAATACCTGCCTGCCTATCTCCTAGAGTTGCCATGAGACTAAAAATAGGCGATGGCCTTACAGGCCCTTTGGGAACATTTAGGTGCTGTACAAATGGGAAGTAGAAACATTCTTTTTCTTTTATGAAAATGTTAAACGTATGTATCACATTTTAAAAACGTTTCTAAGAATTTTCGTGCCTGTGGTTTCACAGAGTCTTACAACAGCCCTGGAAGTAAACTGGGCAGTAAATTAACAGGTAAGAAAACTGAGACAAGAGAGGTTGTTTGATCCGCACAAGGTTGTTCAGCATAACAAAGACCGGATCTTAGGGCCAGTAACTCAAAGGCAGAGATTCTCTTCACCAGATAATGCTCACAAAAGGTCTATTAATAGATTCCCCTCAATGAGTAGGTTGGTCATCTGATCAGAGCTCTTTTGGACATGTTGAGACAATTTCTTTTACTTGTCCCTTTCAAAGCAGGAATTGTACCTGAGGAAATGCGATCAATATTCCTCAGTCCTTAAGTACATGGTTAGTTTGGTTTTTAGTTTCCCTCTGTTTTCTCTTATATTTCAGTAACCATGCTGTTGGTACGTTGAGCAAAAGGAAAAGAAACCTTTCCCACCTCACCACCATCACCTTTGTTTATTACCATGTGCCATTTTTCTAATTTCAACACGAAAAACAGTGAAAATGGCAACACTGAAGACTGATAGCCACAAGATGGCAGAGTTTACCATTTCATTTTTTCTTGCTTACATCATTCATTCATTCATTCATTCAAGAATTATTCTTTGAGTGTCTCCTATGTGTAGAGTACTTTTCTAGGGATCAAAAGGATTATAAAAGAGGCAAACAATGTGATATGGTTCCTGCCCTTGAGAAGCTTGGGGTGAGGGCAGTCTGCAAAGAAGAAAAAACACACCTAAGAACATTTAAAAGAAAATACACATTACTGTATGATTAGAGGCCAAATGAGTGATATAGACTACTGTTGACTACAGTGAGCCAGAAAGTCTGCATGGAGGGGTAAGAACGGAGCTGGGGCTTGAAGGATGAATAAATAGGTTAGAAAGAAAAACTAAGTCCCAAACAAAGGGACCAGTGTGGATCATGCTACTGAAGTAAAAATGAGCAAAACATGTGCCCACGTCAGTGATGAGACTAACCTGGTTATAACAAACGGATATTGGGTAAACAAGATTGAAATAAATTAGATCTCCATTGATTTTGCTAGAATGATGCCCACCATAAAAGATAAAGATATCTATTGAGCCTGCCAATAACTATGGCCTTTGGGCAGGCAATTTGGTCTAGCTCCAGTTTCATCATTTGTAAAATGCGCAGGTTGGACAAGATGACTTCTTACAGTCTTTCCAAATCTTATAAAAGAAAAACACTGGGAGGCAAGCAAGCAGGCAGGGAGGGAGGGAGGTGGGAAGGAAGAAGGGAGGGAAAGAGGAAGGAATGAAGGAAGAAGAAAGGAGGGCAGAGGAGGAAAAAGAAAATGGATTATTACTTCTTTAGCAACTGCTGTAATGGCTTTGACATTTCAGTTGCAAACATGAACAGGGACAGTCTTACATAGCGGTTAGGGCTTGGGCTCTCCTGTTGGGTAGACTTGAGTCCAAATCTTGGACCAGTCACTTACTGTTTAACAGTAGGCAAGTTAGCTTAGACTGTATAAGCTTCAGTCATTCATTCAACAAACATGTATGTAACACCTTACTCTATGTTAAGTTATTGGCAATAGGGAGATAAATTACTATGCTAGTCATTGGCAATAGGGAGATAAACAAGACAGACAAGATCTCTTCTCCGGAGCTTACAGTTTTGTAGGAGGGACTGTCCAAAAATAATCACACAAAAAACTAGATACAAGTGTAACCAGTGCAAAAGTACAGAGTGTTAGGAGAGCAGATAACTTAAAGGCATAACCCAGTCTGATAGGTCAGAGGTTTCCCCAAGGAAAGCTGAGCCAGGCAAAGAAAAGGAAAAAGACATTTCGGGTCAAGTGAACAGCATATGAAAAGGCTTTAAGACTAAGAAGAGCTTGGCAGAGCAAATAACTAAAAGGCAACTGTAGCTAGAGCACAGAGAACTAGGGGGATAATGGCAGAGACCAGGATATGTAAGTCAATAGAGCCTGGCTGAGAGAATGTCCCGAGGGTCCTAGGAAGCCTATGGTGTTTATGCTAAAGGCCATGAGAAGTTGTTTCCTTCTTCGTAAAAGGGATAGTAACACCTCGCTCATAGGGTAGCTGTGAAGATTAAAGGGCATCACCGCCCTCCCCCATCCCACACCTCCTTACTGAATCTATCACCAAGTCTCCAAGCACCACCTCCAAGAAATCCGTCACCTCCCAAATACATTTCCATCTCCACTGCCACGACCCTGGTCTAAGTCATCATCTCTAGCCTGGACTATTGCTAACTGGTCCCAACCTCCACTTTCGCTCCCCTCCCATCCATTATCCCTGCAGCAACTCCTGTGATCTTACTAAAATGTAAATTGGCTCGCAGCAGGCCTTTGTTTAAAACCTTCCAGTGACTTAAGTGTTCTTAGCATAGAGACCAAATCCTTAAGACATATGCTAATGCCGTTCCTCTCCCTGAGATGTGCCTTTCAGCTCAACTCCCACCCACCCCTCACCTACTTCATTCCAACTCACCCATACACCTTTACTTCTCTTCAGGGAAGCCTTTCCTGATCCCAACCCACCATCTATTTCACATTCTTTTCTTATTTGCCCACTGAGAACCATGTTCTTTCTCTTCTGATCTTTTATCTTTGTAATTACATAGTCATCAGAGTGACTGTTTAATATGTTTCTGCTACTAAACTAAAAAGCATAAGAAAGTAAGAAACATGTACTTTTTGCTTACTTTTGTATCCCCAGAATCTTGCCTAATCTTTCACATATAGGAAGCACTCAATATTTGTTCATTGAATAAGGGAGGTGTTAGCTACTGCTACAAGTAATAAAATACTAACAATAATTGTTATTTATTATTATTTGATTAATTATTATAAATGTGCCATTTCATTGATCGTTATCCCTACAGGAACCAGTAAAATGTTAGCACAGACCACGCTGTTGGTCAGTAAATACCCTACCACCTTTTATCTGAGCCCCTGTTTCTCTATTTAGCTCAATTATTATTTTCTAACTATAGCTACCACCAGGCATGGTTATGAGACTCTGAAGTCAGACTCAGCCTAAACCCTCATTCTGCTACTATCTTTGTGACTTCAAACAAGGTGGCCTTTCTGGGATAGAGTTTGTTCTCAGACTCATGAGGCTTTCATGAGATCATGCATGGAAAGTGCTTAGTACACAGTCTGGAATATAATATGCACTCGATAACATACTGTTACATCATACAGATTGTTGATGAATCTGAACAAGTACCTATTAAAATGTACACCGAAAGCAGAATATCACAGGACCTGTGACAGCATGCTATCTCAGCCTGCTGGGGGAAAAACTCCCGCAGGATATATGAACCTGACTGAATCTTCCTGTAATCTTGAGAAATAAAGGGAACTTTGAAGTAGGCAAGGAAGGCTTCAAAAGGTGAAGCCGGGGGCCTCTGAGAAAATGTACTCTTTACCTTATGTGATAGTAAGTCATCTGGAATGCAAAAACAGTGGAGTAGGCCCCAAAGGGCTGGCTTCCTAAGCAGTAGCAAATGTCTGAGGATACCGATATAACATTCATACTTGATCTTGTCTATTCTTCTTTGGACCTTTGTGTCCCTGATTTGCCAAAACTGATTACCTCGAGGAAACAACTGTCCGTGTCCTTTGTTTGGGGAACTTAGCTAATAACCAATTTTCCTCCACTCAAATGTTATCTAATGTGCTTAAGCCATTGCTGCTCCTTTGGATAGATACCTTGAAAAAAGGGATCTTAGGGTAGGAAAAGCCTTCATGATCCAAAGGATTGAATCTCAAAGGGTAGAATCTAAGAAAATAAGACGTGCAATGAAGGAAATGGATTCAGGAAGAGCACATCGCCCTGTGTGCTTTAAATCAGACAGTGGTTAGGAGCAGCTGTCTGGAATCAGATGGATGAGATTTCAAATCCAATTTCAAATCCAAGATCTGCAACATACAAGCCCAGGTAAGTTAATTAAGTCTATGTCCTCAACTGTAAAATGGGGATAATAAGGCTCTATCTTACCAGGTTGTTAGAAAGATTAAATGAGATGACATAAAGTCACCCAAGAAGAGTCTGGTATAATTTGAATGCTCACATATTTTTATTATTTAATCACATCTGGTAATTATATCGAGGCAGCCATGCCTGTTCTTTTCTAAAACCATGATGGGCTCCTCCTAGAGAGCCCTGGGGCCTGTGTGGGTGTTACCCACCCTACTTACATTTCAGGCACAGGGTGGATGGAGCAGCAATGAGGGGAAGCGGAAGCGCAGACCTCTGGCCACTGGTCCCACTTGACTAGTAATACTGCATGGAGGACACAAAGGGGGAAACTTAGATGAAACTCGTACCCCCCCCAATAAAAAATAAAAGCACAATTCAGTATAATTATGCCCAGATTTCTGCTGGGAGAAGTTTGCACACTAATGTTTTACATAAAGACCACCAGGTGAATTAACATCCTGAGTGCTTAAAGGAGTGGGGTAGTGGGAACAGGGTAAACTGGCGAGAGTTTTGCTCTCTCCCACCCCAACAATTACCCTTAATGCCCCAGACACCACCTCCCTTCCCAGCAAACCTCATTTTTCAGACCCTGTCAGTCTGTTCCCAGAAACCTCAGGTGGTTTCTGCTTCTGTTGACCTTAAAAAACAAAAGAGTCAGTTATTTTACCAGCAAAAATGATTTTATTCAGGAAGAGCAGAGGAATTGCAATTCAGGACAAGCAGACTATGGCAAACCACAGGTAAACCCAGAGAACAGACGGGCTTGCTTTCACTGGGGAAAAGAGGAAGCTGGGAGGGGCTGTTTCATTGAGTTCTCACTGGCTGGGCTGTTGCTGGGCAAGGAGAAATTCTTCCTTCCTCAGGCTGGGGTGGGGAAAGCAAGCTGCTTCCTACTGGGAATTGTGAGATATGCTTCTTACAGCAGGTGGTAATGCATGAGAGCTCCCCCTTCAGGGCTTCCTGACCCCATTTTAAATGAGGTTTCCTTTATTTTCACATCTCCCCCTTTCGATCAAAGTCTTTTTTCAAAAGAATTGCTAATCAAAATTCAGGGTTGTGTTGGGTTGTTGTTGTTGTTGTTGTTGTTGTTTTCATATTTAGTGGTTTCGTGCCCTTGGTGTCAGAAAGGACCTTTCCTGGTTGTCATGTCCCACATCAGAGGGAAAGTGCGTAGACTGGAAACCGCTGAGGTCACATTTGAGTAACAGGGAATGGTAGGAGGGAGAACGGTCAGGCATTTCCCATCTGAGATAAACGTTGAAGATCATCTCGAGGTGCTGAGCTAGCATCACCCTATCAGGCACGTTGTTTCTATGAAGGTTTGAGAGGCAACAGGTATAAAGCTTAAAAATGATTATAAAGGGACGCCTGGGTGGCTCAGTCAGTTAAGCGTCCGACTCTTGCTCTCAGCTCAGGTCTTGATCTCAGGGTCATGAGCTCAAGCCCCGTGTTGGGCTCCATGCTAGGCATGGAGTCTACTTAAAAAAAATAATTATACAGAGGAGGTACCTGGCTGGCTCAGTCAGTAGAGCTTGCAACTCCTGATCTCAGCATTGTAAGTTCGAACCCCATATTGGGTGTAGAGATTACTTAAAAATACAATCTTTTAAAAAGTGATCATACAGAATAAGATGAGCAGAACTTCTGCAAGGCTAAAGGGGTCTTTTCTAAAAGCCTTGCAGAGGCACCTGTGTGGCTCAGTCAGTTGAGTGTCAGACTCTTGGTTTTGGCTCAGGTCATGATCTTGCTGTCATGGGATCGAGCCCCAAGTCGGGCTCCACACTCAGTGTGGAGTCTGCTTCAGATTCTTTTTCCCTCCCCCTCTGCCCCTCCCTGCTCGCTCACTTTTGCACACACTCTCTCTCAAATAAATAAAAATATTTTTTAAAAAAAGCCTTTCAAAGAGGATTTAGCTCATTTGTATTTCCCTTGGATGCAGGGGAACAAATAATAAATAGGGAAGAACAAATCTGTTTCTGGTGTCAGATCCAACGGTCAGAAAGGTTCCCCTTTTGCAATAGATTAGACCATGAAAGAAAGGGATGAAATAAAGTAAGAAGGGGGCGCCTGGGTGGCTCAGTCGTTAAGCGTCTGCCTTCGGCTCAGGTCATGATCCCAGGGTCCTGGGATCAAGCCCCACATCGGGCTCCCTGCTCGGCGGGAAGCCTGCTTCTCCCTCTCCCACTCCCCCTGCTTGTGTTCCCTCTCTCGCTGTGTCTCTCTCTGTCAAATCAATAAATAAAATCTAAAAAAAAAAAAAAAAAAGAAATAAAGTAAGAAGTAACAGCAAGAAAAAGGTATACAGGTCTGGTCCAGTCATCTTGGGAAATCTGTCTCCTTCAGCTGTCGTCTGCTTCAATTCCTAGAAATCTTTATTTCCAGGTACTCAGTTGGTGTGCAGATCTAATCAGGGTTTGGTGCTTTCTGTAGAAGTGACACATGTGGGGAATACCTGGCTGGCTCAGTCGGAGGAGTGTGCAACTCTTGATCTCGGGGTTGTGAGTTCGAGCCCCACGCTGGGTGGAGAGATTAAAAAATTAAATCTTAAAAAAAAAAAAAAAGATGTGACATATGGATCCAAGAGTCATTCCTTGAAGTTTGGCCGCACAAGGGTTAGTTAACAGTACCTGATAGGGGCCTTTCCAACAGGGTTGAAGAGAGTCTTTCTGTAGATGTCTTTTCCAATAGATGAAATCTCTGGACTGCAAGGTATGATGCTTAAGATCTTTATCTCCCAGGAACACACTGTGGAAAGATTGTTCTACTAAAGCATGGTTATTGTCAACAGAAGCAATTAGGCCTTTGCAATATTTAAGCATATCTCTTTTTACCATTTGTGGATCAGAAAGAAGCAGAAGCCAAGTACATTGGCCATCCTGTGATTATCTCAAAGGGTGAGAGTTTATAGGTTCCAAAGAGGTAGATCTAAGATGTAGGAAAACTAATGGCAGTGCTTTTGGCCGGAGTATTTGAAGGGCCTCTACAAATTTTGCTTGACAATGCCATTAGTGTGTTTGACTTGCCCTGAGGATTAAGGGTAGTAAGCACAGTGGAAGTGTTGTAACAATAGCCAAACAGCACAAACTTGCTGAAGCAAGTTCCCTGGTCACTATGAAGTTTGAGGGGGGATTCCCCAGGTAGGCATGATCTTTTCCAGTAGGATTTTAGCCACAAAAATAGCAGTCCAGTGAGAAAACATACAAACCATTACCAAGACATATTTATATGCCTGAGATGGAGGAAGGTGAATAAAATCCATCTGCCAAACTTTGATCCACTGGGCAACTTAAAGTGTCCAGGAGCAGTGCAGACAGGTTTTCCCGAATTATATTTAAAGGCAGGTGGGGCAAGCAAAGTAGGCACTCTGTGGTCTTATTTACATTTACCCACCAGTATTGGCTCAAAGGTTTTCATTTTATCAGCAGACTAATGACTGGATACATGTACAGTAGTCAGTAATGGGAATTTTAGAGTCTCTGGCAGCACTGGATTATTATTTGGCCCAGCCCAGAGTTTTCTTTTTTTTAATCAAACCAACAGTCATTAGGTTTTCAATATTGTTTTTCCTTTTCTGTGGCTGATTGTTGGGCATCACTATCATTTTTTCTAGATTATCATTTGGGGAGGAGAACATCCCTTTGGACCATGACAGAGGCTTGGCTGTTGGTTCCTTTGAGAACAGCATTCATTGTGGAAATATCAACTAGGTGGTTTCCTCTGGCCTCCAAGGAATCCAGTTTGGAATACACAGGGACCTTGATACTGGCCAAAGCATCTGGCAAGAGTATGGCATCTAGTAATTCCTGAACATAAAGGCCATTTTTAATTTTGTCCCCACTAGAAGTGAGGAAGCCTCACTGTTTCTATAGCATTCCGAAGTCATGAGCTACTCCAAAGGCCCACCTACCATCAGTATAGATATTTGCAGTTTTGCCCTTGGCTAAAACGTGGGTCCAAGCAAGAACATATAATTCAGTCTGTTGGGCCACAATAGCTGAGGGCAAAGGTGCTGCCTTAATGACTTCAAAAACAATTGTAATAGCATACCCAACATAATATTTACCATTTTCGCCTTTTAAATAAGAACTACTGATAAACCACCAAAAAGTCTGCTTTATCCAAAGGAGTTTTCTATAAGCCATCATGGAGAGTCAGACAGTCATGAAGAGTATTGTCCACAGAGAAGGAAGAATGGTGGCAGGGTTAAGATTACAGCCAAAGAGTTTGGAATCCAGTTTTGCACAGTAGCCAGCTAGCCTAAGAAAACCTTATAATTGGCTTAGTTGGGGGAAGTTCAGGATGCCATGAAGCCTATTTGGATCTAAGTGTAGCCTTTGTTCTGAACTCAGGTGCCGCAAATATCAAACCAGAGTCTGAGCAAACTGCAGTCTCTCCGTGGAAACTCTGTGTCCCTTTAAAGCTAACAGGCTTAATGGCTGGATGCTGTCCCTGCAAAGACACCTGAGAAGGGGATCAGAGAAGCAAGTCGCCTAAGTATTAATAAAGCAGAACTTCCAGGTAACTTTCTATCTTCTAAATCCACTTTTAAGTTTTGGGAGAAGTAGGAAGGACTTTCAGCAAAACTCTGGAGCATTACTGTCCAGGTACACTGCTTTCCTTCCCCAAAAGGCAAAGAGGTAATTGACTGACCTTATCCACAGAAAAATCAAAGACAGCGAAAAATCTGATGGAACAAATAAAAGATGTTGAAGGTCATCTGATTCACCTAGCTGGCAATTTTGGTTGTTGCTATCAAATTCTAGAATTATCTCCCCCTTTCAGGAGAAAAAAAATTCCAATGTTATTTTTCTAAGAAACCTCAGCCCAAAAAATGAATAGGGGCAGAGGAACTAAGAAGAAAAGAATGGGTATCTCTTAAAGGAAACAAGAAGGAATTGGTTTAAAGTAGGAACCTGTTGAGGTTTATTAGAGACCCCCACTACTTGAACCATTTCAGTACTTTGAGCAGGGGCTGTTTAATAACAGTAGGGTCATGCACTGAAAGTGTAGCTCCAGTGTCGATAAGGACACAAAGAGATTCATCCCCAATCTGGAGAGTTTTTTCTCCAAGCTGGTAAAGAGGAAGGACTGGGAAAAGCCCCTGTAGTTCTTCGGAGTCCTGTAGTTGGGAGTTCAGAGGGCACTGGAAAGGCTGGTTGGAGGGCTGAAGGCACCTAGAATGCTCGCGTTTGGAACAATCTTTCTTCCATAATGGTTTTTGCAATAATGGCAGAGACCAGGAGGGGGCTGGTTTTGTTTTAGGGGCCTCCACTTGTTGGAGTTGAAAATTAAAGATTTTAGTGGTCTTCCTTGTAGCTGAATTCTCTGGGATGTGGGTAGACCACTTTGCTAAATTAACTGAATCTGAAGTGGACAGTTTCCCATTCCATCCTAGTCCTTTTAACTACAAGGGAAAAATCCCGGTTCAGCCCTTTAATGAACACAGAATTGAAGGGTACCTGAGTGGATTTAACATCCAGAGGGAGGCCAGAATTTTCCTTAAAAACAATTCAGAGGTGACTGTAATAGTCATGTACAGGTTCACTGGGTTTCTGAGTGCAAGCTTCAGTCTTGTTCCAATCAACAGGTCTTGGGAAAGCCCTAGGGACTGCGAGGTGAAGTTGTTTGGCAACTGCCCAGCCTGATCATATAAAAAGGCATGGGGTTGGTCTCTCATTTAAAGTTCTAAAGATGGGACGCCTGGGTGGCTTAGTCAGTTAAGCATCTGCCTTCGGCTCAGGTCATGATCCCAGGGTCCTGGGATCGAGTCCCGCATCAGGCTCCTTGTTCAGCGGGAAGCCTGCTTCTCCCTTTGCCTGCTGCTCCCCTGCTTGTGCGCTCACACTCTCTCTCCGACAAATAAATAAAATCTTAAAAAAAATAAAGTTCTAAAGATTTTTCAGGATCATCCCAATTAGCTGTTTTCAACCAGTGCTGGGCCTGGCCTTCAATAAGCATGTCAACTAGCTGATACAAATCTGAGGAACCTTTTTGGTTGGCAGGTCTGAACGACTGTTAAAATCCTGGGCAAATCTATGAGGATCTTCAATAACTCCAGGAAAATCTTTGACTATGACTCATAGTTCAGCCTTAGTCCAGGGGACATGGGAAATTAGGAGCTTAGCATCAGGATCCTCTAAGAGTCTAACTTTAAAGGGGCAGGTTCTAATGGGTTCAGAGAAGGGAGAGGGGAGAGGTTCAGAAAAAAAGGGAAGTCCACTGAGAGAACCAGAATGAGGAAGCAGAGGGTATAAAAGATGTGGGGACAAAGACAAAGAGGACAGGGGAGGAAGAAAAAGGCCTGAAAAGGGTTTTTTGCATTCTTTCAATTGTTTGTTCACCTTGGTTAATTTAAAATAGTATTTTGTAAAGAGATGATTTTAGAGTCTTGGATACTCTTGGAAGCTTCAAGATATTAATTGAAATAGGTATCCCATTCAGTTCATTTTATTTTAGAGCTTCTCATTTCGTTCTAAGAAAAGCAAGTTTGAGAAGACCAAAAGTTCCCCATAACAGCCATTGGAGTCCTAAGTTATTTTTTGTTAAGTTGGTCCAATTAAAAATGCACATGAGGAGGAACCATAGTTTTTAAACATAAAACTGGCTGGGGTCCCAGAAGGAGGACCCTCCTGAGAGAATTTAGCAGATTGAGAACCCATTACTCAAAACCAGAGGTTCAGGAAACAGAAGAGTACTCACCAGGAAGGACAACACTTTCACAAAAAAAAAAAAAAAAATTAATCAGATCCCAAATAAAGTCGGAGAGCTCAACCAGAAGGAGGGAGCTCAGATCCGACAGGAGACTTACCGAACTAAAAGCAAGAAGATGACTCACAGAAGCAGAGAGCACAAGGCACTAACTGTGGGTACTTCACACGGTTCTGGGGGTCATTAGTTCCTCAGGGGTTCATCTCCTTTGGGTCCCAACATTACATGGTGACCTTAAAAAGCAAAAGAGCCAGTTATTTTACCAGCAAAATAACTTCATTAGGTAATGGAGAGGAACTGCAACTCAAGACAGGAAAACTACAGTGAACCACAGGCAAGTCCCGAAAACAGAGGAGAGGGGCTTCCTTTTAGGAGGGGAAAGGAAGAAACTGGGAGGGGCTGTTTTGCTGAGTTCTTACTGGCTGGATTGTTGCTGGGCCAGGAGAAATTCTTCCTCCTGCTGGGGCATTATAAGGTAAGCTGCTTCCTCTTGGGCAATGTGAAATACGCTTCTTACAAGCAAGTGGTAACACGTGAGAGCTCCCCCTTCAGGGCTTCCTGACTCAATTTTTAAATTTTTTTAAAAGATTTATTTTTTTATTTATTTGAGAGCGAGAGTGAGCACGCATGGTGGTAGGGGCAGAGGGAGAGGGAGAGAATCTCAAGGAGACTCCCCACTGAGCACAGAGCCCGACGCAGGGTTTAATCTCACAACCCTGAGATCAGGACCTGAGCTGAAATCAAGAGTGGAAAGCTTAACCGACTGAGCCACCCAGGCACCCGCTGACTCCATTTTAAATAAGGTTTCCTTTATCTTCACACTTTCCACTTTAAAGCCTCTCCCAGGGCGCCTGGGTGGCTCAGTTGGTTAAGCGACTGCTTTCGGCTCAGGTCCTGATCCTGGAGTCCCGGGATCGAGTCCCACATCGGGCTCCCTGCTCGGCAGGGACCCTGCTTCTCCCTCTGACCCTCCTCCCTCTCATGTGCTCTCTCTCTCTCATTCTCTCTGTCTCAAATAAATAAATAAAATCTTTAAAAAAAAAAAAAAAAAGCCTCTCCCAAGTCCTTCCTCCCAGTCAAAATGTACCTCTCTAGGGCATCTGGGTGGCTCAGTTGTTAAGCGTCTGCCTTCGGCTCAGGTCATGATCCCAGCGTCCTGGGATCAAGCCCCACATTGGGCTCCCTGCTCTGCGGGAAGCCTGCTTCTCCCTTTCCCACTCCCCCTGCTTGTGTTCCCTCTTCTCGCTGTCTCTCTGTCAAATGAATAAATAAAATCTTGAAGAAAAAACAAAAAACAAAATGTACCTGTCTATTCCCTCAAGGCCATACTCTTTACTAGATGTCAGTGATATAATTCAGGGTTCAGGCACACTAATATTTTGATGATTTTGTTTCCCACATGCCCCACATAAGAGTTTCAAGGAATGTATTATGATGAATACTAAATCAGCAAATTTCTTAGGGGCCTAGTGTGAACCCAGCACTGGGCTAGAGCCTATAGCACTGTATTAAGGAACAGAAAAACTGCCACTGGGGTGCCTGGGTGGCTCAGTCAGTTAAGCGTCCAACTCTTGATTTCGGCTCAGGTGGTGATCTCAGGGTCGTGAGATTGAACCCCGCGTCAGACTCCATGCACTGCACAGAGTCTACTTCTCTCCCTCTCTCTCTCCCTCTGCCCCTCCCCCTGCTCACACACTTGGTGCACATGCACTCTCTTTCCAATAAATAAAATCTTTTAAAAAATACTTTATAAAAAAAGAAAAATTGCCACAGTAGATTTATCCAGCCTACTCCCCAATTGCTAACATTATCAACAAAGAACACACTCCGGAAAAAACAGAGATAGGGGCACCTGGATGGCTCAGTTGGTTAAGCGTCTGCCTTTGGCTCAGGTCATGATCTCAGGGTCCTGGGATCAAGTCCCATGGCAGGCTCCTTGCTCAGCAGGGGAGTCTGCTTCTCCCTCTGCCCCTCCCCCTGCTTGCGTGTGTGTGTGTGTGTGTGTGTGTGTGTGTGTGTGTGTGTGCGCGCGCCTCTCTCTCTCTCTCTCTCAAATAAATAAATAAAGTCTTTAAAAAAAAAAAGAAAAGAAAAAACCAAGATGGAACATTCATACAACCTTTCTGGCAGGCTTTTTAGCCAAACGTAGAAAAAGCTTTAAAAAGTCACATAATCTTTGACCTGTAATTTTACTCCTAAGAATTTATACTAAGGAAGTAATCAGAGATACATACAAAGATGCAAGTGCAATGATGTATATTGCAGCATTATTTATAATACTGAAACAATCTAAATATCCAAAATAGAGGGCTAGGTAAATAATTCATTCTTTATCCATATGATAGAATATTGTATGTACATTAAAGTCCTATTAATGCAAGACTCTTTAAAGACAGGAAAAATCTACTGTTGATTGTGAAAATTTTTGTTTTAATTTTATGCATAGAAAAAGACTGAAAAGATTTACCTTAAATGTTGAAAAAAATGTTTATCTCAAAATGATAGGATTATTAATGACCTTTTTTGAGCTACCTGTTCTAAATTTTCCACAAGAAACATTCTTTTTTAATTGGGAACAAAACAATGAAACTTTCTATTTTTTAAATGTAATATTCCCTGAGAAGGACTATTTGTCTTCCTCATAACATCAAAGAGTAACTATATTCCCAGCTTCTCCTAATGTAGCCATTTATAGTTTTGCATTTGTAAATGTGTTTAACCTTTTTAAACCTTTTGGCTTCTGGTTAGTAACTTGTCCTATTATTTTTTTGAAATAATTATACATTCAACAAAGGTTGCAAGAAATGTATAGGGAAGTCCCATGCACTGTTTCCTCAGTAGCCCCCAATGTTAGCATCTTATACAACTATAGTGCAATATCAAAACCAAGAAATTGACATTGGTACAATCCTCAGTGCTTATTCAGATTTCACCAGTTATACATGAACTCATTTTGTCTGGGTGTTGTGTGTGGGTGGGTGTTTAGCTCTATATAATTCTATCAGATGTATAGGCTTGCATAACCACCACCACAATCAAGATCTAGAACATTTTCATCACAACAAGGATCCCTCATGTTTCACTTTTTTTTTAAGATTTTATTTATTTTAGAGCGAGAGAGAGAGAACGCGCGCATGAGTGGGGTAGGAGCAGACGGAGAGGGACAAGCAAACCCTGCGCTGAGCGTGGAGTCCAATGTGGGGCTCGATCCCACGACCCTGAGATCATGACCTAAGCTGAAATCAAGAATCAGATGCTTAACCCATTGAGCCACCCAGGCTCCCCCATGTTGCACTTTCATAGCCACACTTACCTACCTCCCTCTCCAATTCTTCAACCCTTAGCAACCACTGAACATCCTTCCATCACTGTAATTCTGTCATTTCAAAAATGTTATGTAAGTGGAATCACACAAGATGTAACCTTTTGAGATTAGCCTTTTTCACTCAGAATAACTACCTAGAGATTCATCCAGGTTGTCACAGGTGTCAAGAGTTTGTTCCTTTTTCTTGCTAAGTAGTATTCCAAGGTATGGATATACCAGTTTGTGTAACCATTCATTCATTGAAGGACATCTGGGCTATTTCCAGTTTTTGGCTATTACAAATAAAATTTCTATGGACAGGAAGGGACCAAAGTGGGACTAGGTATGAGCTATCTGATCTGACAGCCTAGAGAAGGGCTGTAGTAGTAAGGATGGGGCCAGGGTTTGTGACCAGGCCTTGTGTGAACCCTTAACCCTAACCTGCTCACCTTGGAGAAGCCCTGAGCAAGAACCCTGGCTATATCAAACTGTGCAAGATCCAGACAGCCCAGAAAATCTCCAAGATGATTGCCACATCACAGAATCTTATCTATCTCACTGCTGACAACCTTGTCCTGAACCTACAGGATGAAAGTTTTGCCCGGGGCAGTGACAGCCTCATCAAAGGGAAGAAATGAGCCTGGTGACCAGGAACTCCACTCCCAGAGAAGAAGTGGATCGGTTTCTCCTCTGGTTTTTGAAGAGCCAGCTTGGGGTCCAAGCACACCCCCATCCCACCCCCAGCATCATGTGATGGTCCCTCCTGCATCTGTCCTCCCAAGCCTTCTTGAATGAACAAAGCCTGACCAGTTTTGGGGGGAATGATTTTGCTCCTGCCTGTGTTGGCCAGAGGTGTTGGGACAGTGTGATTTCTAAGTGATTTCCTACAGTGTTGGTTCCTCCCTCCAGGTGGGGAGGTGATAACCACCATCTCAGGAATTCTCAATAAATTTTTATTACTTAAAAAATTTTTCTATGGACATTCACATTTTACTATTTTTTTAAATTCTTAACTTGCCACCCAAGAACCCAAGAAAGCCGCCTCCTCCTATATACTAGAAATTGTTGAACTAATCTATGTTTACCTTACTAATACTGGCACAGTTTTATGCGAAACAAGCGAGAGTAAGAAAAAAACATGCAGTTATACCATATTTATTCTGTGAATTATGCTTTTTAATGTATTTGTCTCTGCCCCTTGACCATGAACTATGTGGCGGCAGGGACCATGACTAAATTGCCTCTACTCCTAAGCCCCATGTTGGGGGCAGAATTTACTAAACAAACAAATAAATTGCCTCTACTCCTAGGGCAGGACATAGGACCTAGCATAGAATAGGTATTTAGAAAATGTGAGGATCTTGGGCGCCTGGGTGGCTCAGTCGGTTAAGCGTCTGCCTTCGGCTCAAGTCATGATGCCAGGGTCCTGGGATGGAGTCCCATATTGGGCTCCTTCCTCAGCAGGGAGTTTGCTTCTCCCTCCCTCCTCTGCCCCTCCCCCCTGATTGTGTGCTCTCTCTCATTCTCGCTTTCTCTCTCAAATAAATAAAATCTTAAAAGAAAATGTTAGGATCTCTAGGGGAGGGTGGGGTCCAAGGATACATGTTTTATAACAAACTCCATAGATTATAATAGGCAGTCAGGGTTAAGAACTACTATTTAGCTGGATAAACAAATATGGAAAGGGGAAGAAGGAAAGTTCATGATAGAAGAGAGCAGACTCAAGACAGCAAGGAGATGGGGGACGGGACAGGGGTATTGATGTTCTATTATTTTTCTCCACCTTACAGAGTTTTCTGTGTCCAGATTAACCTCTAGCCTGCATGGTAGGGAATCAGTGATTTCCAGCACTATGTTTGAGAAGTGCTATTATTGAATCCCTACGTCTGACTGGGCCAAACAAGACAGCTTGCATCTGCTCTGTTAGGTTTTACCTATTTGAAAGGCTGCTCCACACATCTTTGGAGCCAGAGACACCTTTAAGAGTTTGATGGAAAAAGCATTTGGTGATATGAATGAACTAGAGGTGCTTATTTGTTTAGATGGCATAATTATGTTTGGCGGAGCTTTGGCGAACAATGGCTCCTTATATTACTGGATCACCTGGGAAATAGCCTAAAACTGTCCCCTGACAAATGCCAGGCCTCCTAGACCTCAATAAAATATGATGGATGTATAAAATCACAACAGGGGCTGGGCAGACTCTGGAATATCACTGACTGGTCAGGCCCCGAAATTTTAAAACATGAAGGGGATTCAGCAGACACCACAGGAGCTGGCTGAAGGACTGTTCAAAGATTGCAGAACACCTCAATGAGTTAGCTCAGGGTGATCAGGTCAGAATCGGAACACACGTGATTGAAGAGGGAGGAGAGGCAGGTCAAAATACCAGGCCTGGCAGTTAGGAAGACTTGTGCGTGGGGCACAACTACGTTGCATATGAAAATAAAGCTTTCCTTGCGGGGGGATGCCCCAAAGCAAACAAAGCAGTTTTCCCCCAGGCAAACTGCTCTCATGCACCCTTCCTCTTGCGCTTTTGGAGACTGGCCGGCTGCCTGGCTCAGGGATCTGTTTTAGCATGTGTTGTCCTCCACTGCCATGGCTTTTTATAAATTGACGGCAGTTTTGAAGACTGGAGATCTGTGCTATGTCATAAAAACACAGAGGTGAGGATAACCACTGCATCTGCCAAGTGAGGTCTGTCAGCTGGTGAGACTTGGGATCCAGTTTTTAAAATTGAGTTTGTAGCACAAAGTGGACAATGACAGACAACACCTTCAGGTACTTGGTGTCCTGGAAAGCAGAGCCTTGGAGCTGAAGTCAGGCCTGGACTGATTGTTTGAGGAAAGGGCATCTCTTTTTTTTTTTTTTTTTTAAGATTTTATTTATTTGAGAGAGAGAGTGAGAGAGAGAGCAGAAGTGAGGAGAGAGAAGCAGACTCCCAGCTGAGCAGGGAGGCTGACACGGGGCTCGATCCCAGGACCCTGAGATCATGACCTGAGCCGAAGGCAGATGCTTAACCATCTGAGCCACCCAGGCACCCTGGAAAAGCATCTCCTTTATGGTGGAGAGCTGAACTATTGTTCAGAGTGAGTACAGAGAGTGGGGAGGAAGGAGTCAAGTACAGGCTCAGTCTCTAGGATTGAGAAGACACCTGCAAAATGGTTTCCCTAAGTTTGCTTGGAGTCAAAGTAAGCTCTAACTTGAGAAGGCGAGCCCTGTCTCACATTTTTTCACAGGCCCTCAAAATGCTTATTTCAGCCTTCGCCTGCCCTACTGAGATCTGCAGGCTAAAATCTCATACTGGAATGTGGAAAGGCTGTGACCTGGAGGTCCCTGTTCTCCTCCAAGCTGAGAAGTGAGGGAAGAACTGGCAATGATCCAGGTATATGCCCTGGGGTCTACCCTTCTTGAAGAAAAAGGTACCATGGCAGTCCAGGTGCTGACAACCACATTTGACATCAACAAAAGAAGCAGAAAAAGGTAGTAGTGTTGCCAGAAAAGCAGGACTGGTAAGAGCAAAGGAAGAGCACGGCTGCTTTAGGGTTAATGCAATGGACCCTCAGTGACAACTGTAAATATGGCCCTAAAGAGGCCAGTAGATTATCATTATTACTATAATTTGGGTTGATTACTGTACATTTTCATCTGAAAGAAGACAGTTTCGGAAAGTGAGGGGGAAAAAAGCCCCGAAGCCAGACAGAGTCAGGGTTGGATCCTGGCTCTCCCACTATCTATGCTGGCTTGGGCAAGCCAGTGTCCTTATCTGTAACATGAAACACTCCCAGTGACCATCAATATTTAGTACACAGGCAGTGGCAGATCCAGCTTTTGTGGGGCCCGAAGCTTATACCATTTGGGTTAAGTAAGGTTTTTTTTAAAGTGTAAAATTAGGTACAATCCTGAATATCTATTTAAAATGATACAATAAATGACAAGAAACTACAAGTTTTAAAAACTGACAAAATGTACAAACATCACAAAATTTTTTAAAAGCAACAGTATTTTTCCTTATATTAACTGGTACAACTCCTTGCTACCTTTTTATATTTTTTGCCTGCATCTTTTGATCACCTCTTCATCTGATACCACTTTTGTACTATAATGTCTATAGAGAGAACAGGAAACAATTTTTTCCTAAGAGTTTAGAAAAGTTTCTTTCGGTTTCCCAACCCATCACTGATTAATGTCATGTATATATTCTGGGTTGTTGTCAAATTTGGGAAAACCTCTATCAAATCTCTATCATTTCTTATATATATAAGCTGCAAGATTTTAGACTATGTCAAGTTTTTTATGTAATGACTACTCTTAAATAAGGTTTAGATTTACTGCTTTAAAAGTGTTGAGGGCCCTCAAGTCATTTCTACACTGGTACAGCCACCCATAACTTAACTATATGCAGAAGTGATAGCAAACCACATAAAATATATCCTGCTAACCCCAAATTAATGTATCTGTAACTCAATTTCTCTTTGGTTGGATCCCCAAAAGAATAGCTCCAGTAAAGGGGCACCTGGATGGCTCAGTCAGTTAAACGTTTGCCTTCGGCTCAGGTCATGATCTCCAGGTCCTGGGATCAAGCCCCAGGGAGTCTGCTTCTCTCTCTCTCTCTCCCCCTCTACCCCTCCTCCCTGCTCGTTCTCTCTCTCTCTCAAATAAATAAAAATCTTTAAAAAGGGGCACCTGGGTGGCTCAGTCGTTAAGTGTCTGCCTTCGGCTCAGGTCATGATCCCAGGGTCCTGGGATCGAGCCCCACATCGGGCTCCCTGCTCGGCAGGAAGCCTGCTTCTCCCTCTCCCACTCCCCCTGCTTGTGTTCCCTCTCTCACTGTTCTCTCTCTCTGTCAAAAAATAAAATCTTTAAAAAAAAAATCTCTAAAAAAAAAAGAATAGCTCCAGTAAAAACAGAACTCTCCATAGAAAGCAAACAAAGGCAGAAAATGTAAAAGGAGCAAAAGTGTTTTTTGGGTTGGATGAAGATAGACAACACTCACTTTTAATACATCTTGTGTCTTCACAAGTAGGTTTAAACTTAATAAAAGTATTCCCCTCCCATATACGTTTAAAGTAGTCTAGTGTTGTGAATTCCATTGACAGAATTTGGAAAACCACGCCCCGGAAGAATAAAGCCTCAGAGGAAACCTGCTGGAGCTAATCTATGGCAGGAAAGCCTTCCTCACCACTGAATTCTAAACCCGTTCTGTGGCAAAAGACTTCCTAAAGGAGGACAGCAAAGACAGAAATCCTAAAGGAAAAGATGGGACAGATTCAGCCATACTAAACTTAAAAATATCTGTGAGGTTAAAGCAAACAAAATCAAACATTAAAAAAAAAAAACCTAGGGGAAAAAAGTACCTGTTATTCATATTACAAAGGATTGATAGCCCCAATATAGAAATCAATTAAAAATTTTAAAGCATGAGAAATCCAATAGGAAAACTGGCAAAGAACATGAACAGGCCATTCACAGAGAAAGAAATATGAAAAGGCAAATATTGAAACAACTGGCAAGGAGTTAGGGAAACCAAGCCCCCTCACCC
Organism: Leptonychotes weddellii; assembly: GCF_054177405.1. Classification (NCBI taxonomy): domain Eukaryota; kingdom Metazoa; phylum Chordata; class Mammalia; order Carnivora; family Phocidae; genus Leptonychotes; species Leptonychotes weddellii. The sequence continues at coordinate 24,907,064 of NC_138385.1, forward strand.
TACTGTTGGGAATGTATATTAGTTCACCTTTATACAGGGCTATTTAACAATATAAAAATAACACTAACATTTGTAAGGAGCTTTGCACTGATTAAGTTATTCAATTCTCACCCAGCTTTATTGATATTCAATGTGCATCTTTTGTAATAATGAAAAACTCAAGACTCCTCAGACACCCAACAATAGGGTTTGGTTAAATGGATCATGGAACCTCTATACAACAGGATTGAAATGATCTATATTTACTACATGAAAAGCTCTCTAAAATAGAGTTAAGTTTTTTTTTAAGGCTACAGAAGATGATGTACGATATCCCATTTCCATCGTATAAAAATTGCATGAATATCTATCAACATATGTATACAGAAAAATCTTGGGGAGGGGCGCCTGGGTGGCTCAGTCGTTAAGCGTCTGCCTTCAGCTCAGGTCATGATCCCAGGGTCCTGGGATCGAGTCCCACATCGGGCTCCCTGCTCGGCAGGAAGCCTGCTTCTCCCTCTCCCATTCCCCCTGCTTGTGTTCCTGCTCTCACTATCTCTCTCTGTGAAAGAAATAAATAAAATCTTAAAAAAATAAAATAAAAATAAAATCCACGCTTCAATTCAAAAAAAAAGCATCTGCCTTCGGCTCAGGTCATGATCCCGGGGTCCTGGGATTGAGCCCCGCATCGGGCTCCCTGCTCAGCAGAGAGCCTGCTTCTCCCTCTCCTTGTGCGCACACTCTCTCCTCTCTCTCTCTCTTTCTAATAAATAAATAAAATCTTTTTAAAAATCTTGGGGCTATATAGCAAAATGATAACAACGGTTGTTTCCAGGTGGTGGGATTTTAGATGACCTTGATTTTCTGCCTTCTGGTTTTCCACGACTGCCTTCTGAACGTCGGCTATCAACACCACTCCTGGGCAGCAGGGGTACAGTGGGCTCGATGTGCACACAACCTCTGGTGGTCCACAGGGCTCCAGGCTTACGGGAGCCCCTGTTTTGTTTAATACCCTACTGTCATGATTTTGCAATTTTGAATAATTCACGAATAAGGGGCCCCACATTTCCAGTTTGCACTGGGTCCTGCAGATTCTGTAGCTGGCCCTGTCAGGAGTATACCTTGCCTCTTCAGCTGTCATCCTGAAATGTCCGCAACCGCCACTGCTGTGAGAACGTGCTGTTTTCATTTTCCTTCCTTCACACAGAAAGGAAAACCTCTCGACAAGGAGGCTTTGGACTCATTTTTTCCACTGTCAGCAGGCTGATCAACCCTCTCCCTGGAAGAGGAAGGAAAGCCTCTGAGGACCGACTGTTGTTCTTCCCTATTAGATTTTAGCTTTACACTCTCTCCCAGCCCCCAACAGGATGGATTATCCGTGTCCCTCACAATATCTGCCTATACCTTCCAAAATGCCGATCCTGGCAGGGGAAAAGCCTGTTCTCCTGAGTAACACAATCAATGGCAGCAACTACTCTAGCGTCAAACACATTTGCGTACATTACCTATGTAAATTGTCTTTAGGTCATTCAGTAATGAGCCCATGACCGTGGCCATGAGATTTCCTTATAGTTTATTCCCATCAACTAAGCTTTTCATTGTTAGAAACAGTTTCATATAATCTTCCACTTGGAGATTTCACTGTGCATTCCTCCCTTTGGATCTTTTGTAAAGATATATTTTTTGAGGGGCGCCTGGGTGGCTCAGTTGGTTAAGCGACTGCCTTCGGCTCAGGTCATGATCCTGGAGTCCCGGGATCGAGTCCCGCATCGGGCTCCCTGCTCGGCAGGGAGTCTGCTTCTCCCTCTGACCCTCCCCCCTCTCATGTGCTCTCTCTCATTCTCTCTCTCTCAAATAAAAAAAAAAAAAAAAAAAAAAATCTTAAAAAAAAAAAAAAAGATATATTTTTTGAAAAACTAGCTACCCCCCACCCCTAAGAAATCATGCTTTTGCAATGTCAAAATTATATCCTTAACCTCCTTTATCTCTACCTTTGTTTCCTATTTCTAAGGCAGTATCTACTCAGAGGAAAGAGGGTCACAGTCCTATAGTGACTCAATTGCCTTTAAAACAGTGGTTGTGACATCTTATCAAAAGTTTCATGAGGTCAATTTATATTACATCCACCGAATATTTTATCTGCATGCTATTTAATCCTTCAAATAAATCCAGTTAACTAGGTAAGTGTTATAGAAATCACATCTCCTCTAAGGAATTCTTTTGGTCCAAATATCTTCTACTAGCTTTTCTGACATGACAGTCAAAATTCCCAGTTCTTGAGTCACCTCTGTTGTCCCATAGTTGCCACATAAACAAAAAATGTCTAATTTTGGATATTGTCAAATATACATGAAAGTATAGAGAACAATGCAATTAAGTTCCAGGTACCCATTACTCAGCTTCAGCAATTACATTCTGCCAATCTCAATCATCACTTTTTAATTTTGTTTCTTGATTTAGAAGAAATTTTGAGCATTGGGCTCTCACTAGGAATACAGCCAAATTCATAGTCTCACTTGAAATAAAGCTGCCACCTCAGGAGCGGTTATCTAGTTAGAATCTAAAAGCATCCCCATTCCCAGATTCCCCATCTCTAACCAACCCGCTCCCCAACTCCCCCTCCTCCCACCCCTGTGCTGCAACCGGCATTTGTCCCAGCTAACTGATCTAATGATCTAATCCTGTCTCCTTTCAACTACGGGAACATAGGACAGGGAGGCTTTGAGAATACATTTGTTCAGCATGCTGCAGAAGAGGCAAAATTGCTGTCTGACCCGTGCATCCCAGGGCAATTCCATTTCACCTCTTTACCTTCTGGAGAGGTGAACAAATAACAGAATTAGAACAAAATTTATTTTTTACATCTTTTGTTCAGAGATCTGTTTAGGGGCACCTAGGTGGTTCAGTTGGTTGAGCTTTCGACTCTTGGTTTCGGCTCAGGGCATGATCTCATGGGTCCTGAGATGGAGCCCCCTTCTGCCCCCGCCCCCGTTGGGCTCTGTGCCCAGCGGGGAGTCTGCTTGAAGATTCTCTCCCTCTGCCCCTCCCCCCACTTGTGCACACATGCGGACGTGCTCTAATAAATAAATCTGTTTTTTTTTAAAAGATCTGTTTAAACTGATAAGAACAGATACTACACTTGGGGCGCCTGGGTGGCTCAGACGGTGAAGCGTCTGCCTTCGGCTCAGGTCATGATCCCAGGGTCCTGGGATTGAGCCCCACATCAGCAGGGAGCCCACTTCTCCCTCTCCCTCTGCCTGCCGCTCCCTCTGCTTGTACTCTCTCTCTGTCAAATAAAAAATAAAAAATCTTTAAAGAAAAAAGATCTGTTTAAAAGCATGCCATGTCTATGCACGAGAAAGTGGGTATTAAGCAAAGAAGGCAAGAAGAGCAAGGCTCTGAGGGAGTAAAATGGAGAACTAAGTTATGGGTCATAGGAAAGGAGGCAATAGTTCTGGGCTGCCTCTGACACTTATCTCCTTTAATCTTCCTCAACAACTTCAGGTACAATTGGATTCCCATTTTACATCAGAGGAAACTGAGGATTCCCATTTTACATAAGAGGAAACTGAGGAAACTCAAACTTCAGAAGTCCTGTGGCTCCAGGCACCCAGTCTGTGAATGTTGGGAGGAGGAATTCAATCTTACCTGAATCCAAAGCTGTGCTCTTTCTACCTAAGCGGTAGGCTTGGGAGCACTGGGCACTCACACAGGACATTTGTCGGGGTCCCCAAGACAATCTACTTTGAGGCCTCAGCCTGCAAACAAATGCCACTTTGTAATGAGACTTTCTCTCTTTCTCACCAGATGGTCCCCTAAATTAGTTGAAGCCTGTGGGCCTTAAATATAAAATAGGCGGATGCATCTTGATTATAATACGGCAGTTTGGTTTTAGTCGCAAGCGTTATGCTTAAAATGTAAGAATGTGATTGACTTATAGCATTTTCTTTTTAAAGGATGAAAGTCCCTTGTGCTTGATCGGCCCAGCCCCTGGATGCCTGGCTGCTGCTCGCCCAAACAGACAGAACTATACACCCAGGCAGGCTACCAAAAGCAAAAGTTCTATAGCCACCCTCCTCAGACAGGCCTGAGCCACATGACCTTCACCCAATCCACACTGCTGACGTTGCCCCTTTGAGATCCAATGGAGGCAGTTCATGCTTTTCCTCCCTTGGCCAGACTAGGCAAGCTGTGTTTCCTCAAGAAGCCCCTGGCTTGCTGCAATATTACCCACCCAGCTCCTTCTTTGCCATCACCGTTTACCTGACCCTGCTGATCCCTCTGGACTGAACATCTGCCCTTTTCTTCCACACTGAGCTGGGGGGGGGGGGGAAGAGGCAGCTTTAAAACCTGCTTCTCTTTTACTCACACTTAGTATGCCTGTTTTGTCTGTATGTAAAGGCCCACTCACCTACAGCTAGGAAAAATCCTGCTCTTGTATCTAACTTTGGAACTGAGAAATCAGTCTTTATTCAGACACACACGCTTCCTCCACAAAGCATGGCAGCTGGGGTGGAGTGGGGGCAGCAGTGAGGTTGCAGGATCCAGGAGGGATAGCGAGAAAGGCAATGCTGAAAGGAGAGAGGAGCAGTCTCCTCAGGGAAGGGAGATGTTATCATAGAGTTAAGCAGCAGCAGTAAGGAAGATGAATTCACAATTCAGGAAAAAGGGAGAAGGGGTTAAGTACCAAGCACTATGCTAGATGCTTTACATATACCAAAGGAGGAGGGACCGGAAATGAGGAGAAATTTATGAATGCTATGACACTAATTTAGGCAAAAAGTAATGAAGGACTTAGTAGAATGGTAGCAGTTTGAATGGAAAGGAAAGAATAAACAGGATTCACTGTGAGGGGAGTTTCAGGCTAACTTACCAACTGATTGGGTGCAGAGGTCAGGGAGGAGGAGACCAAGAGAGCTTTGGGTTTTCATAGTAAGTGACTGGGAAGATAAGGGACATTAATAGGAAAATGACTGTCAGGAGATGGACGTAGGTAAGGTTGATCAATTTGGTTTGGGACCTAGTTAATATTTAAATTTTTTTTTAAAGATTTATTTATTTATTTGAGAAAGAGAGAGAGTGGGAGGAGGGACAAAGGGGAAGGGAGAGGGAGAGGGAAAGAATCTCAAACAGACTCTGAGCTGAGTGTGGACCCTGACATGGGGCTCGATCGCAGGATCCTGAGATCATGAGATGAGCTGAAACCAAGAGTCAGACGCTCAACCGACTGAGCCACCCAGGCACCCCTTGAAATTTCTTATAATACAAATTTTCAAACATAGAGAAGAATTGAGGAAATAGGATACTGAAGTCCCATGTACCCATTACCTAGCTCAACAATTATCAATTCATGGCCAATCTTGTTTCATCAATACCCGACCTATTCCTCCTTTCCCCAACTGGATTATTTTGAAATAAATCCCAGATACATGATACCATCCATAAACACTTCAGTATGTATTTCTAAAAGATACTCTTAATATAACCACATACAATTATCTTACCTAAAAAAAATTAATCATCAAATACTTAATGTCATCGGTAAGTATTCAAATTTCCTCAATGGTCTCCTTGTTTATAGTTGACTGGTTAAAATCAGGATCCAGATAAACAGACCCATTGAATGTAAGATTCTGTCTAAAACTGCCAGGTATACATACCAAGCAGGCAACTGAAATTTCAGGTCCAAAACTCAATGAAGAGGTAGAGGCCAGGAATACAGATTTAGAAATCATCTTCCCAGAGGGAATGATGAAGCTATTTGAATAAATGAAGCTACTGAGTAGATACCATAGAAGGAGAATATAGCAATAAAAATGGCCCAAGGATAGAACCTTGGGGAACAACTACATTCAGGAAGAGAAGAAAGAGCCTCCTGGGATGGGGATAGGAGTAGTTTGAGAAAGAAGTGAAAAGTTGGAAAAGAAAACAAGATAGTGATGTCACTGGAGCCAAGAAATGAAAGCACTGCACAGAGGGAGGACCACACAATTTTGCCCACTTAATGTTTTCCATCACAAAAGTCTTGGGCTGGGGCACCCAGGTGGCTCAGAAGGTTAAGTGTCTGCCTTCGGCTCAGGTCATGATCCCAGGGTCCTGGGATCAGGCCCCAAGTCAGGCTCCCTGCTCCCTCTGCCATTTCCTCTGCTTGTGTGCTCTCTGTCTCTCTGTCAAATAAATAAATAAATAAAATCTTAAAAAATAAAAGAGTCTTGGGCTAAGACTCAGTCCCTGCTCTACTGTGTAACTTTCTAGCTATGTTACACATTAAGCAAATCATATCTGTAAACCTAACATTCTTCAGATGTAAAAAACGGATAAGACCAGTCCTTCCCATTAAAAGGCTTTGTAAGGATCAAATGAGAATGGATGCACGTGAAGAAGGCCTTTTTTTTTTTTTTTAAGATTTTATTTATTTGCGAGAGAGAGAATGAGAGACAGAGAGCATGAGAGGGAGGAGGGTCAGAGGGAGAAGCAGACCCCCTGCCGAGCAAGGAGCCCGATGCGGGACTCGATCCCGGGACTCCGGGATCATGACCTGAGCTGAAGGCAGTTGCTTAACCAACTGAGCCACCCAGGCGCCCCTAAGAAGGCCTTTTTTAACTGCAAAGTATTGGACAAATATGAGAGGCTATTCACTCAATAAACCTTTACTGTTTTTATTAATGTGAAACTATAACTTAACTGTTGAATGGAGGGTTAAGTTTCTAATATTAAAAAAATGCTGAATTTTAAAGGCCATGATTCTTCAAGTCTCACACTAGCTAGCTCTTATGAGCATCTATCATCTGCTGGGCACTGTTGTAAATCCTCCACAGAGGGGCACCTGGGTGGCTCAGTCGGTTAAGAGTCTGCCTTCAGCTCAGGTCATGATCCCAGGGTCCTGGGATGGAGTCCCACGTTGGGCTCCCTGCTCAGCAGGGAGTCTGCTGCTCCCTCTGCCTCTGCCCGTTCCCCCTGCTCATGTTCACTCTCTTTCTCAAATAAACAAATAAAATCTTTAAAAAAATACATCCTCCACATACCTTAACTCATTTGATCCCCTCAAAATCATGAGGTAGGTACTATTATGAGCCTTGTTTTACAGATGAGGAAGCTGAAGCTGAGAGGAGTGAATGAACTTGCCCCAGGTCACACAGCTAGGAAACAGGTGAGCCAAAGCTCAAGCCAAGTCTTTCCTATGCCCAAACCTGACCTCTTAATCACTACACCAAAGTTCCTCTTAAAAATATGTCTCGAGGGCGCCTGGGTGGCTCAGTTGGTTAAGCGACTGCCTTCGGCTCAGGTCATGATCCTGGAGTCCCTGGATGGAGTCCCACATCGGGCTCCCTGCTCGGCAGGGAGTCTGCTTCTCCCTCTGACCCTCCCCCCTCTCATGTGCTCTCTCTCATTCTCTCTCTCTCAAATAAATAAATAAAATCTTTAAAAAAAAAATATGTCTCAAGGGGCACTTGGGTGGCTCAGTTTGTTAAGTGTCTGACCCTTGATTTCGGCTCAGGTCATGATCTCAGGGTTGTGAGATCGAGTCCTGTGCTGGACTCCACACTCAGCAGGAGTCTGCTTGGGATTCTCTCCCTCTCCCTCTGCCCCTCCCCCCACTCGTGCCCCCCCCAATAAATAAATAAACAATATCTTTTTTAAAAATACGCCTTGAGGGACGCCTGAGTGGCTCAGTCGGTTAAGCGTCTGCCTTCAGCTCAGGTCATGATCCCAGGGTCCTAGGATTGAGTCTCGCATCAGACTCCTTGCTCAATGGGGAGCCTGCTTCTCCCTCTGCCTGCCGCTCACCCTTCTTGTGCTCTCTCTCTCTCTGACAAATAAATAAAATCTTAAAAAAAAAAAAAAAAGAAATTAGTCCCTTAAAAAAAAGTATGCCTTGAGGGGCACCTGGCTGGCTCAGTCCATGGAACATGCAACTCTTGATCTCAGGGTCCTGAGTTCAAGCCCCACACTGGGCTTAGAGCTTAAAAAAATTAAAAAAAAAAAAAAAGTGGAAAAAAATATGCCTGAAAAATTAGAAGATCACCATACCATAACCCTAATGAATTACAGATCTAGGCATTAAGCATCCATGCAGCTATCATCACAGAGACAACCAGACATTATATGGCTCCTGAATGAAGCACACATCCACCATCTATGAAGTTAATTTTGCGCCCCACCACCCCCAAACCGAACCTGAATCAAACAAAGCTTTTAGATTAGGGTTACAGTTGCCAGATAAAATTCAGGAAACCCAATTAAAGTTGCATTTCAGATAAACAACAAATAATTTTCTTAGTATAAGCATGTCCTATGCAATATTTAATATGTCCCATGCATTATATTTGGGACATACTTTTACTAAAAAGTATTCATTGTTCATCTGAAATTCAATTTTAACTGGGTATCCTGTATTTTTATTTGCTAAATCTGGCAATCCTACTTTATTGTTTTTTAAAGATTTTATTTACCTATTTGAGAGAGAGAGAGAGCGCGAGCAGGGGGGAGAGGCAGAGGGAGAAGGAGAAGCAGACTCCCTGCTAAGCAGGGAGCCCAATGCAGGGCTCAATCCCAGGACCCCGGGAACATGACCCCAGCCGAAGGCAGACGCTCAACCGACTGAGCCACCCAGGCACCCTGGCAATCCTACTTTAGATCTAACTACCCATTTATAAGAAACACAAAGGACTGAGAAATGTACTAATCTGAACACTCACTAGATGTTTGATTATATTAAGAAATTATTAACTTTTTAGTTGTCTAGCTGTATTGTGGGGTTTTTTTTTTTTTTTAAAGAAGCTCTTATCTTTTATAGATACACATTGAAATGTTTGTGGATGAAATTATATGATGTCCTGAAGGTCCTTCACAATAATTTGGAAGGGAGGGAAGTGGATGGGATATAAATGTAACTCATGATGTTGAAGCTTCCTTAAAAGTACATGTGATTTCATTATACTCTTCTATTTCTGTGTTTAAAATTTCCAATAAAAGTTTTTAAAAGTTTTAAAAGAAACAATACCTAGCACAGTGACTGACATACTGTAAATACTTAATACGTATCTGTTGGCAGGCAATTTTTTTTTTTTTTAAGAAAGCTCTCAGATGGCCATCAAATGGAAAAACATTCTGGAAATGAGATTACAAGCATGAATATGCCTGAAAACACAAATGAGATTCACTTAGGGACCAAACTATACTCAAATGGAAACAATAATGAATTTGCCCAGACAAGGGAATTTGTTTATTGAAGATGAACAGTTGTGAAAGTCTGGGCAGAAGAGGTACATACATTACAGGTACCTAATTTGGGTAAACACATAAGACATCTTTAACCCCCCAAAAAGATGTTATGCAGAAAACAATCCACCTTAGGTTTTCTTCAATATTAACTATTCCAGTGAACTGCTGTGGAAAGCCATATTAATTTCCCAAAGGCCTTTGGACAGATTTTGAAAATTTGAGTGCTCACATGCAAGTAAATCGCCAGTTACTAGAAATTTATGACTTCTCATGCTGAATAATGCATGCACTTGACAGGAGGTCTTTATAAAAAATGCAGTATTGTCAATTTTAAATGCAGTGTTGCCTTAAGTGCTGGGTACATGAGGACAACCAAATTCCAAAGCAATCTCCTGCACAAGGTGCAGGCTACTGTGTTTAGTGAAGTGTTTAGTGTAGGTACGTGAAATAGCTGTTTATTTTATGCTTAATATCCCACTATATGGATATGTTATAATTAATTCAACCATTTCTCTTATTGATGGATGTTTCCCACCTTTGCTATTATAGACAACAATGCATTTACCCTTCTACATTTAGCCTTACATTCTGGTGCTTTATTTTCTGGGAGAGATTATAAGAAGTGCGTTGGCTGGGCCAAGAGTATAAATATTCTTAATTTTAATAGATACTAATTGCATGTATTTTTAAATTAGGGCTACAATGTGGAATGGTGTTCTAAAAATGCAATCACCTAGGGGTGCCTGGCTGGCATGATTGGTTAAGGATCTGATTCTTGGTTTCTGCTCAGGTTGTGATCTCAGGGTCCTGAGATCAAGCCCCGCGTTGGGTTTCATGCTCAGTGTCTGCTTGAAATTCTCTTCTCCCTCTGCCCCTCCCCGCCACATGCTGGCTCGTGCGCTCGCTCTCTCTCTCTCAAATAAATAAATCTTTGTTTAAAATAAATAGGTAATTGCATTTTTAAAATTATTTAACTACAAGTCAATCATCTTACTAACTTCACTACAAATGCTAAGTATATTTCAGCTCTGCTTTAAGTAGAGAACTGGGTTCTCCAACAACCTCCAATTAACAGTGCCTTGGTATTAGAAATCCCATGGTTTATTCTGTTTCAGAGCATCCTGTAGCTGTACTTCCAGTTTGGTCCTTCCTTATCAGGAAGTGGCATTTTAAATTGTCATCTTGTCAGTCTCTGAATTCTGAGTGCCATTTCAATCTGTCCTTTCTTGGTCCTTTTTTGCAAGGAGAGACTGGTTCTCTGCACTCTTTAAAAAGGTGCCTAGGGGTGCCTAGATGGTTCAGTAGTTAAGCATCTGCTTTTGGCTCGGGTCATGATCCCGGGGTCCTGGGATCGAGCCCCCCGTCAAGCCCTGCATCGAGCCCCGCGTCGGGCTCCCTGCTCAGGGGAGAGCCTGCTTCTCCCTCTCCCTCTGCTGCTCCCCCTGCTTGTGCTCTCTGTCTCTCTGCCAAATAAATAAATAAAATCTTTAAAAAATAAAATAATAAAACAAAAAGGTATTTTTTTTTAAAGATTTATTTATTTTAGAGAGAGTGCAGTGAGGGGCAGAGGGAGGAGAGAACCTCCAGCAGACTCCCCGAGGAGGAACTCGATCTCACGACCCTGAAATCATGACCTGAGCAGAAACCAAGAGTCCGATGCTTAACCGACTGAGCCACACCCAGGTGCCCCCCAAAAGGTATTTTTATTAGTAACTTTTCCTCTTTTACTTTTTGTCCCTCTAATCTTGAAGATCCCTTTATTGGCTACTCTTCAAATTCAAAAGTAACAAATGCTTGTTAGAACCAGTGAAACAATTCACTATGAGGATGTATAAAGACAAAGCTCATCACCTCCACCTCAACCTCCTGATATAATCAATATTAACAGCCTGCTGAGTCTTCCACAACTTTCCCTGCTCATACAAACAGATCACATATGTAAAATTTTGTTTACACCGAAATATAATCATACTATACATTGTTCTGCAACGTGTTTCACTCAACTATATATGTACATATATACATACATATATGCTTATTATATATGTGACAATGACAATATCTAGTATTTAACAAAATATAGTGGAGATACTCCACAGTCTTAAGTTCCTTTCCAGTTCTAAAATTTTTGTATTCCTTCAGAGAACATACTACCATTATAATTATTTGTAATGAATTGTTCACTGTCTTTCTTCCCTGAGAGACTGAGAACTCCATGAAGGCAGGGGGCCAATTTTGCTCACCCCTCTAACTCCAGAATTTAGCATAGTGCTGCCAGGATAGTAACTGGCTAAAATCTATTTGTTCATTGTTTCAGTGCTTCCCGAAACCTTCAGTCTACTTAAACTGGGTCACTGTCAATACTCAAACATTTATCTTTAAGAATTCAGGCCCGAAGAAAGTCACCACTCAGTGTTATTTGGATGGAACCTAGTGACAGTACATTTTAAATATTTGGGGAAATTTGTATTTTTTAGCAAAAAAAAAAAAAAAACCTCGCTACTACAAAAAAAAAAAGAATTTTAAAAAGATCACGTGTTTAATAGAGAGTTCTGCACTTGTAATTAGGAAACCTGGATTCTAGTCCCACTTCCAACATTAATTACCGTGTGGCTTTTAAGAAGTTCCTTTCCTTTCTGGTCCTGGGGTCCTCATCTGTAGCTCTAACCTTCATTAAATTCCAAAAGTATGTACTGTCTACTGCTTGCTGGCACAGGCTAGGTGCTAGTGATATAGGGATGAATAATAATAACAGTCAACATTTAATGAATGCTTACTCTGTGCTTGGTCTTTTACTAATGGAGTCCTATGCACTCTCATTTATCTCCTATGAGCACTACCGTGATATTTTCTGTACTTTACAAAGGAGGGAACTGAGGCATAACGAGGTGAAGTAACTTTCCCAGCATACCAAAGGACGCGGTGAAGACAGGATTGGATTCCAGTCAGTGGGGCTTCAGATGCCATTCCAACAACCATAGAAAATCCTTGCCCTCATAATTCGAGGACTGTTTCAGTGGCTTGCATTTTGGTCCCAGCCCAGGAATACTGGGTGGCGCACCCTCCTCATCGATATGAGGATGGAACAATGCAGTAGCACGTTAGAGAAACTACTGGGAAACGTGACACAGGCGCGGCAAGCTGTAATGCTCTACCTCGCTCTCGCGGTTTCCACGCCGAGAAGGTGAAGAGGTGGGAGGTGTCAGCGGGTCGTACGCACGCATGCCTCCCATTGGGTACAGGAAAGCGCGCGGGTCACGCCAGCAAGACGCGCTTCTCTGAACTCAGCAGGAGGCGGGGAATAAGGGAGCGCGGCGTGCGTGCGGGCCCTTCCGACGTCAGCACGGGCCGACGGCTCCTCCCCGCTGCCCGCGCGGTCGCGGCGTTCACTTCCTGGCCCTCCCCGCCTTTAGTGAAACCAACGAGAGGACACCCCCTGCATCTAGAGCAGCCCGACCAGGAGCGTAACCGGGTGGCGCGCGAACGTGAGAGGAAAGCCGTGCGCGGCTGCGCTTTCCCGCTTCTGAGCCGTTCTAGATGCGGGTGAGTGCTGGGGCGTCGACCCGCACCCTGAGCCGACCCGGGAGCGGACCGACCCCGCCCCTCTCCTGGGGGAAGGCCTGGGCTTTGGCCCAGTCCCAGCAGGCTTCACGCGGGGTACCCGGGCAGGTGCAGTGGGAGCGGTAGTTAGTGGGGGAGAGTGAGAGTCGCCTGCGTAGAGGCGCTGCCTTGGCCCCTCAATGGGGTTTTGAGGTGACCACGTCCTCCCTCTCATTTTTTGTTCTCCATTTCGTTCTCCTCTTCCATACTCCACCTAACTACCTTCACCTGCTAAAAAGATGCCATCGCAGAAACCACTCTGGTAGTTTTTGCCTCATTTGTGCCCATGTGCAGTTTTAAGTTTCCCTCTCCTCTGCACCAAATATCCTATCATGTACAACTCCAGTGTTACAATTTTTTGCCCCCCCCCCTCCAATGGAAAAAGAGTAATTTATGCATATGATCCATGAGTAGTATCCCCATCAGGAAGAATTCTGACATGCTATTCTCAAGCTAGGAGACACGTGTGAATTATCATATGTGGGCCAGAAATAATCCAAGTCCTATATAAATTACTTTTAGAGTGCATCTAGTAACTCCGATATTAAACAGAGCTTGTTTCCTATTAGTTCTCTTTTCCTTCTGTACCAAGTTCTGTGAGTGACACAGGAAAACCATCCTGCCTCTTTGCCCACTCCACCCACACTCAGGAATTATTCTGCCAAGCTATTCCACACCTTGGCCTTCTAATAGAAGTCAAAGTCCATTTCCTCTAGAAGAAGACCAAGAGGTGGTTTCTTTATAGCAGGATGATAAGATGGGTGCAAAATGTCAATTATGATTAACAGATTCCACATTTTTTTTTCATTTGTAGGAAAACAAGGCTATTCGGTAACTCATCTATTAAATTTTCAACAATATGAGTAGAAGCACTCTTCAGATCATTATTCTGTAATAGAAAGAGCATTACACTGATATCAGGAGATCTGATTTCTGGTTCAGTTCTACCACTGACTGTGTGACTTTGGGTCAGTTACTTAACATCTGTGGACCCTCTCTTTCCCTATCTGTAAAATGAGAGAAATGATATTAGGTAGCTTCTAAGGTTTCTTTCAACTTTTAAGAGACAAAGGGAAAAATCTAAGTAGCTCAGTAGAACATTCCTTGTGGAGATACAGAGGAGATTGGGAAATCTCAACAGTTGTACTTAAGGTTGGCTTTTCTTTTAATTTCTAATTGAAATCAAAGTGTAGACTTTTCCCTTTTTATTTCCCCAAAGAATAAGAAAATGCCTTTGGAGGAAATAAAAATGTTCATTAATGGTTCCCCAGATATGCCTATATTGAGTCAGTTCTCATCCAGATAATTTAACTATTTTCATTATGGGCTTTTATTAACATTAGTTGGTTGGGATACTGTATTGGAAACCATTTAGTCTTAGGAATGAAAGAGTAATATTAACATGTACGGTATCAATCTCAAGAAATTTGCTGTGGATGTACTCAAACACCTAAAGACAGCAGCCATCAGTTAAATAAAGCACTAGGTTGAGAACAGAAATGCCAGCACAGATACCATTGGTGATTTGCTAATTGTAGGTGGTTTTATCTGTTCAATTTAAGGTTTTGATGTAATGTCCATTTACATCTATGGAAGTATTTAAATAATATAAATGCAAGCTTTGAAATGAAATTCCTTCAGAGAATGATGGACTGACAACCTCTGTAACATTGGTTTCTAGGGTTAATGTTTTGATTATTATTTAGTTAATTAATAGGTGAAGTGCAAAATGGCCTCCCAGAAAGTTCTAGTGCATAGAGGTGTTGTAAAGTTCCAGTTTATACAGAACGGTGATCAGATACCATTGGAAGCTAAAGATCCTTAGACCTCTTGGTATTGGTACTCTATGCAACTAACTTGATTTCAAACTTGGGAACTTTATTTTAATGTTAAGAGCAAAATGTAAGTATATAAGGTATACCAAATCAAATTGCTAGACTAATCCTTCTCTATTAAGTATCCTAAGGATCTTTTTCTTTTTTTATAGGAAAAATGCTTTCTGAAAGCAGTTCATTTTTGAAGGGTGTGATGCTCGGAAGCATTTTCTGTGCCTTGATCACTATGCTAGGACACGTTAGGATTGGTCATGGAAACAGAATGCACCAACATGAGCATCATCACCTGCAAGCGCCTAATAAAGAAGATATCTTGAAAATTTCAGAGGATGAACGTATGGAGCTCAGTAAGAGCTTTCGGGTATACTGTATCATCCTTGTAAAACCCAAAGATGTGAGTCTTTGGGCTGCAGTGAGGGAGACTTGGACCAAACACTGTGACAAAGCAGAGTTCTTCAGTTCTGAAAATGTTAAAGTGTTTGAGTCAATTAACATGGAAACAGATGACATGTGGCTAATGATGAGGAAAGCTTACAAATATGCCTTTGATAAATACAGAGACCAATACAACTGGTTCTTCCTTGCACGCCCCACTACGTTTGCTATTATTGAAAACTTAAAGTATTTTTTGTTAAAAAAGGATCCATCACAACCTTTCTATCTAGGCCACAGTATAAAATCTGGAGACCTTGAATATGTGAGTGTAGAAGGAGGCATCGTCTTAAGTATAGAATCAATGAAAAGACTTAACAGCCTCCTCGGTATCCCCGAAAAGTGTCCTGAACAGGGAGGGATGATTTGGAAGATATCTGAAGATAAGCAGCTAGCAGTCTGCCTGAAATATGCTGGAGTGTTTGCAGAAAATGCAGAAGATTCTGAAGGAAAAGATGTATTTAATACCAAATCCGTTGGGCTTTTTATTAAAGAGGCAATGACTAATCACCCCAACCTTGTGGTTGAAGGATGCTGTTCAGATACGGCTGTTACTTTTAATGGACTGACTCCTAATCAGATGCATGTGATGATGTATGGGGTATACCGTCTTAGGGCATTTGGGCATATTTTCCACGATGCATTGGTTTTCTTACCTCCAAATGGTTCTGACAATGACTGAGAAGTGAAAGAAAAACATGTATACAATCACCGTCTAGGACAGGTATTGTCACTATTTGTAGTAACGACTACATATCCAACACAACAGTATGTTTCTTTTTCTTTTTTAGTTTGGTGGCACTGGTTTAGTTGCACATTAAAGTTTAGTGGTACATTTTTAAAGAGGGTGGGGTTTTTTTCCTTAAAACACATGACAATTTCAAACATGTTGGAAAGAAATGTTTTAAGAATGATAATTTTGCAAATAAAAGATATATTTATAAATATATTTATGTGATAAATCCTAAATTATGAATCTGTGGCACATATTTTTGCTGATCGGTTAAAAAATTTAACATGTCTTTTTAGCTTTCTAAGATATGCAAATAAAATCTCTAGTTGTGAATTTGTGATTAAAGTAAAACTTTCAGTTATGTGTTTCCATTACTTGTAATGCTGGTATATGTTCTAAGCCTCTGCAAGTGCCCATGGATTTGCTTTCTCAAAATACACGACCAAGCAACAAAGGAAATTAGTTCCCAACTAATGTTAAAGTGAAAGTTGAATTCTGTCCCTGAGAGAAAAAGTGAAAATTACCTATAAAGGTTAATAATTCTCCCAGGAGCTAATTTAGTGGCATTTCTCAGCATACACAAGTTGTCTTAACTCTCTACTTCTCTGTGCAGACACTGAAATTGGAGTGGTTACTATGAAGAATCTATTATCAGTTGAGATTTCTTTACTTCTGCTAGGCAAATGAGTTCTGTGGAAGTCTCCTTTCAAGAACTTGTTTTGATAGTCTGGCAGTTTCACTTACCTGAGTGGAGTCTGGTCTTTGTTTACCTGTTCAAATTCTGAGATTTTCCCCATATTCATAGTTGCATCATATCCAACGGTTTGGGGTGTGGAGGCCTTAACCTCACCATTCACCTTGGATTACCATACCATTTGCCTAATTTCAGTGCCTGCCCAGAAGCTTTATCCAGGGGTGAGTACAGTAGCTCTTGTGCTTATAAATGTGTGAAATACTTGCTGCTGATTTGTCCTATAATTGGGCCTGCACATGCTCTATTAAGTCAGATCCATAAGCCCCCCCCCCCCCAATAGGGTGTGAGACCATGACATTTTAAAGATCACTATTTCCTGTAACTGGCCTCATGCTGTTAATGGTCTCCCACAGCTTTTGCAAGCCAAAAAGAGAATTTCCTCAAGAGGGCCTCAGGCTTCAAATTATTGATCATCAGTGCATAAAGCGCTTTTTAAAAAGTTATCTGTTTCCTTAGTGGGGCTTTTGGTTAAAATGAAGCATTATTAATTTTAAAAAATAATAAAACCTTTTTATCAAGCACTCTAATACGTGGTCTCAGATGCAACTAATACAGATCAGGTCATGGTCAGTGTAAGTACAATGATAAACAGCATCTCCCTGAATGTGACACCCAATTTATAAGTGTCACCTTGCCCCAACAACAATATATTTTAAAGAACTATGCATTTAGGGCGCCTGGGTGGCTCAGTTGGTTAAGCGACTACCTTCGGCTCAGGTCATGATCCTGGAGTCCCGGGATCGAGTCCCGCATCGGGCTCCCTGCTTGGCAGGGAGTCTGCTTCTCCCTCTGACCCTCCTCCCTCTCATGCTCTCTGTCTCTCATTCTGTCTCTCTCTCAAATAAATAAAATCTTTAAAAAAAAAAAAAAAGAACTATGCATTTATCACAACCAATTACATTAGTGTATCGAGGTATAATTGTAATAAATATATCAGAGAATGCATTCCATTGTTTGATTTCCTGGTGGGTGCTAAGGTAAAAATTGTTTTTTAAACCAAATTGATGCTCTTCAGAGGTGCCTGGCTGGCTCACTTGGTAGAGCAAGTAACTCTTGATCTTGGAGTTGTGAGTTTGAGTCCCACATTGGGTGTAGAGATTAAATGTTTTTAAGGGGCAGCTGGGTGGCTCAGTCAGTTAAGCGTCTGCTTCAACCCTGAGGTCCTGGGATCTAGCCCTCTGTCAGGCTCCCCACTCAGCAGGGAGTCTGCTTGTTCCTCTCCCTCTGCCCCTCCCCCACCCCCTGCTCATGCTCTCTCAAATAAATATTTTATTTATTTTTAAGATTTTATTATTTATTTGACAGAGAGAGACACAGCGAGAGAGGGAACATAAGCAGGAGAGTGGGAGAGGGAGAAGCAGGCTCCCTGCCGAGCCGGGAGCCCAATGTCGGGCTCGATCCCAGGACCCTGGGATCATGACCCGAGCCGAAGGCAGATGCCCAACAACTGAGCCACCCAGGCGCCCCAATAAAATCTTTAAAAAAATTTTTAATGAACCAAATTGGTGATCTTGGTTGTATTTTTATACACAAGTATTCCTTTATAAAATGTTACTTGTCTTAATATGCTGTCTCTTTGAATTTATTTGTACCCAGTCTTGTAGATAAAATCTGTTTCAGTAATACAGAAAATAGTACTATTGGGGTCCTGGTTACAGATTTGGTCACTGTGCATTCAGTAGCCAAAAAACTGTAACCCTAACCTCACTCTGTTACTGGGGAAAGAATTGCAAAGAGTGGAGGTTAATGGAAATTAATCATGGTTGTGAATATATTTTACAAATGGCTAGTGACTACCACATTGGACAACACAGGTCTAACCAGTTCCAGAAGTGTGAGATCCACTGGATGAGATGTGAAAGAAAATTTAGGGGTGCCTGGGTGGCTCAGTCAGTTAAGTGGCTGCCTTCGGCTCAGGTCATGATCCCAGGGTCCTGGGATTGAGCCCCACGTCAGGCTCCCTGCTCATGGGGAATCTGCTTCTCCCTCTCCCTCTGCCTTCCCCCCTACCCCAGCTTATAGCTCTATCTTTCTCTCAAATAAATAAAAAAAAATTATTTTTTTAAATAAGAAAATTTAAAATTTCTTCTAAAAGTTGTTTTTATTTTTCTGTATATCTTGAATGCAGTGGAAACTGCAACCTGACTTTTCACAGGCCCTAGGCCATCTCCTTGTGTGAATTTAATCACTAGATCTTCCTTCTCAAAATTAAAACATTGGGTTTGGAGGAAAATATAGATTAGACCCCTTGGCTTTTTTTTTATGTAGCTATAAGGTTGCTTGTGTATCCATTCTGATTTATAATGGCCAGATTTTTCTGTAATGCATTTAAACCCATCTACTGAGCTTTCTTAAAGCAGGGCACACCTGTATTAGGAAATTTACTGACAGTACAGAGTCTAGTGATGACGTACCACTAATTTCCCCTTCATTTGTTAAGAATATTGTGTTCCTTTTAGTGCCAGCTGACTTGGAATGATGAATTCAGTAAAGGTCTGAGTGGTTATGTGAAGAGCATTGTGTTTGGAGAAGTTGAGCGCTTTTTTGGCATACAAAGAAATTCAGAAATGTTTGCCAACCTCCCCAACAAAGGAGTCCCCCAAAGTTTCATTAAAAAATAATCACTCAATAATTCTAGTATCATCAAGGATAAAATATTTAAAGAGCAATGGGAAAATTACTTGTTTGGAAAGTATGAAATGATGGTATATATCTGGGGTCTCTACCATAATTTTTTTAAAAGAAAGATAAATCCACTTCTGGGGTTCCTGGCTGGCTCAGTAGGAGGAGCGTGAGACTCTTGATCTCGGGGTCGTGAGTTTGAGCCCCACGTTGGGTGTGGAGATTACTTAAATTTTTTAAAAAGATAAATCCAAATTTATTCATATGGCACCTGTATACTATAATATTCCTTGTATAAATTTTTTAACTTTGAGCTCAACACTAGGCCTGGTATTTTGTGAAAGCAAAAGGAGCCCAAACTCATACAGTTCGTACAGGGAGTCAAAACAATCACTTCATGAAATCTCTGCATGAGCAATAGAACAAGCTATAGTTTATTATTAGAATATGGTGGTCCTTTTGCGTTAAAAAGTCCTCAATTTGATAAATGCTATATATTTTAACCCACATAATTCTCATTTCCTTGGTTGTTTTCACTGATTCCATGCAAGAACGGCCACATTTGATTAGGCTATTGCTTTGGCAATTTGGCAAAAGCCTTAACAGGAAGAGCAGGACCTAAAAATAAGACTCAAGATTTTCACTGGATGCATGGATGGATGGGAGTGATGGAATAAGGATGTCCTGAATGGGATGGGCTTGCATTTTTTTTTAAAAATGGAATGCTTTGATCTAGTGAGTGACTAGGAGACATCCACATAGGCACTCAAAGTGTTGAATAAACGGGGATGTTCTAATAGTCAAAACACCCAGCTCCATATGATCTGACGGGAAAAGGGAAAGGCTGGTCCTAGCTTGATGGAAGAGTGAGTACTGGCGTTGGGAATCTTCTTTTCCATATTTACATCTCTAAGGCACTCACCACTAGAGGGAAGCTTCAGGGACTACTGCCCAGTCTCCACTCCAGTGCCATCCAACAGAAATAGGTGAGCCGCATGTGTTGTTTTAAATTTTCTAGTAGCCATATTAAAAAGGTAAAGACACAGGTGTAATTACTTTTAGTATTTTATTTTACCCAGTATATCCAAAGTATTGTCAGTTCAACATGTAATCAGCAGGAAAAAAAAAATAATGTGATAGTTTACATTACTTTTTTATTTAAGTCTTTGAAATCCAGTATGTATTTTAGAGTTACAGCACAGGTCTAACCAACTTCAGAAATGTTAAGACCCCCACCCCCCACCCCAAGGCTAATATGTGAAATGGGAGAAAACTTTAAGTTCCTTCTAAAAGTCCTATTTATTATTCTGGTTGTCTTGAATGCTATGGAAATTGCAACCTGACTTTTAGCAGGCCCCAGGCCATCTCCTTGCATGAGTCCAATCACTAGACCTTCCTTCTGAAAATTAAATCACTGGATCTTCTTTCTGAAAATTCAATCACTGCATCTGGAGCAATACATAGATTAGACCCCTCAGCTTTTCTCCTTAGATTATAACTGAACCAAACTGCTCCTGTCATTAATTTTAATATTCACTACTCCTTTCCCCCATTTATCTTTTGGATATATTGATAGTCACAAAGCAGCTGCTAGCCCTGCCCTTGCACATTATACCCTATAATCTCCGCCATTTAACTAACTCTCCCCCTTATATCCTTTTCTAAATGGCGTTATCAGCCAAGGCTCCTAAATGGCATAACCTTTAAATGGTCACAAGTCACCTGGCTTGAAGGTGACTAATAGAAAAAGTTCAGCCCTCAGGACTGAGTCCAGTTTCAAAAGATTCTCTCCATATACCCCACTGATGAAGAGGGAAGCAGGAAAACATTCCCTCAGAAGCACAAATAAGACCCTGTGCAAGCAGCCCATTCTTAACCACATTCAAATCCTACTTCTATTTTCCCACTGTGGATCAGAGGCGTGGCCAACTTAGACTCCTCTCCAATAACCCAGAAATAAAGATGGCGATACGACTGTGGGCTGAGGTTATTTTCTGAAATGTGAAGGGAGACTTTCTGCAAAACAGGGTTTGCAGTCAGACCTAGGTCCAAATCCCAATTCTGTATGTATCTTCAGGAAAGTTATATAACCCCTCAGGTGCCTTAGTTTCCTCAGTTGTAAATGAGAATTAAAATTTACCTCATGGAATCATACTAAAGATGAAGCAAGATACTGGAAGTAGAGCTTGTGCATATAGTAGGTGCTCCGGGAATGTTATCTCCCTCTCCTTCTCAGCCACCTGAACAAGTTTAACTAACACTTTACACAGCTAAATATGCACCAATCCCTTTTATTAAATACCTAGATGGTAAAATATTAAAATGTTGACGTGAATAACAGCTGGTATTGAATATTCAAATTCATAAGGGAACTCCTTAAGTTTTAAGATAACATCTGTACATTTAATCTGTGCCATGCAATAAAACAGCTCTTCCTCAAACAGCTTTTTTATAAAGTAAATACTTCTTGAGGAGAAGTTCAGAAGTTGCTTTTAAGAACATTAACTTAGAGCAAGTTCCCCTTGCACAGCAAATTAGACATTCTTGAGCCCAAACTGCCCAAATCGGTATGGTTTCTCTCTCCTCACACTTTAATCAAGATGTTTCTCTTTACATAGGCAAAAACCACAGCTTAAATGAGACTCCTGCATTCCCAGTAAATGTATCTGGGCATTTGGTAGTTCAGAGAGAATTGGGTTTGACAACATCCAGAAACTTATGGGGCCATGTGCCTTCTCTCAGACTTCCACATTTGGGAGCAAGAAAGGGGAATTACTTTGTAGACTTCTTTCAAAATATTTTACAAAATACAAAATTTGTACCTTGTAAGTCACAATATAAAATCAGTACAGTATAAGTGTCCGAGTTTTTACCAGACTTTTAGCCCCTACCATTTTTAAAACAGAATAAAGCATTGCCAGTGAAAAATATTTTCTAGTCCTGTACTTTTGGAAAGCATTTAGAAGACACATTAACTTGATGGGCTAGAGACAGTGGTTGTCCCACTAAGTGAAACTGTTTCTACTCTATATTCACATACATTTCAGGTTGAACTTTCTGAAATCTAAAATGCTTACACAAGCAACTTTTAGAAATATCTTAGTCAGGCAAAAGCGTACTTTTTCCTAATCCTGGATAAGTCAACTCTCCAAGAAACCTTCCAGAGCCTACAGGGCGAAAAGGACTCTCCTCCCATCCTCCTCATCCTGCCCAATCTAGTCCAGATGTCTAAGGGAACAGTGAATTTTGGCTTTACAAAATGAGTTCATCAGCATTAGACCTGATGAAAACAGAATCCAGACCAAGAAGTACATACAAAATCGTTCAGATCATGAGAAAAATTATTGGTAAGACATCTGTATGCAGAAACAGACATTTCAAGCCCTGCTGATAGGGAAGCAAAACTAGAAGAAAGTGCACTGCTCCTTTTAAAAGTTGTCTCAAATTTAAGCTCATTCACGGGCAGTATCAATCCAACATGCAGTTTCATCACAAAATCATCTCATTAGTGTGCAAGTTTCCAAGCCTCAGGGTTTCATCATGCATCCGCATAGAAGGACAACCCCAGCATTTGGTGACAAAGACAGTGTCCCCTTTTGAAATAGAAAGTGAGAAGAATAAAAACAGATTGCCCGACCTCAAAAGTCTCCCCAATATGGCTTTCCCCAAGGCAAAAAGGGAACTGAATTTGATTTGTTTTCAAGGCATATGTTGGGAGAAATGGCACTTCCTCCAAGCAAGTGCTTACATGATTTATTGCTTATTAAAACAGTCTTTTGCTCACATGCTTGTGAAAATCAACAGAAATTACTTATTTCACCACAGATTAAATGAAAGTTCACAGTTACCATTCACAATCATGTCCTGTGATAAAAAAATTAAAATTAGAAGGAAAGAAAACTAACCTGTGCATCTTTTAAATTTAGAGTTATTTCCCCCTATGGTAGAGTTCTGGGAACACTTACAATGAACCTGAAGGGAGTGAATGATTATACCCCAAGAGTTCCCTCTATTCACATATTAGCTGAAATTAAAGTACTTTAAAATTGAGGAATGGAACAAGAGCAATAAAAAATAGGATGTGAAAATCATAATTTGTTTTACTTTTAAAAAGATTTTAAAATGTGTAAGATAACCCATTTAATTAGAATTGAACAATAATGAAGCATGTCATTCTCTGTTAACAATTAGAATTTTAATTAGAAATTATTTCACTAATTGATCTTTTATTTCTCCAAGTGTTCAAGGATAAAATTTGGTGTCCTTTCATTTTTCACTCCAGGAGACAAAAATTAATAGTACTAAGTAGTTTGGATGAACAGGGTATTACTAGGAGAATTCCAGTGAATCATCTCCTGTATGTTTTCCCATACATAAATTATATTCTCCAGGAGGCCAGCCTCTTAAGCAAACCAACCAATCAACGAACCAACCTGCATGCTTAATAGTCTCAACACAGATTAAAAACTGGTTCTCAATCACATTATTCACTCCTGTTCTGATGGAGTTGTAGTCCTTTACAAGTACTTAATTAGTTTTAATACAATATTAAACAAATTAGTGTTATGGTTCATTATATGTACTCATTTTTTTGCCTGCTATAAAAAGTATAATAAAGTATACATACAAAATATAAAAACATACAATACAAAGTATACATTTACATGCATCAGTCTCCATGTTGACAGGCATGACTTCTTTAGGAACTATTGCTGAGAGACTGGGATATTAAGAACAATTATATTTAATCTAATTTTGACTGCCTTAACACAACTAGTAACATTCTAAACATAAGTGTTCTGAAGGGCTTTCCACATATATTTTAATGGCCTAATTCTTACTTGAGTAAGTTTCTGATTGCTTGAGACCTCAGAAGTGATGGTTATATTGACATAGGATGCATACATTTTCATTTTTTCCCTTTCATTATAAGTCAGTTCTAGTGGATACTCCTTTAGAAATTGGAACATTTTGAGTTTCGTGAAGAGCCTTGAGAGAGAGATTCTCAAAATTAAGGAACCTAGATAAACAAAGTTAAAATATTTACCACATTTTGTTTGGGCATACATTCATTTCATATTCCCATTAATATATGACTGCTACATTATTCTCATGAACAACAAAAAAGTAAAATACTTATTGTAATGAAATACCTGTGCAAATTGAGTCATTTGCCATTCTTATATTTTTTGAAGTACTATGCTTAGAAATACCGTATCCTCAGTAGCTGATTTGTATCCAAAGGAGGAACTTGGCTGGATATAATCATTGTTTGACAAATGGCATATGACCTTCTGTTTGGGGACTATCAAATTCCTCGAATTGGAAATGTTCATGACTACCCCTGGGATAAATCCAGCTGTCTGTTTTGGGTCCAGAACATTAGAAAAAAAGAAAAGGAAAAATGCAGCTGCCAAGAGACCACCACTAAACCACTATAATAGTCTGCTAGAAGAGGGCTGATCAGGCCTTTCTATTACTGCACAATGGGTCAGCCATCTGAGTTGGAATGCTGAATCATTGCAACTCCAAGACATCTGGATGTTTTTAACCTTCTCACATTGGATACAATCTAAGGAATATTTTTATATTTAGCTCATGTGTAATTTGCAAAGTTTGGTGACCGAAATTGGAAAAGTATTAGTAATTCCCAGTGGCTTCATAAATCGGTATTGGGCTGTCACCATTACCCAGATTTTTAAAAATGTAAATTTACTCGCGAGCCTGGAAGCTCCTTAGGGGCAAGGGCCACTTGTGTATTATTCATCTTTGTGCCACATCACCTAGAACCTAGCAGGTATTCAATAAATGTTCATTGAGGGGACGCCTGGGTGGCTCAGTCAGTGAAGCATCTGCCTTTGGCTCAGGTCGTGATCCCGGGGTCCTGGGATCGAGTCCCACATTGGGCTTCCTATTCAGCGGGGAGCCTGCTTCTCCCTCTCCCTCTGACTCTGCCTCTCGCCCTACTTGTGCTCTGTCTGTCAAATAAATAAATTAAAATCTTAAAAAAAAAATGTTCACTGAGCTGAACTGACCTTGGCTGAGTATGTCAGATACATAGAAATGGCTACATTATAGGCAGGCTTGACACAAAGTTAATTCTGAAACTAAAAATGAACTGAAGATACATTGCCTTAGAGAAAACAGGCTCTCCCTGTATTCCTACTCTCAGGAATGTGGGTAGACCAGGTTTCCTTAAAGCATAAGACCTCAAGAGGCTGAGATGCTAGTTTAACCTCTTTGAATTGGCTTTCCTGCATGACCTAATGTTGAGACACTGACCAGGCTCCCAGTGTAGAGTGACACCCCTGACTAACACCATGACCTGAGGCCTCAGACCCAGGGGAAGGAGAAAACATACATATTTAGTCCACATCACCAAGGCAACAGTCACTATACCTCAGCATAGTAGGAAAAACAAGCACAGATGATGGTGTTAAATATTTTTAAAGTATTCCCTACACCCACTGTTAACAGTGGTTAGAAATAAGGATAAATTATTTCAGAAACCAGGCAATTAAAGGTTTTAACTTCTCTAATATGTGTGTGCTTTGTTTTTCACTGCTAACACTCCATAGGCAATCTTGGTCGATTAACATTAACTTAGTACCAAAACTAGAGGTTCAAAGTCTGGTTTTGACATCAGTGACTCAGATATTCTCTTTTTAAGAATGTAAGGTGATACAGGCCTCAAATAGGGTGCCTCATCCCTCAAGTGGAGACATCTGAATTTGAAACTGGTAAGTCAGCATAAAATGAGACTGTTGAAGAAACCTACCCTGAAAGATGATTTATAAATGGGTCACTGATGAGACTACACTTTTATCCATCAGGAATAAATAGTAAAATATAACAATATACCAAGTTGTAGAATATAACTGTCATGACAAAGGAAAATATTCTACATAGAACTTAAAAAGAATATAGGAAGTAAAAATATCAGGGTTCCTCTAGAGGCTAGGAAAGAAAGATTGTGGCAGACATAAGCATTCTAATTAATGATGAAGTAGGAAAAATTCTCTAAGCCTTACACCAGCCCAGATGAAATATTCCCCCAAATTTCAACCTTCCTTTACTCTTATTCATGTTCACCAAGAAACTTCCTGTTTACTGATTGTGTATCCTAAGCAGACTTACCACCATAAATTAACACATTCACATTCTAATGTGGGACTCCTCAAGTCTTACAAGTTTCATTAGTGGGAAATAGTTTCTCAGTCTGAGGGTCAGAGCCTGGATCAATAACCTTCACCCATGTTATATCTTGGGGGCCCAGCTGCAACAGCCAGCCAAATGGTCTCTCTCTTTTTACTATCCACCCTCACCTTTCTCACCACCTTCTAACTGTAACATGGGTCACCACAATCTTGTAAATGTCTGTATCCATCTGAAAAATAAAATCACATGTCATATATTTGTAAACAACCAAATGAAAATGAGACACTAGAACAGCAAGGTTATTAAGAAATACCTACTGTCACTATATAAATTCCCATTTAATTCTCGTTTAATTCCCAAAACAGCTTACTGTTCTTACTGAAATAGGTTCATGGCCTTCATATAACACTTATGATAGGAGATACATGTCCTTTGGGGGATACCATGAGGACCCAAATCTGGAAGTTCTAAGCATCTGTGTAGCATGAGTTTACCCAGCTTCAGGACAGGGCACTAAATAAATTCAACCTGAATCTCATCAAGCCTATCTGTTTATGGGTTACGCAGGGGGCATAAAAACAAGTTAAACTACTTTACAGTGAAACTGACAAAATCCAGAATGGGGGAGAAAACTCTGTAAGACAAAACAACCAGATTTCTTCAATCATTAATTTAAAGGGGAAAAGACAAAGGGAGAACTTCTAACTTAAGGGACTTAAACAACCACCAAATGCAATATATGGACCTTGTCTGGGACCAATTTCAAGCAAACCAATGGTTAAAGAATAAAAAAAGAGGAAATCAAGTTCACTTGTCACATATTTGAACCAGATATTTGATCATATTAAGAAACAGTTAAATTTTTTAGGTATGATGATTTTTTTTAAAAAACCCACTTATCTTTTAAAGATACATATTAAAGTATGGATAAAATGATATATCTGGGATTTGCTTCAAAATAACTGGGGAGTGGGGTGGGGTGGGAAGGAGTAAATGAGATACAGATGAAGTGAGATTTGCCATGAATTGAAGCTGGGTGATGGATACAGAAAAGATCCATTATACTATTCCCCACATACTTTCATATATGTTTGGAATTTTCCATAATGAAAAGTTTAAAAACAACAACAAGCAAACAAACAAAAAACACACACACAAAAGAGAAGGGGCATTTCCAGGGGGTAATGGGAGAAAATTCCCAGTCTAGCTTCCAGCCCCATTAAGTAGTCAGATTCTCTGGGGGTCAGCCATATACTATCAAGTTCATTTACCAAGTCCTGCCCTTCATTTTACATCATTAGCCTAAGAAAGGACACCAAGTTGTCTGAGTTTGAGTACTTACCAGATACCTCTTAATGTCCAAGTTTGCTACCCAATTTTAAACTTGACTTTAAGAGAAATTAAAATAATGTTTGAAGCCAACAGAATTTTAGCATCTGTTGAATTTATTCAGCATAACCACAGAGGTATTGTCTTCATGCTCTCACACACAGACACAAACACAGATACAGCACAATATCCATATTTAGCCAAGTGCATTCCTTCCGAGGCTCATTTATATGTCTTCATATGCCACAGCCCATCATTCAAATAATGGATATTTTCAATGCCAATTCCTTTGTTGACTTTCTCACTGTAGAAGGGAAAAAGCATATAAACATATTGTTATGAATTTTTATAGGCTTACTTATGGTAAATATAATTCAAAGTGCATTGCTATTTTGCAATTATTGAGCCACATGTAGGGAATTTATTTATATTACATTAACATTATTGACTACATTAAACTACATTACTCTGCTGCAGTTCCTGTCTTAAAGTGATTCTAGTGATCTAACTAGTCTATAGAAACAAAGTAATGATGTCACCATACCAGGAGAACATCAAAGTGTTACACTTAACCGTGAAACAAAATTAACAGGAATAATTTGGTAATCAAATGAGTTCCAAAGTTTTTCAGTATATTGACTATATTTTGGTAATATATCTTTAATATTTCCTTAATATTCTATACCACCAGGTCAAAACAGAAGATAAACACTGTGTGGTACTGAACTATGTCACTGTTTTAAAAACTAACAGCAGGGTGCCTGGGTGGCTCAGTTAAGCGGCCGACTCTTGATTTTGGCTCAAGTCATGATCTCAGGGTCCTGGGACTGAGCCCCGTGTCGGGCTCCGTGCTCAGTGAGAAGTCTGCTCAAGGATTCTCTCCCTCCCTCTCTCTCTCTGTCCCTCCCCTTGCTCTTTCTCTCTCTCTAAAAAAGAAAGAAATAAATCTTTTTTAAAAATTAAAAAATTTAAAAAAACTAACAGCAAAACATCTTTCCTCCCACCCAATTTAAATCATACTAAATAAGTTCCTAAAATACCACATACATACATATAAAACAGCTGTGTTGGCACACAGTTCTTTTCAGAGTGCTTAAGAAAGAATGCAATCCCAGAGGCAAAATAGGTTTCAATGGCTTCCTAAGAGTTAGGAAAAATCAGAAATGAGGCTTCTGTGCTTAAATATTTGTAGGATGTGGTATGAATGAGAGCAAATTTCACCTGTAATTCTGATGCTTTCTGAGTAGGTGACCCATACCTCAAAAGCTTAGGGGGACTAACATGAGACTTACATATCGTCTGCAGACATCTTCATGACTCCGACACACAGAGCATGCTGTTTTCCTTCTGCCATGATTGCCTGAAAACACACAGCTAAGAAAACTATTTATCTATCAAAATGCCTTAGAGAGCGGGGTTCAGACAATGATCACATTACTAGTGAAGCCATTTTCAACCCATCTTGTATCCTCACCCAGACCATCAACACTCCCTGAGGACAGGGACCTAGCAGAGTCTGTAGGCACATTGTAAATATTCAACAAATGCTAAATGAATGAATCTAATTATCATTCTTGGTTTTTAAGTTAAGTGCTAATACCGGGGCGCCTGGGTGGCTCAGTCGTTAAGCGTCTGTCTTCGGCTCAGGTCATGATCCCAGTGGGATCGAGCCCCGCATCGGGCTCCCTGCTCCATGGGAAGCCTGCTTCTCCCTCTCCCACTCCCCTGCTTGTGTTCCCTCTCTCGCTGTCTCTCTCTCTGTCAAATAAATAAAATCTTTTTTAAAAAAGTTAAATGCTAATACTATAACCCAATGCCAGCAAACCCAGTAAGTCATGCGAAAAAGGAGATAAAATTTCTTGCATGTATTAAAAACTGTGAAATAAATACATATGAATTGTTCTAATGTTTTAATCACTGAATGGTGGTTTTATGTAATAGACACATTAAAATAATAATTATACCCCAATCTATCTTTAAGAACTCAGTGTAAGTTTCAACCTTTCTAGAACAACCAAAATGTTCTTGGTTATCACTTGAAGCATTTAGAATGTTAAACATTGTGAGGCGCCTGGGTGGCTCAGTTGGTTAAACGTCCGCCTTTGGCTCAGGGTCCTGGGATCAAGCCCTGCATGGGGCTCTCTGCTCAGTGTGGAATCTGCTTCTTCCTCTGCCTCTACCCCCACTTATGCTCTCTCACGCACGCTCTCTCTCTCAAATAAATAAAGTCTTAAAAAAAAAAATAAAATGTTAAACATTGCAGTACATATTTTACGAAGTAAAAGTTCAAGGGTACACAGTATCTCTCTGCACTAGTTTTGCAACTGTCTAAAAGTCTATAAATTATTTCAAAATAAAAATTATTTAAAAAGCAAAGGCTAGGTACTAGGAAAATTTTCCATTTAAGAGAAACTCCAGAACTATTAACCTACAACACTTAGAAAAATCATAAACATAAAAAAAAACCCTGTCCTTACAGAATACTATTCTCCATCTTCCCCATCGTACTTTCAGTTCATACATTCAATCTGATGTTCCAAAAATATTTGAGCACTTATTATGTGACCAGTATCTATGTCAACAGAAGCTGTTCCTAAGATATAAACCGACACTTTATACTACCCCTTAAATATAACCGCCACAACAGAGGATACTGTCCTTTCGAGTACAGGACACACTCGTTTTTTTGGGGTTTTTTTTGCGAGAGAGAGAATGAGAGACAGAGAGCATGAGAGGGAGGAGGGTCAGAGGGAGAAGCAGACTCCCTGCCAAGCAGGGAGCCCGATGTGGGACTCGATCCCGGGAGTCCAGGATCATGACCTGAGCCGAAGGCAGTCGCCCAACCGAGCCACCCAGGCTCCCACGGGACACACTCTTAAACCCACTCCAATGGCCTTTCCACTCCACAGTGATTTCCCTCTTCCTACCAAGTATTTTCTCAACCTGAAGCAAATGGCCACTTTATCTATGACAAAAGGAAAAGATATCCTCCTGTCCAGATAGTTGACAAAAACCTAGTTAACCTAGAATATAGCAAACCACTGCTGTAGAAATGAAAATAATGCACAATTATTCAGCCACATCATGAGTTTTAAGGACTACCTGAAAAACATTTCTCTTGGAGAAAATATGTTCTGAGGCCCAAAGAGCCAACTTAAAAATGAACTTTAGGGGCGCCTGGGTGGCTCAGTCAGTTAGGCGGCTGCCTTCGGCTCAGGTCATGATCCTGGGGTCCTGGGATCGAGCCCCACGTCCGGCTCCCTGCTCAGCGGAGAGCCTGCTTCTCCCTCTCCCTCTGCCTGCCACTCTGCCTACTTGTGCTCTCTCTCTATCTATAAATAAAATCTCTAAAAAAAAAAAAAAAGAACTTTAAAATTAAAGTTGGGAATTGTCCATATTTCCCACTACCCACTTCTAATACTCTACCTGGTACCTAAGCTCTTTTCCCTTTTGAGTGCTTTTACTTCAGTGTAGATGGGTAAGCCAATGGTAAAAGTAGCAAGCTGATGTCCAAAGAAGTGATTCAATCATATCATACATATCCTCTCCATTTATAATCAAGTTTTATTATTATTTTCTTTAAAGATTTTATTTATTTATTTGAGAGAGTGTGAGCAAGAGAGAAAGCACAAGCCGGGTTGGAGGGGAGAGGCAGAGGGAGAAGCAGACTCCCCGCTGAGCAGGGAGCCCGATGCGGGGCTTGATCCCGGGATCTTGACCCGAGCCGAAGGCAGACGCTTAACCAACTGAGCCACCCAGGCACCCCAATAATCCAGTTTTATACTGTGTCCTGAGTCTGATAACCCTGGGCCATAAGTGGGCTGAAATGCAGCTGGGACTCTTTTATTACTTGTTCCCATTTAACTTCTAAGATGGGACAAAATTTAGTCTCAAGAAATGATGTTATTTCCCACATTTTGAAATGTAACCAGAAAGGTATGAGATAACAGTAACAGGGCGCCTGGGTGGCTCAGTTGGTTAAGCGACTGCCTTCAGCTCAGGTCATGATCCTGGACTCCCGGGATCGAGTCCCACATCAGGCTCCCTGCTCGGCGGGGAGTCTGCTTCTCCCTCTGACCCTCCTCCCTCTCATGCTCTCTGTCTCTCATTCTCTCTGTCTCAAATAAATAAATAAAATCTTTAAAAAAAAAACAGGGCGCCTGGGTGGCTCAGTTGGTTGAGCGACTGCCTTCGGCTCAGGTCATGATCCTGGAGTCCCGGGATCGAGTCCCGCATCGGGCTCCCTGCTCGGCGGGGAGCCTGCTTCTCCCTCTGACCCTCCCCCCTCTCATGTACTCTCTCTCTCTCTCATTCTCGTTCTCTCAAATAAATAAATAAATCTTTAAAAAAAAAAAAAACCAGTAACAGTAACCTCCAAAAAGTACATCTAATCTTCTCTTGGACAAAGATCTTTTAGTAATGACAAAAATACTGTGAATACATTTTTCAACAGTTACAGCCTGGGAAGGATACAACAATCGTATCTACTGCAGCAGGGTAAAGTTTAGCTCCAGGAGAAGTTAAACCTGGACACATGATATTTGCTCCACTGAGTACAAATTTGATGGCTCCTTTATCAACTTGCTGGTGTGGCAGGATAAAAGGATCTAGAAGAAAAGAAATACATTACATAAATTAATGAGACTAATGACTCAATAGAAAATGGCAAAGGACGTGAACAAATATTTCCCCAAATTACAGGGGCGCCTGGGTGGCTCAGTTGGTTAAGTGTCTGCCTTTGGCTCAGGTCATGATCCTGGGGTCCCCGGATCGAGCCCTGCATCGGGCTCTCTGCTCAGCGGGGAGTCTGCTTCTACCTCTCTCTCTCCCTCTGTGCTCTCTCTCAAATAAATAAATAAAATCTTAAAAAAAAATTTCCCCCAAATTACAGTATTCTGACAGATGCAAAATGAAACTGAAACACCATCCTTCACTTATCAAATTGGTAAATGTTTTTTAAAGATTTTATTTATTTGTCAGACAGAGAGATAGAGAGAGGCTGAGCACAAGCAGGGGGAGCGGCAGGCAGAGGGAGAAGCAGGCTCCCTTCTGAAGAAGCAAGGAGCCCGATGCAAGACTCGAACCCAGGACCCTGGGATCATGACTTGAGCCAAAGGCAGATGTTTAACCGACTGATCCACCCAGGTGTCCCCACATTGGTAAATATTTTCAACAGAAGTAATTCCCAGTGCTAATGTAGGAAAACTGGCATTCTTATATACTGCTAGAAGGCTTATAATTGGGTACAATCTTTCTTTAGGACTACTTGGCAACATGTATCAACAGTCTTGAAAAGGTTCAAACTCCTTGACTCAGTAATTCTATTTCTAGGACTTTATCCTATGAAAAAATTAGAGATATATAATATATTTAGGTAGAAATATATTCATTGCAGTACTACTCTTTATAATAGAAATAAATTGGAATCAACCTAAATGTCCAACAATAAAGAGATAAATGACTTAAGGTATGTCTATAATATACATAAAATAGAACCATATTTTTGGAGACTATGTAATACCCTGGTAAATGTTCATAATATAATGTTAAGAGAAAAAAAACCACCAAAGAGATCAGTGGGTGCTAGGGGTTGAGGGGAAGGGGAGGGGGAGGAGGAAGGGACAAAGAAGTGGAGAAGAAGATTTTCAGGGCAGTGAAACTATTTTATGATACTATGATAGTACATAGTGATACTGTAACAGTGGATACATAACATTATGCATTTGGCAAAACCCACAGAATGTACAATGCAAAGAATGAACCCTAATGTAAACTATAGACTTTGGTTAATAATAATGAATGAACGTTGGTTCATCAATCATAACAAATGCATTACATCAATATAAGATGTTAATAACAAGGGAAGGGGGGGTAGGAAGTATATGGGAACTCTGTACTTTCTGCCCCATTTTTCTGTAAACCTACAACTGTCCTAAAAAAGAAACTCTATTAATTAAAAACTATTTAATGGAGAGCCCAATTTAAAAAGGAAAAAATACACACATTTATACACACACACATCATAGGAAATAATTTGATGAAAATACACCAATAAGGGCACCTGGGTGGCTCAGTTGGTTAAGCTTCTGCCTTCAGCTCAGGTCATGATCCCAGGATCCTGGGATCGAGCCCTGCATCAGGCTCCCTGCTCAGCGAGGAGTCAGCTTCTCCCTCTGCCCCTCCCCCTGCTTGTGTTCTCTCTCTCTTAAAGAAAGAAAGAAAGAAAGAAATACACCGATATACTAACCATGGTTATCTCTAGGTCATGGAAATACAGATGATTTCATTTCTCTATTTTCCAACTCTCTAGAATGAACATAAATTCCTTTTGTAATCTCAAAAAATTTATTTTTGTGTGTGTATGTGTGTCTACTAATAGTTCATAATTTAAGAAGTAAAGGATCCCTGAAGGATTCAAAACTTTTTAGACCTCTCAGGGCTTTCTGGGAATAATAATAACTGGTAAAATTTATCCACTTCAATGTCTTACCACTAGCCCTCCCACTAATCAGAGAACAAGTAAGTCTTCTTCCTACCAAGACTACAAATTAAACATGGCTCCAAATTTAAACATCTTACTGAAAAAAAAGGAACCTGAATGAATGCATTTATACATAATTTGTTTTCTAGTTCTCCATCCTCATTAATACCTGCCCTTTAATAATAATGATGATGATGACAGTAATACATAATAGTAGTGGATATTTTTTGAACAATTAGTACATTATTACAATGGCTGTCATATATTGAGCCATTGCTGTGTTCTGAGCATTGTGTTAGATGCATTATATACACAGTCTCATTTAATCCTCACAACCCTGGGAGATAATACAATATATCCTTTTTATTAAAGATTCTATTTATTGGGGCGCCTGGGTGGCTCAGTTGGTTAAGCGACTGCCTTCGGCTCAGGTCATGATCCTGGAGTCCCTGGGTCGAGTCCCGCATCGGGCTCCCTGCTCGGCAGGGAGCCTGCTTCTGCCTCTAACCCTCCCCCCTCTCATGTGCTCTCTCTCTCTCATTCTCTCTGTCTCAAATAAATAAATAAAATCTTAAAAAAAAAAAAAAAGATTCTATTTATTTATTTACTTATTTATTTGAGAGAGAGAACACGAGCGCGCACAGGGGAGGAGGAGAAGGAAAGAGAGAGGATTCCAAGGAGACTCAGAGCTAAGCACAGAGACTGACGCAGGGACAATATATCCATTTTTAAAGATAAGGCAATAGGGGCGCCTGGGTGGCTCAGTCAGTTAAGTGTCTGCCTTCGGCTCAGGTTGTGATCTCAGGGTCCTGGGATTGAGTCCCGCATTGGGCTCGCTGCTCAGCAGTGAGTCTGCTTCTCCCTCTGCCTGCCACTTCCCCCTGCTTGTGCGCTCATGGGCTCTCTTTCTCTGACAAATAAATAAAATCTTTTAAAAAAATAAAGATAAGGCAATAAAGCTTAAGCAAGTTAAGTGACTTGACCTGTTTAAATGGCTTGGCAAAAATGACCTGCAGTGGGAACTGAACCCAGGTGTACCTAACTCCAAGTATGGTTTTAACCACTATATTACCCTGCTTCTTGCACATCAATAACTTTAGGATGTCCAAAAGGCTGGTTCCTGGCAAAATATTATTAAATAGGAACATTTTTCTCTTCCAATTTATTATGCAAAGGCTTAACATACAGGAAAACCATAAGAATAGTTCAATGAACACTTGGACACCATCCACTTAGATTGAACAACTGCTCCTTAACCCTTTGCTCTACCCGCTTTGTCTCTATCTATGCACACACATTTTGTCCTCCACCATTTGAAATTTCAGATGTAGTGCTTCACTATAAATAAGTACATATCACCTAAAAATAAAGTCATTCTCCTACATAACCACAATACTATTATCATACTAAGAACTTAACAATAGTTCCACAATATTGTCTTATACCCAAACCATATTCAAATTCCCCCCCAAGAGTCTAAGAAAGTGTTATAACTTTTGAGGCAGGAGAGGAGGGCTTGAATTTTGTTTTTCAAACCCGGATCCAATCTAGATTCATGCAATACATCTGAATATTTTGTCTTTGTCCTCTTTTAGTTAAGTAGGAATTAATGTCATCAAAATGTCCTAATGTCACCAAAATATTTTCATTTTAAGCTTTTCCCATTGCATCAGGACTTAGTTTCTCTCCCTTGTACTTTTTTAACCTGAGGAAATCAATACTTAATCAAGTAATTGTAAATAATCCTTTCTAAATATTAAAGTGCTTCACCTCTTTTAAGACTTGCCTTACTGCTCCATACCTCCACTCCACCAGGTAACTCAAAATTGATCTCTTACCAAAAACCAAACTCATTAAGTTACCACTACCATCTACAGAGCCCTCCAGTTGCTCCCTTCCTTTCTGCCTCTTAGCTAGAATGCCAGAAATACACTGGTTTGAAAAGCAGAAATTTTAACTTCACAGTTGAAAACCTCTTGTGCATGGGGATTGTATCTCCTTTGGATTTTCTTTTGTAACGTACTCGATCTCACAATATACAAATGTTAAGTATGTAATAAACATTATTTCGTTTTATAACACCTGACCTTGGCACTCAACTAACAATAATGGGACTCCCACAATTAGCCAATGCTTTCCCTTATATAGAGTTATCTCCATGAGGCAAATCTAGATACAAATTTAAAAGAAGGAAGTGCTCACAGCACTTATCACAGTTTATGAATATATATCCGTGTAATTATCTAATTGTTGTCTATTCTTCCAACTAGACTGTTAGCTTCATAGGGACAATGTCTGCCTTTGCTTCCCATCATATTCTCAAGTAGCTAGCTCAGTGCCTGACACATGGTAAGTTCAATAAATATTTGCTGAATGAATGAATGAATGTTCTTTCTTGGCCTTTCTGGAATGCATAATAAGAAAATTTGCATTTTTCAGATCTACCACAAGATGGGGATTCATTTTAGTTTTATATTCCATATCACCTAGTATTAATAAATAAGTTAACTACCAGAAGTCACTTTCAACTCCTTTTATATCTTTCCATATCCCCAAATACATATTTTCTAACAAGACTTACATTTGTGAAGTAACCTTAGGGTTGGATAAAAAGGCCCTTCTCTTTGTCTAAAAAATAGTAATTCTCCATTTACTGTAAGGATTTCTATATGTTCATGGCTGTAAGACAAATGTCACAAAGTACCAAGTTAGATATCTTCTTTCAAAAATGAATATGCCAAACATCCTTTAAATAACAAAAAATATGAAACATATATATACAAAGATACAGTAACCTCTGTTTAACTTCATTAAATATCCAGGCAAAAAAGCATTGTTTAAATTGTTTCACCTACCATACCAGTCCAGTAGAGAAAAAAAAGACGATTATGACCTACTACAATTTTATTTCACATTTTATTATTTTAATTTCATTGTTAGATAATTCAATAAACAAATATCTACAGTACAAACTGAAATAAATTAAATTCAAGTCTGAATAAAAACACTTAACTCTTTAATAAAACAGTCAGTACACAAAGTCACATTTTTCAGGAACATAGAGAAACACTTGAAAATACAAATACTGATGTTTTAGAGTTATTCTATTTATCTACTCCTATAATTAATCTACCGATGGTTAATGTGAAAATAATTCCATTTATTATGAGTGCAATCTAATCATACAATATTCAGCTACTCTGAGCTCTATATAGAGAAAAATAAAGACTTACCATCGCACTATTTTGACAGGATCTTTCTTAGGCATGATTTGATTAAGCCATGGCTCAATACCTGGGAATTGTTCTATCAATTGGTTCTTAATACCTTTTATAACTGAGGTTTTCAACTGGATGCAGTTGGACACATTTTCTTTTTCATCAAATCTGTCAAATGATTTTTGCAAGAAAAAAGGCATTTCTAAGCAGACATATCAAAATAGCTAAAGGTATTGTTTTAATTAGTCATCTATTCCCAAGTATTTAGATGTCTAAAATAATTATGAAATATTGTTTTTTAAAATACCATTTCCCTTTAATTCTGTCCAGCACAAAACCAGTGTCTTAATACAATATTAAACTGTCATGTATACACAATGGGGGGCGGGGAGGGGTTGAATATGAGGCATATTTCACATTATAATCTGTAATCAGCTACACAAACGTCTTTCCTGGAAAACCCTACTCAATTCTACCTAGGAAGAAACAGATTCCCACCTCTAACAAAACCCGTGTGAAAAAACAAAGTAAAACAAAACAAAAAACCCTCGGGCGCTGAGACACAAAAGACCAACCCAAATATAACACAGAAAACTGACCCCTGCTAGGCT
Source organism: Leptonychotes weddellii (assembly GCF_054177405.1). Taxonomy (NCBI): domain Eukaryota; kingdom Metazoa; phylum Chordata; class Mammalia; order Carnivora; family Phocidae; genus Leptonychotes; species Leptonychotes weddellii. Next base: position 24,945,041 of record NC_138385.1, read on the forward strand.
ATGTAATCTGCTGAGATTTTTTTTAAAGTGATGATGACGATGATTTCTAAGATCTCTATTTATTTTTGTTCAAAATGTCATGCACAAAACCCACCTTCCTTTGCCCATGTTCCCCCTTTGCTTTTTGCGTCTATCAAGTCTGGAAGGTAAACCCACTAGGTGGGTTCCCAAAGAATTTTTGTCTTCCTTACACTGAATAGCCTATGGGGCAATCACGCTATTTTCAAGACAAGGTTAATCTGGCAGCTAGGCAATAGGCATGACAGGCCGCTTGCTTCCTGTCACCCAGACTCCTTCACTGCCATGACCCAGGAAGTCAAGCCTTCCCTTATTCAGTTCATAACTAATAAACATATGGCAGTGAGGGCAGGGCTCTCCTCTCAGCTAAAGAGGATATACCCTTAAATCACGGTGCAAGATTGTGATTGGTAGAACCCTAGGAATAGGGATAGGATTGGGAGAGGGGGCAAAAGAGAAAGAGGGGTAAGGAAAAAGAAAATGAGGGTGGGGGGATCAAAACCCGACTGAAGATTAGGGATGGAAAGGCTACAGTGTTGCAAGTTGCGAGTGAGAGCATAGTACTATAGAAGACCTTGGGGAGTAAGGATGGCAGGGGCGGGGGAGAGAGAAAGAGGATCTTTGCTCTCGCCCTCTTCCCCACCCCCACCCCCACCACCTTTGTGAGCAGCCGATGGAGGCCACAGCATGTCCTTACTTCTTGAACATGATCCAAGGTGAAGGGGGCGACGATAGGGAAGGGCCCGGAATGGGAAAAAAATTGAATTAGCAAGGGTCCGGCAGACCCTCTTAACACGAGGAAGGCCGGCACTGACAGTCGGAGCTGTTGTCGTTATCCGGAAAGGGAGACAGCCAGCCGCACTTTACGGTTCTCAATGAAATTTGACTACTTCCGCTCCTCTGAACACGTCGGCGCTTTTGCCGGCCCTTTTTGGGCTACCGATTCCCCCTCCAGAGAGACTTGGAAGGGCGGGACTAGAGAAGGAAGAAGAGATAGATAGAGCAATCATTCTAGCTGCAGGAAGAGAAGAATGAAGGGGGTGGGGTAATCAATCAAGGCAGCATTTATGGCAGTTGCGTCAGTTACGGGTTCCTCAAAGGGTCAAGAGTATTCCGTGTTTGGTTGCTACCTGCTTATTAACCTGAGCAATTTTTTGGTGGGAACGATTTTTGTTCCCTGACACAACCGAGTGGATCGGTGCTTACCGACCACCGTGAACCCAGGCAAGCCTCATGGCATCTTGTTAATGTATTCCTGGGCTTGCCAGGTTTAGCAAGCAAAAATACAGGATATCCAGTTAACTTTGAATTTCAGATAAACAATGAATATATATATTTTTAGTATGACTACACCTCATGCAATATTTGGAACATACTTATATCTTTAAAATTTCCTTGTTATCTGAATGTAATTGGGCATCCGGTATTTTGATCTGACAACCACATTCACCAGCCACAGTGAGGTGCCCCCATAGAATTATTCACTAGGTTGCTGTCCCCTGCCTCACCATACCTACAAGTTGGGCTATAACTCAAGGGAGCTAATTTCCCTGACGATAGAATGGCCTCTAGGCAAGCTATACAAGACTAATCTGATTGAAGAGATAACAGTTAAAGAAACACGTTTTACTAGTGTAATTTTAAAAAGAGCGAATCCAAAGTTTTGATCAGCAAAGAAACCATAGAAAAATACAAAACCTAACCAAACAGGCACCACCCAGGCAGTGGAGTGGATGAGCACTCACCTATAAAACAAATACACCATTCTCTCCAGGGAGCAAATATTCTATATTGGGGAGATGGGTGTCTGGAGCAATCATAACAAACGCTATTATGTATTTGAATTGTACAACTAACTCACCTTGCCTTGATTCTGTAGTAGGGACAATCTTCTGATTATACTTTGGTTTCCCATGAAGATCTCCCTGACAAGAATTTGCCATTTTTTAAAATTCTATTTACTTATTTGAGAGAGAGAGAGAATGAGCTGGGGGGGGGGGCGCAGAGGGAGAAGCAGGCTCCTCACTGAGCCGGGAGCCAAGGGGGGGCTGGATCCCAGGACCCTGAGATCATGACCTGAGCCAAAGGCAGATGCTTAACTGCTGAGCCACCCAAGTGCCCCAAATTTGCTATTTTCAATTCAAATCCTCATGAACAATTGTTTGTCTTTGTAAATGAATTGTCATTCTGGTTTATACATCAGTCTCTTGTGAATGTCCTTAGCGTGAATCCTCATTCCCAGCATCAATCAACTCTGTGACGTTTAGAATATTGAGTTTATGAACATGCAAAACTGAAGCCCAGACCCCAAGCTGTGGTTGGTGCTACACTGTCAGGCTTCTTGCCAAACAGCTTTCTTCATCTGGCACATCACCCTGGGAGCCTGCCATGTAACAATAAATACATTATAACAACAATAAACAGTTATTAAGTAGCTTGAGAAGAATGGGAAAAAGACCCCATTGAATCCGTACATGTTAACAGCATAGTAGTAACTATATATTCCACTAGTGAATAAAATTTAACCTGATAGACCCCAGAATTAATAACACCTAGATGGACTTTCTACTTTCTTGAAATTGTTTGAGAAACCTAATAATTAAAAAGTTGAATATTGGCAGTGCTAGAAATAATAGCTAACTTTTAATTCTATAAAATCATGCACGGGGCGCCTGGGTGGCTCAGTCATTAAGCGTCTGCCTTCGGCTCAGGTCATGATCCCAGGTTCCTGGGACTGAGCCCCACATGTGCTCCCTGCTCAGCGGGAAGCCTGTTTCTCTCTCTCCCACTCCCCCTGCTTGTGTTCCCTCTCTCGCTGTGTCTCTCTCTGTCAAATAAATAAATAAATTCTTTAAAAATAATAATAATAAAATAAAATCATGCATACTCTATCCAAATTATGACAAATCGTATATGCATGGGAATAGATACATAGCAACACGTACATACATATTTTAATCCACTTTCATACACTCAGATGATCACAGAAACTGAATCTGAATTATGACAAATGCCAAGTTAGGTCATTAGTATTAATGAGGTATTTACTTCTGTATGTGTGCATGAATACCTTCATTCATAACCCACCTACACAAATACATAAGCAGGGCCTGATTTTCACTGCAATGTGCTCCTGGTTTTGTGTTGTAAATGGTATCATCATAAAGTGGATTTTGTTTTTCCAAGGTTATAATTGGGGGTTTGCTCCTGACAAAGGACTCATCCTCAAATAAATCATTGCTATAACAAACAATATATCATAAAAGAAGAAACACCCCAACCTAAACCTCTTCAAAAATTAAAATAATGAAAAAAAATTTAAATAATGGGGCACCTGGGTGGTGCAGTTGGTTAAGCATCCTACTCTTGGTTTCCTCTCAGGTCATGATCTCGGAGTCATGGGATTGAGCCCTGCGTTGGGCGCCGAGTCGGCTTGAAGATTCTCTCTCCCTCTGCCCCTCCCGCTCATGCTCTCTCTCTCTCTAAAATAAATAAATAAGTCTTTTTAAAAATTAAAATAATGGGGTGCCTGGGTGGCTAGTCAGTTGGGCATCTGCCTTCAGCTCGCATCGTGATCCCAGGGTCCTGGGATCCAGCCCAGTGTGGGGCTCCCTGCTCAGCAGGGAGCATGCTTCTCCCTCTCCCACTTCCCCTCCCCCCCGTTTGTACTCTCTCTGGCTATCTCTCTCTCTCTCAAATAAATAAATGAAATCTTTAAAAAATTAAAATAATGAACTTCATTTATTCATGCAATTAGTAGTTATGAAGGGCCTTTATGTTTTAGACATACATGCTCTCTGTATTGTAATTTGTGCATAAATGTTCTGTGCAATTTACAAGGTTCTTCAACGTATATGCAGCATTGTACACAGAAAACCCAAGTCTATCATACATTTTACTAAAATAAATAAATAACCTAGCTATACTAAACATTAAATGTTCACAAATTGTATTTGCCTCCTTAAACTTTTGAAAGGTTTTTTTAGGGTCATCTTGACCCAAGGCTCTAAAATGCTGCCCAGGGAAATTTGCAGGAGGACTGCCTTTTCTTCTTCATAAGCTTCCTTGAGCAATAAGCATGGCACCAAAACCCCTGAGCCCCCAGTAAAGAGAGGTTTCTTTAGGAGCTAGGCCACAGCTTTGAACATTGGAGGAACTGCTTTCACTGCAAGAAAGTATTGGGCCACTGCCAGACCCCTGCTGGGCCTCACATCTCTCAGAATCTACAGCCCCTGATGTCTTCCATTAAGGTCACTTCTCCCACAAACTGCCTCTCGGCCTTACACCTTAGAGCCCTCTGCAGCCCGGCTGTCTACCCCCCACAAGGGCAAGACATACCTAAGAATCACACCAACTACCCCCACCACCAATCACTCTGCAGAGCACAAGTGAGAAAATGCACTGGGCCCCGCCGATGCCTGAATCCTTCCATACAGAGCCGTATAAGGAACACCAACAAAACAGCAGCTCCTGCCTCCAGTGCCAAATACAGGTAAATTTGGAGAGAGCTGAGAGCCTCCTGTGTATCAGAAGACTGTTAGGACTAACCACCCTGCCAAACTTGTGATAAGTCAAACTCACCATGCTCATTCACATCCTTGTTTTCCTCTGTCACTGCCCAGTATGTAAGCACCCAGTTCAACTTATTTGCTATGTGACCTTGGGCAAGTGACTTGAATTCTGGGCCTGTCTTCTCATCTATACAATAAAGGCTCTACTTTATGAGGTTGCTATAAGGATTAAATGAGATAATCCATGCAAAGCATTGTTAGTTTTTTGTTGTTTTTTTTTAAGTAAGCTCTACCCCCAATGTGTTTCTTGAACTCACAACCCTGAGATCAAGAGTCCCATGCTCTACCAACTAAGCCAGCCAGGTGCCCCTATTAAATTACCATATTGTTATTGTTTTCCCCATATTCCTCTGTGCTTCTTCTTCCCCCACCTGACCTGTCATTCCTACCTTAACTTCCAGGTGCTTCTGCTATCGCTTCTAGAACACCATTCCATGATTAACAAACTCTCCTACCATCCTCCAACTCATCCCTGAATATTCATGGCTTTCCTGTGAGGATGGAGCGTCCTTTGCAGACCTTTCAAGTGAAAGTGATTTATACCAACACATGCATGTACTGCAGAGTGAGGAGGTGAGGTGGGCATCCTCTTCCAGCCACATTACAACTTCCAGATAATTCTTCCTTCACCCTCAGGTGAAAAACCCCGATACTTCCTCTAAGTTTCATACCATTTGGTTATACCTCAACACCTTTACTCATTCACTGAAGATCCTGGCATCTGGTTCACAGTCTGTCCAGTCCCCACCCCACCCCCATAAAGCATTGTTTACAAAAAAAAAAAAAAAAAACCCTCCAAGATATATTTCACCCATAAAGTGAAAAAAGCAAAAGCAAAATTGCATGCATTGTGTGATCCTACCTATGTTTTTTAAAAGCACATATGTACAATGTATATGTAAATACGCCAAAAAATTTCTGGAAGGATACACATAAAACTATCGCTAGTTACTAACGTACTCGCAATGGCAGGGAGCTGGGGCCAAATGCCCTGGTCTCAGGCTTTGGGAACTCTTCGAGTATGGTTAGGGGTTCAGGGGGGACAGGGGTTAGCCAAGACATTGGAAGCAACAGCAGGTACGGATTCCCCCTTCCCCCGTGGCTCAGTCTCGCCCCTCAACCAGGCCCTACCAGGCCAGGGAAGGGGGACAGGTGGTGGGGTGGCTTCTCTGGGGTCAGGACAGGTGAGGGGCTCGGCCTCCCAGGGCCTGGGTCTGGGCCCCAGCCAGAAGGTCTCCAGCTGGTCCTGGAGAACAGGGGAGCTGGCTCCGCACGTCTCAGCAGCCCCAGGGCTGAGGGGAGCCACGGCCCCGGGCGCTCCGAGGCTGCGGCAGCTGGGCGGAGGGAAGCGTCCCCGGCACTGAAGGCCTGAGCCCATCCCCTCGGGGGTCCGGCTGGCCGGAACGGATCTTGTTCCGGAAGGTGCGGGCACACTTCAGGAAAGCCTCTTGCACGTCCTCACCCGTGAGGACGCTAGTGTCCAGGAACATTAGCTCCTTCTCCCGGGCAAAGCGGGAGGCCTCCACGAAAGCGACCTCGCGCTCGGGGTCCAGCTCTTTCTTGAAGCCACAGAGGCTGACCACGATGTGGGGACTAGCCAACGTGCGGGCGTGCGTCGGCCAGGCGGCCAGCGAGTTGTACGAGACGTACATGCAGGGCTCCAGCCCGCCCTCGGTAGCAACTCCGGGTCACTGCCCGAGACGGCTCCTGGCCGTCAGGAGCTTCACAGGCTCCGCACCCACGTTGACCAGCCGAGATCCAAACTCCTGGCCGACTGTGCGCTTGGAGTCCTGTTCGAACTTATTCTCAATGAACTGACGAAGGAGACATCATTTGCCAGTTCCCGCACTGCCAGTCACCAGGAATTTGAAGCGGAGGTCGGAGGTGGCGGCCACAATATGGCGCCGCGGCCCCGCCTGCTCCTCGGCGAGCAACCGCTCCCCTCCGGCTGCCTCCCTGGCTCCTTCCTACTCCCGGGGCCGGCGCCGCCACTTCATCTTGGAGACTTTTCTATGTCAGATCATACATGAGAGACAGATAGATAGATATGCTTCATTGCTTCTGATGGCTTTAGAGCGTTCCATTGTAAGTGTGTACCATAACTGATTTAGCTAGTCTCCTGATCCTCACCTACAAGAGGACTGAAGGGTAGGATGGGGGAGCCAGAGAACTCCAATGCTCCTCAGACCTTCCCCTGGCCTCCCATCATCAGGGGTCAGGGCCCTGTGCTCTAACACTTACCTTAAGCTCAAAAGTCTTCAACTGTATCAACAGGAGGTCACTGGGGACCCCATACACGGCCCTGCCCCTGGCAGAAGTCAAGAACAAACTCATACACTGGGACTAACCCGTCCTGGAGGTTTCATCCACTGTCAACAGTAGTCAAGAGGGGGCTCAGGGTGGGGCAAATTTCAAGCCTCCCCAAACTTCCTCACCTTTATCTACAAGAGTTCAGACATGCAATGCTCCCTACAACCTCATCATCACAATCTACCTTGAGTCCATCAGGGACTGCTTTCATTAGAACATCTATCTCCATTTATGTTGGTCCCATAAGAAGCCCCAGACTCTCTAGTCACCACCCCTCATCTCACCCACTCTCATCTCTATGGCTCTGTACATCCCCCATTCTGTCCGCATCTCCCAACCTACTGTCTTCCCATTTCAGTAAATGGCAATTCCATCCACTTATTTTCTTGGGTTAAAAATCATCTATGTCGTCTCTCTCACATCCTACATCTAGTCCGTCAGCAAATGCTATCAAAATATATCCAAACTCTGGGGAGCCCGGCTGGTTCCAGTCAGTACAGCATGCAACTCTTGATCTCGGGGTCGTGACTTCAAGCCCCATGTTGCACCTGGAGCTTACTTTTATATATATATATATATAATATATATAATTCAAATACATATCCAAAATCTGATCACTT
>NC_138385.1:24953059-25012242 GCF_054177405.1 Leptonychotes weddellii
CCCTCAGTTTGTTTTCTGAGATTAAGAGTCTCTTATGGTTTGTCTCCCTCTCTGGTTTTATCCTGTTTCATTTTTTCCTCCCTTCTCCTATGATCCTCTGTCTTGTTTCTCAAAATCCTCATATCAGTGAGATCATGTGATACTTGTCTTTCTCTGACTGACTTATTTTGCTTAGCATAATACCCTCTAGTTCCATCCACGTCATTGCAAATGGCAAGATTTTGTTTTTCTGATGGCTGTATAATATTCCATTGTATATATATACCACATCTTCTTTATTCATTCATCTGTCGATGGACATCTTGGCTCTTTCCATAGTTTGGCTATTGTGGACATTGCTGCTATAAACATTGGGGTGCACATACCCCTTCAGATCACTACATTTGTATCTTTGGGGTAAATACCCAGTAGTACCCTACTGGGTCGTAGGGTAGCTCTATGCAAAGTTATTTTAATATTATTGAATATATTCTCTATGCTATACTTTACATCCCTATGACTCATTTATTTTATAACTGGAAGTTTATACCTCTTAATCCCCTTCCCCTATTTCGCCCATCCCCCAACCCCTCCCCTCTCTGGTAACCAGCAGTTTGTTTCCTGTATCTATGAGTCTGTTTCTGTTTTGTTTTGTTTGTTTTGTTTTTTAGAACCCACATAGAAGTGAAATCATATGGTATTTGTCTTTCTCTGTCTGACTTATTACAGTCAGCTTAATACCCTCTAGGTCCATCCGTGCTGTCACAAATGGCAAGATCTCATTCTTTTTTACGGCTGAGTATTATCCCAGTGTGTGTGTGTATATAGATATATATATATATAGAGAGAGAGAGATATATAGATATATATATATATCTCACATCTTCTTTATCCTTTCATCTATCATTGGACACTTAGGTCGTTTCCATATCTTGGATGTTGTAAATAATGTCACAAAGGGGGCACCCGGCTGGCTCAGTCAGTGGAGCGTGCGACTCTTGATCTTGGGGTTGTGGATTTGAGCCCCACGTTGGGTGTAGAGATTACTTAACAAAATCTTTAAAAAAATAATGCCGCAATGAACATGGAGTGCATATATCTCTTCAAATTGGTGTTTTTCTTTTTCTTTGGGTAAATACCAGAAATGGAATTGGCTGGATCATACGGTAGTTCTATTTTTAATTTTCTGAGGAACCTCCACACTGCCATTCCCTTTTTTTGAGATATTCCCTTTCCTTGGTTTATCTGACACATCACTCTCCCCGCTTTTCTCATACCTCTTTGGGTCCTCCTTATCCTCCTTTTTTTCAACCATAAATGCTAAGATTCAACTCAGTTTAGCCCCTCTTTTCACTTTAAAATCTCATCCAGGGTGAGATTTAAAATCTTTGAATTTAAAAACCTTAAAATTTAGAAACTTTAAAACCTTACCTGGGTGAGGGTGCCTGGGTGGCTCAGACAGTTAAGCGTCTGCCTTCGGCTCAGGTCATGATCCCAGGGTCCTGGGATCGAGTCCCGCATCGGGCTCCCTGCTCCTTGGGAGCCTGCTTCTCCCTCTGCTTCTCTCTCTCTCTCTCTCTGTCTCTCATGAATAAATAAATAAAATCTTTAAAAAAAAAAACAAAAAAAACCCTTGCCTGGGTGGCTTGGTCAGTTGGGCATCCAACTCTTGATTTTGGCTCAGGTCATGATCTCAGGGTTGTGGGATCGAGCCCCGCATCCAGCTCTGCACTGAGTATACAGCCTGCTTAAGATTCTCTCTCTCTCCTTCTCCCTCTGCCCCCTCCCTAAAAAATAATTAAAGGGCGCCTGGGTGGCTCAGTTGGTTAAATGTCTGCCTTGCGCTCAGGTCACAATCTTGGGGTCCTGGGATCAAGCCCCATATCGGGCTCCCTGCTCAGTGGGGAGCCTGCTTCTCCCTCTCTGTCTGCCGCTCCCCCTGCTTGAATAAATAAATAAATAAATAAATAAATAAATAAAATAATTTTAAAAATAAAAATAAAATCTCATCCAAATCTGGGACTTCAATTACCAGCTGTTCATATATCTCATAAATTTGTATCTCCAGCTTTTCTCTGAGCTCCAAACATTTTTATCCAAGTGCTTACTATACGTCTCCTCTTGGATGTCTCAAAAGCACTTCAAATTCAACATATTCAAAACCAAACTCTTCCTCTTCCCCCTAAAAGTCAAGAACAATAATCTGGTCCTCTTCCAGTGTTCCCTATCTCAGTGACTGGCACCATCATCCATCCATTTGCAAAAGCCAGAAACCAGGGAGTCATCCTTGCCATGTTCCCCCTCTCTCTTATTTTCATGCATAACCCATCCTGAGGCCCTATCAATTTTGCCTACTAAGAATCTTTTTTTTTTTTAATGTATTTAGACCACAGAATGCTACCAATGCTACCAATTAGGGATTTTTCCTTTCTTTTTTTTTTTTTTTAAAGATTTTATTTATTTATTTGTCAGAGAGAGAGAGAGGGAAAGGGAAAGCACAAGCAGGAGGAGCAGCAGGCTCCCCACTGAGCAAGGAGTCTGATGTGGGACTCAATCCCAGGACCCTGGGATCATGACCTGAGCCAAAGGCAGCCGCTTAACTGACTGAGCCACCCAGGCGTCCCTAAAATATATATAATTAGCACCTATTATGTGTCAGGTATTATGTTAGGTACTGTGAGCACAGTAGCAAGCAAAACAACCTTGGTGCCTGCCGCTGAAGCTTACAGTCTAGTCAGAGACACAAACATTATTCAAATATTAATTCAAATACGGGTAAAACTACAACTGTGATGAGTGCTCTGTAGGAGAGGCACACAGAGGTATGAGAGGTCAGGGAAGCTTCTCTGAGCAAGTGAAACCTCCCCAGAGATCTGTAAAGTGCATGGAAATTAACTGGATGAGGAGGGAGAAAAGGCATTCCAAGCAGAGGGAAAGGCATGTGCAAAGGCCCTATGGCAGGAGGAAGCTTAATGCATATGAGGGACAAAAGAGAGCTGGTACAGCTGTAACTCAGTCAGCAAGTGGAGAATTTTATAAAATGACGCTGATGAGGGGCATCGTCAGTTAAGCATCTACCTCCGGCTCAGGTCATGGTCCCAGAGTCCTGGGAATGAGCCCCATGTCCCGCTCTTGGCTCAGCGGGGAGCCTGCTTCTCCCTCTTCCTCTGCCTGCCACTCCCCCTGCTTGTGCTCTCTCTCTCTGTGTCAAATAAATAAATAAATAAACAAATAAATAAATCTTTTTTCAAAAATGACGCTGATGACATAGATATTGGCCAGGCTGTGCAGGGCCTCAGAGGCTATGGTGATGATTTGTGTCTTTATCCTAAGCACAGTAGGGATTATTGAAAAGATTAAAAGTGAAAAAGACAATCCCGTCTGTAAAAGTTATTAGACGAGGGGCAAACATGAAAGCAGGGAGCTCAATTAGAAGGCTACAACTACATTTCTGGTGAGAAAAGAAGATATCTTAATGGTGGGGAGACTGGTAGACATCGAGAGAGAAGAGAGCTTTAACAGGTGCTTAGTAGGTGGGACACCTGGGTGGCTCAGTAGGTTAAGCGTCTGCCCTCGGCTCAGGTCATGATCCCTGCTCAGGGAGCCTGCTTCTCCCTCTGCCTGCCGCTCCCCCTGCTTGTGCTCTCTCTCTGACAAATAAATAAACAAAATCTTTAAAAAATAAAATAAATATATATTTTTAGAAGAAAGTAGGGGAAAAGGTAGCAAAGGGATAAGGACAGAAGGAGGGAGGGAGGAAAGGGGGAGCAAGAGAGGGGACTCTCCCCCTATGACTGGTTATTTGTAAATTTTTATTCTCCTTGTATTTCTTTTTTTTTTCTTTTGCATTTTTGACTATTGTAAAAGTTTATTTAACAAAAAAAGTTCAATATGAAAATGCACACGACCTGATTTTTATATAGTAGTAAAACAGGTACTATGGAGGGGACATGTGGAAGCAGTCGATTTCTTCTGATGAACACACCCATTGTTTATACCCGCTCCAAGGCTTCTAACATGATGACACTATGTCCTCGTATTACCACCACTCCAATATTGTTCTGTTGTCCACTAGTTGCCATCTCCACACATTCATCTATCCCAAGATTCATAAACGGATCAAACCCCCACAATATTCCTTGGACATGTCTGCCACCATTTAATTTCAATGATAATTTCTTGTCCATAAACTTTTTCAACTTGGGGAGGTGAGCTTTGCTCATGGTGTCTACTCCGCGAGCTCAAAGATGCCTCCAAACGGAATTCGTGGTGACCCTCACGCTCCCGTGGTAGGCCCCTCTCCTTGTATTTCTAACACACTTTGCTTTGTATATCTTTAATTCATTTGTTGTATGCATTAAGGTCTATGACTGTCACACGTTCTTGGTGGAGTGTACCTATGGTTTTTAAGATTTCATTTTTAAGTAATCTCTACACCCAACGTGGGGCTTGAACTCACAACCTTGAGATCAAGAGTCTCACGCTCCACCAACTGCGCCAGCCAGGCCCCCTGTGTGTACCTTTTATCAGTATTACACATCCCTTTGGCTCTTTTAATATTCTTAGCTCTGAATTATATTTTCCTCTGATTCAAATGGGGCTCTTTTTATGCTAGCCTTTGGACAACTCAAAGTTTCACTATTGCTTTGCTTACTACTATTTCTTATATTCCACAATGTTCCTCTTTTAGGGATTCATTTTCCAGTTTTCTGTAATACCTACCTTAGTAATTCATAGAGGTTCTGAATATGTCTGCAATGTGTTCTGAATATGCCTAAAAATTAGAATCTGAAAATTGGAGTTTTGTTCCCTATATTATTTCACTCCCCCACCCCTTCACCACTTAGGGTCAATTGTACTATTTATCCATTTTGGTTCTTCTCTTATGTTGTAGATTTTCTCCAAATATTGTTCGTAATCCTTTGTTGTCCATATATATTAGTGAATAAGGGGCAAATCCTTAGCAAAGATAGCTTGCCTGGGTTTCCTGTGCAGTTTTGTGTCTCCCAACTGGCCTGTCTTCTGAGCAGGAAGGTTGTATGTGTTGCTTTAAAGTGGGTGGGTATGGAGGCTTCACTTTATTTTATTTGTAAAATTTATGTATTTTAAAGAGAGAGAGTGCGTGCGTGCGAGGAGGGGGAGGGGTGGAGGGAAAAGGAGAGAGAGTCCTCAGGCAGACTCCCCAGTAAGCCAGGAGCCTGACGCAGGGCTGGAAACCAGGACTCTGAGATCGTGACCTGAATGGAAATCAAGAGTCAGACGCTAACTGACTGAGCCACCCAGGCGTCCCTGGAGGCTTCACTTTAAAGTGGGTGGGTATGCAGGCGACAGAAAGGCTGTTCCTCTGAATCCCTGCAAATTGCCAAAACAATTTTACTTTGACAGCACAGGATTTGAGTGTATTTCTCTCCTGGCTGGAGGTGCTTCTATTTTTTTGTTTTTCCGTATATTTTGTGGAAGTCTAGATTATACATACCAAGGTCTGCTGTGTGTGTGTGTGTGTGTGTGTGTGTGTGTTGTGTGTTTTCTAGAATCCTACACTCACACAAGCCAACTTTGGGAAGTCAATAGCTCACCTCAGTGTGAAAGTTTAAGCTTTAACTTTGGAATGAGTCGAGGGATGGAGGGGCAGGGCTGGTCACAGAGAGGCTGAGCTGATCCTTCTTTTCTGAATGCAATTCTTTAATTGAATGGAGGGGAAACACCCCCCCACACACACACACACCGCTTTTTCTCTTCATTCTGAGATTTGACTTTCTCTGGATTTGCTCCAGTAATTTTCTCTTGCATGTTTTAGATGGGGCTCCTCCTCCTCTCTTATCAATAGGATTATATCTGATTTCTATCCTCAAGGAATTCTTCACAATTTCTAAACTGCTGATGGTACACTTTCCTTTAATGATACCACTCTTGGTCCTTTTAAAAGATTTGGGGAGGAGAAGATAGGGACGGAGTTACCAGTGCTTAAGGCTGTCCTCTTGATCTAATCTGGCCAAAGTAATTTTCTTATGTCAGTTTGCCTGAGGCAAGGAGAGTGGCTAGAACTCTGAGAGGCAAGGGGAAAGGGCCTTTTGCAGCCCTGGCTTCTGATTACTCAGGACTACTAATTAAGGCCCATTAGGATTTAGAAAACTAGTATCTGCATATCAGTGCTTCTGAGAGAGCCAAGTTGGCCGCTAGCAGTCGGAACCCTCCGAGTAGAAAACTTGCACACACACACACACACACACACACACACACACAAAAGTGACCCTCAGGGTAAATTAATTAGCAAATGGCACCCCTCTGGACGGGCCAATTGTAAAAAAGCTTGCCTTTCTCTGCTGATAGTGGCATGCTTGCATGAGGGCACGAGGCTGGCAGACTACAGGCTCCTCTCACTGTCCTCCCACATACACTTTCAAATGCACACCCTTGTGCAGGACATATCCTGCAGAACTGTATATAGCAAATGGTAGCCTCAGCTAATGTCAATTACGACCAGAGACAAAGCCTCCACCTTCTGGGGCTTCTCCCAATTCCACCCGCTCACACAGGGCTGAGAGGTCAAGGTCAAGGTCAGAGAGACTTTGCTCAAGTAGGACTCCTGTGACAGCAACCTCTGCTCCCCACCACCCTCTGCCCCAAGAGACAGGCTTCTGACTTCCCTAAGCCCTTGCAAAGCCAACATTGTAGAGTAGCCAGAGATCATGCCTCTAACAATCGGGGAACTCTGGTTTTAAAGACTAGGCCCTCTTCACTGGACATAGATCCACCGTCAGTTTCAAGAGGAGAGGTCTTTAATGCAAATGCCACCAATAGCCCTCAGAGACCATCAACCACCACTAGACCTCTCCAGGAGTTGTCCCCAGGAACTAGGGACAAGGCTTCTACTGACCACGCTAGAGTACCCCCTCCCTCGCCTGCCCCCACAACCTACCCACTTACCCAACCCGGGTAACTTTCACAAGCAGAACCGGCCATATGATGAGCATCCAGAGATCTCTCTCTGGTTCAGTTTCTACAAATAATAAACCTCTTTGCTGGGGTAACATATGTGAAGCACTTAGAACAGTCCATACTATGTTGTGAGTGCTTCTGCTAGTGCTAGCTAGCATCGTTTAGTTACCTGTCAACCTGCTTCCCGTTTTCACAAGTTATGCTTTCATGTAACATTTATCTCTTAGTTTCATGGAAGGTGGAGTCTACATTCCGATTTTTTTTTTCCTTTTGTTTTCAGGTGATTTCTGCACTTCACTCCTTACAAAATTTTTTATTTTTTATGTAGTCTTGTCTGTCAATGGATGGCCAAAATGTACTAGATAAAAATCCGCAGCTCTTCCTTATAAAAGTTCTAAGTACAGGGGGCGCCTGGGTGGCTCAGTCAGTTAAGTGTCTGCCTTTGGCTCAGGTCGTGATCCTGGGGTCCCGGGATTGAGCCCCACATCAGCAGAGAGTCTGCTTCTCCTTCTCCTTCTGCCCCTCCTCCCTTCTCGTGCTCTCCCTCTGTCAAATAAATAAATAAGATCTTGTTAAAAATTCTAAGTACAATAGAATAGAAGAGAACTTTCTAAACATAGGAAAGAGTATCAAAAAGCCATGGGCAGGGGCTCCTGGGTGGCTCAGTCGTTAAGCGTCTGCCTTCGGCTCAGGTCATGATCTCAGGGTCCTGGGATCGAGCCCCGCATCCGGCGCCCTGCTCTGCCGGAAGCCTGCTTCTCCCTCTCCCACTCCCCCTGCTTGTGTTCCCTCTCTCGCTGTGTGTCTCTCTCTCTGTCAAACAAATAAATAAAATCTTTAAAAAAAAAAAAAGCCATGTGCAAACATCATGATCAAGTTATCTCCCATCAAATTCAGGAATAAGGTTCAGATGTCTTCTGTGGTGTTTTGAAGGTTCTAAAATGTAATAAACCAAGAAAATGAAATAAGTCATATAAATCTAAAAGGAATAAAGAGAAAAAGAATAATTATTTACAGATGATATGATTACATGCATTGAGAATTCAAGAAATGCAATTTAAAAACTACTAAAACTAAGAAGCCTGTATGGTGGACATCTGCTGCTTTGGTTTGCCCAGCATTTCTTCCCTGCTTCCTCTTCCTTTGGAGAGCTGTTCCTCCTTCACTGACCATAGTCCTGGTGGGACAGGTAATGATAGTACTTTGCCCCATTCACCCTCCACACACATGGCTGTGCACCTAACCCAGAGATCAAACTCTGCTGGATACAGTGGCAGCTCCAAGCAGGTAGGCATGTGTCCTAGGCCAGAGATATAAGACCTTCCTTGGAATAATCCAAATCAGAGGTAAAGAAGTAGCTTTCTCTTTTCTTTGGATATTAAACTGTAAGGATGTGACCCCAAAGCAGATGGTATCGTATCCATGTCTCTACCATGTGAAAGAGTCTTAGAGAATGAGGCAATACAGAGAAGAGAGAAGCAGAGAAGAGAGATGGAGAGATGACTGAGAATCTGGTCATTTGAGTCTCTGGATCCTGGTGTGTCTGAGATATGTCCTGTCCTTCCCAGTTATAGAAGCCAATAAACTCCATTTTCCTCAAGCTTATTCAACTTGGGTTTCTGTCACTTGCAAACAAGAATCCTAACTAATACAAGCGGTATGTAAGATAAATATACTGAGTCCCAAAGCTTTCGGTTTTTTCTTTTCTTTTCTTTTCTTTTCTGAAGTATTATAAAATAAATCCTTCTTGTTTTATTTTCCAACATTTATTATAAAAATTTTCAAATGGGGCGCCTGGGTGGCTCAGATGGTTAAGCGTCTGCCTTCGGCTCAGGTCATGATCTCAGGGTCCTGGGATCGAGTCCCGCATCGGGCTCCCTGCTCCTTGGGAGCCTGCTTCTCGCTCTGCTTCTCTCTCTCTCATGAATAAATAAATAAAAAAATCTTTAAAAAAAAAAAAAATTTTCAAATGTACAGGAAAGTTTAAAGAAGTTTATAGTGAATAACAATATACCCACCACCTAGATTTTATAATTAGCATTCTATTACTATATTCCAATAGCTTTCTTTTATTTTAACAATAACGGAAATAGAGACAGGAAAAAAAACCTAACCCATTCACAAGAGTAGAAAAAGAGATGTGTGAAACACCAACTGGCACAAATAAAGCCCCCACAAAATTCTGCTTTTTCTTTTCTTCTTTTTTTTAACTTTATTTTTAAGTAATCTCCACACCCAACCTGGGGCTCCAACCCACAACCCCGAGATCAAGAGTCCGCGGCTCCACCGACTGAGCCTGGCCTTGCTTTTTCTAGACAAAGGATCAGGAAAGGAGTGACCCGGCAAGACAAAATTTTAGACAGATCTACTCTAGCCAAATGCCATGGAAAAAACTATGGCTTCACCTTCACCCACGTCAGCAGTGGGCAGGGCGGGGAGTCTAGACTTCCACCCTTGGCAGGTTATAATGAGGCTCCCACCGCTACCCCATCACCCACTTGCCCCACCCCTCGCGCCTCAGGGAAGACCACCTGGGGAGCTTGACGCCCCTCTACCCCCCCATCCCCCCACTGGGGTGGTGTCAGAGGAGACCCAGCGGAGAGTCAGGATTTCAGTCACCGTAGGTTTTGCACAGAACAACCTTGGCTGACCTACTGATGTTCCATAGGCGGTATTATTAAAGACAGAGAAACTAGGACTTTAAGAAATGTATCAATATCAGAGGGCCGCCTGGGTAGCTCAATCTGTTAAGAAATGTATCAATATCAGATACATTGTGAGTTTTCTGTTTTTGCTTTTGACGCCAATCAGGCCCCTGTTAGGTGAGTGGGGTTTCCCTTGAAGGGATTGGTCAGATCCGCTGTCAATCAATCATCATTGAAACCCGTTAATGCACCGGAACTCCGGGTTCGGTGGGCAGGACTTAGCTAGAAGAAAGCCCGCCAGTTGCCAGCATGAAAAACGATCGTCGGTGGTCAATTGTTCCTATTCGGAGCCGTCGGGTTCTGATCATAATAGATGGAACACCAGTAACCACAACAAATCCTGTTGGTCCTGGGATGGTGAGTTAAACAGGCCCTTAGAGATCGTGGAAAGCGGAGAGGGTATCCTTTAGGAGCTTACTGGCTGTGGGCCTGCCTTCGAGCCAAGAGACTCTATCTAAGCCAAAGCTCATCTCTGGCTATTTTAAGTTATTTTGTTGTACTTTTTTTTTTTTTTTTTTTTTTTATTCATGAGAGAGAGAGGCAGAGGGAGAAGCAGGCTCCCCACGGAGCAGGGAGCCCGATGTGGGACTCGATCCCAGGACGCTGGGATCATGACCTGAGCCGAAGGCAGACGCTTAACCCACTGAGCCACCCAGGCGTCCCTTTTTGTTGTACTTCTTTTCGTTATTCCCAAACGTTCAAAAGAGGTATGTTGCTATAGAAGTTAGAGCCTTTACTCACCAGCGATATGGAGAAGTTACGGAAAAGCATGTTAGAGCCATAGTTACCTGCAGAGAAAATTCTCAGCCAGGTGGTGACCACGATGGGGCAGGGACCCCCAAAACCTTGGCTCTGTAGCCTGATGAAGAGGCCAATATAGAAGATAGAGACCTGGTTCGGATCTCAGTGAGATCAGTGAGACCCTCCGAAATAGCTGGAGGACACCTTGATGGGAGTCTGTTGGCCTTGAAGCACCCCCCCCCGGGGGGGGCGGTGAGTGGGGGGCACAAGCCATAGTAATTTAGGAGGGCATGGCAGATTTCCAATTTAAGATGTTAGTCTGAACAATTGCGCTTTTTCTTCCCAAGTTAACATTAAATGAAAGAAGAAAACTAAATATTAGAGCTGTAACCATAAGGGATGATGGGTAAGGGTGTGGTTAGCTGGCCAAAATTGTGAGGATTTTCTTGAAGATATGAAACAAATAGGGTGCAACTGATTGAGAAGCCAGAGTCAATGAATCCAGAACACCATACAGATGTGGGAGAGAACTGCTGTAAACATGAATTCTGTTTTCTAATGTAGCCTTTTAAAGACAGACTATGTCACAGTCATCAGAATCAGAGAATGGGAGTGATGATGTGGCCATCTCAGAAGATAATGGTGAGTAAATGAACTAGTAAAAGTGAAATACAGAGTTAAATACAAATAATTGTTAAGAATACGTCTAGGAGGGGCGCCTGGGTGGCTCAGTCGTGAAGCATCTGCCTTTGGCTCAGGTCATGATCCCAGGGTCCTGGGATCGAGCCCCGCATCTGGCTTCCTGCTCAGTGGGAAGACTGCTTCTCCCTCTCCCACTCCCCCTGCTTGTGTTCCTTCTCTCGCTGTGTCTCTGTCAAATAAATAAATAAAATCTTTAAAAAAAAAAAAAAAGAATACATCTAGGAAGGGGCGCCTGGCTGGTTCAGTCTGTAGAGCATGCAACTCTTGATCTCAGGGTGGTGAGTTCCGGTCCTACTTTGGGCATAGAGCTTACTTAATAAAAAAAAGAATGTGGGCACCTGGGTGGCTCAGTCAGTTAAACCTCGGACTCTTGATCTCAGCTCAGGTCTTGATCTCAGGCTCCTGAGTTAGTTCTCCGCCTTGGGCTCCACATGGAGCCCACTTAAATTAAAAAAAAAGAAAGAAAGAAAGAAGAAAGAAAAAGAAAGAAAGAAAGAAAAAGAGAAAAAGGAAGAAAAAGAAGAAAATCAAGCATAATGAAACCATTAATATGAAAAATTAATAGCAAGGTGGAAATAAATTTCTGGAGAGAGGATGGTGGTAAAGAGGGCATTTCTGCTTTGTTGTGGTGGTTTTACAGTGAGAATGAATTCACGTTTATTTTGGCGAAAATTGAAAGTTTGATAATATTTAGTGTTGCTAATGGTGTGGGCAATCTGTAGTCATTCTGAAGGTGAGAGTGTATGTACTACATTTCTGAAGAGTAAGATGGCAATCTAGCAAAGTTTCCCTTGATTCTACTTCAAATATATCCTCAGAAATACTTTTCCACATGCATAAAGATTTATATTACAGGATGTTCAATGCTGCATATTTGTATTAGAAAAAAAACTGGAAATAACCAAATATCGAAAAATAAGAGAGTGGTTAAATAAACATGGTATGTCTTTACCATGAAATAGTTTGCAGCCCTTAAAAAGAGTGAGATTTCATGTACTGTCATGGAAAGATCCCCACAGTATATTACGTTTAAAAAGCAAATTGTAGAGCCAAATATACAGTAATGATACCATTAAAAAATACCAAAGCTTCCTATTTGTATATATACAAATATATGTACATAAATGCTGAGGAGGGCTATGCACCAAACCTAACAGTGAAGGGACTTTTTATTTTATATCCTTTTATATATTTTTTTTACAGGAATGTGTTTGTAAGTCATTTGTATAAGTTAACAAAACTGAAAGATAACCACTAATAGAATTTAGTGCGTAGAAGTTCCCAACAACTAATAGTTGAAAAAAAGGTAAAAAGGAAGTTCAGTCAGTCCAGTAAGAAAGAGGAAAAAGAAACAATAAAGCGATAATTAGATTTTTTAAGCGATAGGAATACATGTATTCACATACAGTATACTATGCTGCCCTTAAAAGTGGGAAGGCAGATTTATGTATACTGACAAGGAAAGATGTCCGGGATACAATAGTAAGCAAAATAAAGTCGCAGAACAATTCATATAAGTATGATCTATTTTTTTAAAGCAATAACTATGTTGCTAAATGTATAGAAAAAGACTTTAGGGACACCTAGGTGGCTCGGTTGCTTAAGCGTCTGCCTTCAACTCAGGTCATGATCCCAGGGTCCTGGGATCGAGCCCCGGGTCGGGCTCCCTGCTCAGCGGAGAGTCTGTTTCTCCCTCTCCCTCTGCCCCTACACCTGCTTATATTCTCTCTCTCTCTCAAATAAATAAATAAAATCTTTAAAAAAAGAAAAAGATATGTATCAGGTCACCTTTATTTTTTTTTAAGATTTTATTTATTTATTTGAGACAGAAATAGCCAGAGAGAGAGAGAGAGCACAAGCGGGGAGGAGAGGGAGAAGCAAGCTCCCCACAGAGCAGGGAGCCCGATGTGGGACTCGATCCCAGGACCCTGGGATCATGACCTGAGCTGAACGCAGATGCTTAACCGACTGAGCCACCTAGGCAGCCAGTAAAAGACTTTAATTAGCAAACTGTTAACTGAGATTACTTTTAAGGAATGGGTTTAGTTGGGGAGCAGAGAGTTAGGGGAGGTATCACCTTATTTTGTGGTTAAAGGTTGTTGAGACCTGGACATCTCACAAGCAGGGAGAGAGGCAGAGGGAGAGGGAGAAGCAGACTCCCCGCCGAGCTGGGAGCCCAACGTGGGGCTTGATCACGGGACCCTGGGATCATGACTTGAGCCGAAGGCAGATGCTTAACCATCTGAGCCACCCAGATGCCCTGAGACCTGGACATCTCTAAATGTACAGCTGTTCATTACTCCTTCCCTGCTTGAAGCCCTTCAATGGTTACCCATAACCTATTAGATAAAATCCAGACTCTGGAGCATGGCATATAATGTTCTCCATGATCTGAACCCTGCCTGCCTCTTTGTCTTCATCTCCCACCATCCGTCCATCAAGCCTACTGCACATCAGTCACACAGCATGGTAATACTTGCATTTGCTTAAATGGGCCATGATTTTTCTCATACCTCCATGTGTTTGCACACGCTGTTCCCTTTTTCAGGTAACCCCTAGGTTTCCAGATCTTGCCATCCTGATACTACAAATTAAGTTCAGATTTGTATAATTAATAAACAATTACAACAACTTTGCGTCCCCATTTTGTGGACCATGGAAAGTCCATTCTTCCACCAGGTTGGAGGGGGATTCCGCCAGGTCCCAAAGGAATCCATGAGAAATGCCTAAATATTCCAAAGATCAGTCCTAGTTGTCATTTGCCATCTCTGCCAGCTATTCTTTCTCCAAACTGCTGTGCTCTAGCGTTCAACAAGTCACCGCTTGGTCTTTCTCCAAACTGCTGTGCTCTAGCGTTCAACAAGTCACCGCTTGGTCTTTATACTTCATTATTATTACCATTATTATTTTTAAAAACTCCTTGTTTCCCATTTTTTAAAAAAGGATTTCTCTATGCCCAGGGGCATTTGGGTGGCTCAATCAGTTAATCGTCTGACTCTTGGTTTCCGCTCAGGTCATGATTTCATGGGTAGTGAGATTGAGCCCAGTATCAGGCTCTGTGCTCGGCAGGAAGTCTGCTTGAAGAATCTCTCCCTCTACCCCTCTCCTGTTCTCGCTCTCAAATAAATAAAAAAAAATCTTAAAAAAAAAAAAAGAAATCTCTATGCTCAACATGGGGCTTGAACTCACAGAGTCGCATGCTCTACCGACTGAGCCAGCCAGGCACCCTCGTCCTTATACTTAAAAAAAAACTTATTATGGGGCACCTGGGTGGCTCAGTCGGTTAGGTGTCTGACTTTTTTTTTTTTTAAAGATTTTATTTATTTGACAGAGAGAGACACAGCGAGAGAGGGAACACAAGCAGAGGGAGTGGGAGAGGGAGAAGCAGGCTTCTTCCCGCAGAGCAGGGAGCCCGATGAGGGCTTGATCCCAGGACCCTGGGATCATGACCTGAGCTGAAGGCAGACGCTTAATGACTGAGCCACCCAGGCGCCCCAGGTGTCTGACTCTTGATCTCAGCTCAGGTCTTGATCTCACAGTCATGAGTTCAAGCCCCGTGTGGAGCCTACTTGAAAAAATAATAAAAATAAAAAATTTTATTATATAATTTTAATACATACAGAAGAATATGTGTGACATGTAATTTATGGAGCATAATAAGAAAACAAACACCCATGAACCCATCATCAACCTAAGAACTAGAACATTACCAATGCTTTTGAATCTACCTAAATTCTCCCCCTTGCTTCCCCCAGAGCAATCCCCTATCCTGGATTTTGTGTTTATTTTTTCCCTTCTATATTTTAATGGTTTTACCATATTTTCTACCCATTTAAGTTTTCCTTATTTTTGAGCTTTACAAAAAGTTATCAGTTGCATATATTCTATAATTATTGCTTTTTTCATGTAACATTTTTGTGATTTGTGCATGTAGCTGTAATTAATTTTTTGGTGTCATGTAGTATTTCATTGTGTGAATATACCCCAATTTATTTAGTCATTCTATCAAAGAATATTCTCTTGCTGTTTTTTGAGGTCTGTATCAAAGGTGATGCAGACTAGGAACAGAAAATCCTTAGCATGTTTTAATCACTTCCCCCTGTGCCACCCCTTACAGTCTCCATATATCTATTATTAGCACTTAGTCTATTCAAGGGCAAAGGTCAGCAATTTCTTTTTTCTGTAAAGGACTAGATAGGAAATATTTTAGGCTCTTAGCTGCCCATATGGTCTGTCCCAACTACTGAATTCTGTTGGTTTAGCACAAAAGCAGCCACAAAAAATATGTAGATGAATGAGTATGGCAGTATTCCAATAAAACTTTCTTATTTAAAAAAAAAAAGATTTCAGGGCGCCTGGGTGGCTCAGTCGTTAAGCATCTGCCTTCGGCTCAAGTCATGATCTCAGGGCCCTGGGATGGAGCCCCGCATCGGGCTCCCTGCTTGGTGGGGAGCCTGCTTCTCCCTCTCCCACTCCCCCTGCTTGTGTTCCCTCTCTCGCTGTGTCTCTCTGTCAAATAAAAAAAAAAAAAGATTTCATTATTTCAGTGAGAGAGAGAGAGTAAAGGGGGGAGGGGTGGAGGGAGAGGGAGAGAGAACTCAAGCTGACTGCACTGAGCGTGCAGCCTGATGCAGGGCTTGATCTCACTACCCTGAGATCAGACCTGAGCTGAAACCAAGAGTCAGATGCTGAACCAACTATGCCACCCAGGCACTCCTCCAATAAAACTTTTTTTTATAAAATAGGCAGCTGGCTGGGTTCATTCCCCTGATCATCCTTTCCCAAACTCTGCTCTAGTTCATCTGAATTCCTGTAGCATTGTCCAGTATTGTGGTCACATGTGCATCTGCATTATCATTTCTTTCTCATTACCTTATTTCCCATGCTTCTCTCTCCCCATGCCCACTCCCCCCCCCTTCCCCCCCCCCCCACCAATTCCTGAACCGGTAGCCACAACTCCAGCAGCAAGTACAGGATAGGAGTAAGGCCTGGTGCTAATAAGAGGCCTAAGACTTACTGTACTAGATTTGAGACTGGGATGCTGCCTTGATTTCCCTCCTTAACGCTCTAGGGGTTTCGGTTAGGACAAACTATTCCCTGAGAACTAGTTTCCTTGCAGATCCTAAATATGTCTTAGTCTTTCTCACCTTCAGGATTTAAACCTGTACCCTGTTTTCCTTCTTTGTGCCCCCTGCCCCCTCCCACTCTTCTTGCCCGGTTAATTCCCACTTACCCTCACAGATTTAAATTGAATTACTTTCTCTGGAAGCTATTATTTTCTCTGGAAACTATTCTGTAACTCCCCAGCCCCACCTTATCTCGACCCCCCCTCCCATCTTCCTAGGCTGTGCAGGTGTCTCTCTGTGTTCCTATAACAGCTTTTATCACTCTGTCCTCTAATTGTCTGCCTCACCCACTAGGCCAATTGAGAACTGTTTGAGGGCAAGGGTTGTCTTTGTATACTTAGTGACTGGATCATAACAGGACCTCAGGCAAGGCTTGTTCAGTGTTTGTCTGGATTTGGCTAGGAGAGGGAGCTGGTTTCTACCTCTGGTGAAGATCAGCCATTGGCTGAGCATCCAGCTAAATGGACTGATTCTGATTCTCTAGAACCAAATTGCTACTGTCTCCTTGAATGTGCATTGCTTGCTGCTGGGTCCTGCCTGAACTAAATCCAAGCTTGGTCTCCTATTGGGCACTATGATTTGGCTCATCTCAATAAAGGAGTAATTTTTTTTTATCCCTCTTTTCTTTTTTTCCTCCTGGTGAGTGGGGCTCTGAACGTCTTTTCCTAACTTGTCTATTACTTGTGACAATTTTATGGCATGTCTCCTTACTAAACTGGAAATTTTGGGAAGTACCATATTTGGGTTTTGAGAAAAAGTGGGTTTGGTTTAAGTCTGTGTGCTTCGTGTCTTTGGCAAGTCATTTTAACCTCCTTCCCTGGGCCTGTTTCTCATCTGTGAAATGGGGATGGCACCTGACCTATCTCATAGTGTGGTTATGAGGATAAAATAAGATTGTGTGTGAAAGTGCTTTGAAAAACTGTAAAATCAACCACAAATGGAATTTTGTATTAGTTCTGTATTCCCTTATGACATCTAGCACCATGCCTTGCCCAGAGTAGTTGCTCAATACATTTTTGTTGAATGACCAAATGAATTGGCAAGAAAAATAATGCTATTGGTGGGAATAAAGGACATTTAATGGAATCAGGAAAAACAGATCACTTGGCAATAGAAACACCCATATGGTGAATAATTCAGAGTTGGGCATTTATAGATAGCCCCAAATCTACATTCCCAATGTCTGGTCTTTGTTTTGCTTATAAAAAATATTTAAATTTCTTTGAATAAGCTTTTGGCAGCTGAGATAAACTTGACTAGATCTTAAATATGCAGTCATCACAAAGCAGGATTGGCCCCAGGCAATACTGTGAGATCAGCAAAATGTACTCTGAGAAATCTTTCCTTCCTTGATGGTAGCTTTACCCACCCCTCACCCCCATTGCAAGGCCTAGTCCTAGTTCTGTGTACCTCCAGGCACTTAGGACTCTTGTATTATCCTTTGTTCAAGGAGCATTCACCTTAAAGGGTCAGGACTGAGTCTCCCTGGCTAATTTGCATTTGAAAAAAGGAGTCCTAGAGAAGGAGACTATTTTTATCAAAAGGAATGAATAAATAATTGTGAAATTTCAGGCATTAAAGAGTACAAGGGCTTATCAGCCCCATTCAAATCACGATGGTACTTAGTTCACCTACAGCTGGGGTCTCAATCTTGGAGGTATGTGGTTCACCCTGAAAGCTTCTTAGAAATAATGATAATTGAGGCCCTACTCACAGAGATTCTAATTCAGCTGGACTAGTTTCAAAACCTGGGCAGAGGTGTTTTTTTTAAGTCCCCAGGCAATTCTGTTGTTTATTTGGAGTTGGGAACCACTGATTTAAGCCTAAAACGGCCTTGCTCTTGAGAAAAAGAAAAGCCAAATGCCTTTGGAAGATCAAATCTTAAAGCAGGGTGGGAGGGACTGTGAGAGTCATTGATAAAGTGAAGGGAAGGTTAAAAATAGGCCCAGCAATTCCACAATAAGCAAGTGCTTGGCAGCACCAAAGGAAGTAATCTGTGGCTGATCTAGTCCTCCACCCCAAACCCCCAGGGAAAACGGCCTGGCCCTAACTGTTAGTCCTTAAATCTGCTTTCCAGATGGTTCACAGGTTATAACTGTAGGTAAAATCTCTGAGCTAAGGGGCTGTCTTCAAATGTTTGATGTACCCAAGTCAGTAAGTCTTCAGTTGATATTTTATGTAGAAGATAAATGATTTTGTTAAAAATATGAGGTCTGTGTTCTTTATTTACATTGTACTGAGCACCACGGGTTTAGCATTTGTTATCAGGTTCCTTGCTTTAAACTCTAGGATGGGCAAAGGGTGAATTCACATTGTGTTGCTGGATCATCTTTGCTTAAGCTTTGACCTCCTCGGTCGTCCCCCAGCCACCCCTTGCTGTTGATAGCATGACAAAGCCCTTATTATGATGTAATGTTGGCTACCTCACCGCAGCTTGGTTTGCCTTTTCTGTGTCCCTGCTTCAAAGATGGTCCTTCAGAAAGGCAGATAGGGAACATGGACCACCGTTTACCCACCAGTTGTGTTTTCTAGACACATTCCTAAACAATGCTTGCTGCAGAAACATTTTTAGTATTCTCCTAAGCAAGCAGTCTCTCCTATTTTTAAGGAAAATCCCACCCGTGGATAACAAGGCTTTCGTGAGTGTCTATCCGCGGATGACCCCAGCTCTGAGATGTCTGGAGAAGACTCAGAATCAAGCACCTTGGGGAATCCCCGTGATCAAAAAAAGGAAACAGGTCATACTCTTTGTTAGAGACATGACTGCTGAAATAGGGGAATGGACATTAGAAAAACTAGTCGTGCCTTTGTATTTCTTCCTTTATGTGTATATTTACCTTTATAAATAGCTACAGATTTATTTTATTTGCTTGATTAAAAGAATACCAATAATAACTATACTTCATCTGGCAGCACTGTAAAGTTTAATTAATGTTTCTAAGGTATGAGTTGAACTCACAAGATGAAAGATTCTATATATGGAGTATGTGTTAAGTGCCCAATCTGGTTTAGTCTGATAATGGCCATAATTGTATGGTGTCCTACATCGGATGTCTTGATTATTGTGGTTTCAGTGAGTTCAACCTTGAGAAATGTATTTTAATGTTGAGAATTTGTTTAACGTTGGTTGGCAAATGTTTAGGTGTATAGAATATATATGTTTATGCTTTAATTAGCCCAATTATTTGATTCTTGATTTAAAAGATGTTTTACAAAGAAACACGGAAGGTTTTTCTTCTTTTTAAAGTGGTCCAAGGGTCCAAGAAGGCACAAAGTTCTGGCCCTTACACATCACATAGTAGTATCTAAGTTGGTTTGTGCCACAAAATCTAAATGTTAAATTTAAAAATCATTATTAAAATTACATATCCATATCAAGATGTGCTAAATATGTGAGGATTGACCAAAATAAGGTTGTAAGGATATCAAAAGAGGATTGCTATTAGTGACCAAGATAAAAAAGAAAAATATTTTTCCCACAAAACTCGTTTCAAGGTATTTCATGGAAAACTTAAATAGTAAGTTAGACTACCAGGTCATTCAAAGTGAGCTAGCGCTCAAGAGCCAAGGATCTGTGCTTTTAGAGCCAAGAATGTAGTTGAATATTAACAAGACTCAGCTATGCTTTATGTTTGTATAAAAGTTTATCTTTGAATGGCAAAAGCAGTTTTCCATCTTTTTGTCCTTCAAGAAATATAATTACATGAATTAGAACAAGCCCCATTTTTTTGGTCTTGAGAAGTCTTTGGTTAAATTGCCAATCCTTCTAGAAAAGGTATCCGTTTGAGCCATTATCAGCTGGCCCATCCATACACCCTTCTAAGGAATATAACTATACAAATTAGAACAACCTTGTTCATTAAATCTGGAAAATTAGCCAGTTAATCCTCCCCTGTAAAGACATGGCATTATTTTAGTCTCATTCAATGAGATATTCAATAAGTATTTACACTGCATTTACAGTTTTTCAGCATCGTGTGAAATATGAGACACAATAAAGGAGGGTTTAATGCTTTAGGATACCTTCCTTGGCTTTAAGAGTTTACAGTCTCATTTTAGGCAGCAAGAACAAAACGGTACATTCAAAGAAGATAGGAGTCCATCTTCCCCCCTTTTCAGCCTCAATCACAGGTCTGTGGCTCTAGGGCCCAAGTTCCATTAGAGCCTTGCTCTCAGCCAATTGTCATCAAACGGCACAAAGCTGCTAGTGGCTCAACGTGGTACCTCTTTCTAGGAGGGTTTGCATTTTAACCAAAGACCTTTGAAGACCTAAAATTTTAAAAATAAATACATAAATAAAAAGTGGGCTTTTTATATAAACAGCTATAAAATGGATTTATTCTTAGAGTTCTGATTTGTCTATCTCAAACTATACAATACAAACTGCTTCTACACCACCCACCATCCTGTTACTCCCCTGCTTTTAAAAGCCCAGCTTGCTCCCTCCTCTCCTTGCTGTCTACCCTAGGCTACAGGGTAGACCAGATTTTTGGCTTTGTGTGCCAGAGGAGGGAAGGAAAAATTCTTCCTCTACCCTTCAAGGTCTTCCATCTGGATTAAGAATTAAATTTACATGAGACAGATTAATAAGAGGAAAACCCGAAGTGTTATTATGTGGGCACAGAGGCCCAATAATGAAATTGAGACCCCCAAGAAATGATTAAGACAGGCAGTTTTTATACATTTTAGACAATGAGACAACAAACTTGTGAGGAATTGACAGGATAAAGAAAACAGGTGTTTGGGAGCTTTAATTAGTAGGGAATTCTAAGCAGAATTTAGATTGAGGTAGATTAGAAAAATGTTTCTGCAGCTTTCTCAGCTTTAAAGTCTGTCTCTGGTAATAAGGATTTTTTTTTCCATCTTAGTACAGGGAAGATATTTTTCTTACGGGAGATTTGTTTCTTGCTTTCAGGGGGACAGCAGAGGGTCTTCCTGTCCTTGCACCAGTTGCTTTTTAAGTAGCTTCAATTCAAAATAATCAGTATGTCATTGTGTTACATTTTGGGCAACCTGCCCTTGGCCCCTACCCAGGCACTCTTGAGCCTCATTTTCCTTACTTCCAACCAGACATCTTACTTTCTAGCTTCATTGCACTTTCCATATTTCCATAAACAGGCCAGGCCCTTTCACAACTCCCTGCTTTGCCCATTTCCACTGCCCAGAATGCCTTTCACCTTCTCCCCTCTTGTCTTTTTGGCAATTCCCACTTTGGGACCCAGCATAAACAATTCCTCTGTGAAACTCACTATTCCCAGAATTCCTCCAAATCTCTTGATTCACCTGTTTCCAGAGCACTTTGTACATTTGTTATAGAACTGTTACAGAAATTAGTTTTGAAATTGTCTTCCCCTACTGGCAATGGCAGGGACCTGGTACAGTGTGTGGCATAAAGTCTTTCAGGACATGCTTGTTGAATGTTTCTGAGTTAGAATGATCAACAGGTTGGCAGACCTAGTTTTATTTGACATTGTGCTGCCCCCCACCATGCCCTCGCATTAAATAAAAACTCCCAGCAGGAAATTTACAAGGTTTATTGTTGCTAATTTAACCAAATTTAGAGGTTTGTCCTTATGAGTAATCCATTTTGAAATTTGAGCTTGTGGAATACATTGGTAGAAAACATTGATTTTTGCCAATGTCATTCTCCTAAAATGTGTTCTTTGAAACAGTATGTGAACTAAGATTTAGTCAAAGTGGCTATGTTTAGTCTGTAAATTGCTGGATTGATGACGGAGGAGATCGGGGTTGGGCTTGGTACTGGGAACTGTGTTGTGTGTGTGTATGTGTTGGGGGGAGGTGTTAGTTACCTTCCTGTTTCTTGGGCCTTAGAATGCACCCTTAACTCTGGCCAGCCATCTTAGAAAATGCTCCTGTTAGGAAGGTAAAAAGATTTGCAGCTACATTACTGAGAAAGGTATCAAAACTCAGGCCCTATTCATATTGGGTCAGGGGTGTCCTTGACATAAAAGAAACAATTTATAGCTCAATCGAAGCAAAGACTCCTTTTCTTTGTATCTAAGATCTTTTTCTTTTCCTTTCCTATTTTAACATCATGACATTTCTCCTTAGCACCAGGCATAATGCCATGATTATGTTTTCCTCCATGTCGGGTTACTCCCCTTGCCTTGCAACCCCTCCTTATTCCTTTATCTCTTTCAAAGTTTCCATTCTCGGTTCCCTAACTTTTTACTCCCTCCCTTCCTCTCTTCCTCCTCCTCCTCTTTTTTCCCAGCTAGCTCACCCCGCCCCTCACCGTCACCACCTTCCCTCCCCTTCAGGCTTCTTCCCGCTGCTTCTCCCGCCACCTTCCCCCCACCCGGCCCGCCTCGCGTTCAGAAAGCTCCAATCAGGAGCTCGGGAGGTGTCTCGAAAGCCCGCCCCCTCCTCCCTGTCCACTTCTCTTCCCCCCCCTTTCTCCCTCCCCCTCCCCCCCCCCAACTCAAGTCCTGCGGACCTGGGGGCTTCGGGATCTGGGCGCTATGAAAAGTGTCTGCCCAGTCACTTCCGGTAAGGGCGCTGCAGCGCGAAGCTCCCCGCGGGACCGTTAAGGAGGGGGTGGGAGTTACCGGCGGGCCGGGGGAGGACAGTGCTGCCAGGGAAGGGGACGGGAGAGGGAGGGGGAAGGACAGCGAGAGCGAGCGAAGGAGCACGAGCGTCTTGGGCTCCTTAGCCGCCGCTTTCCCGCCGCCTCTCCCGGAGCCAGCTCCCCCGCCCCCCGGGCGCCTGCAGTGCTTCTCTCCACCCCCCACTCCCGAGGACAGACGCCGCCCCTCCCTCGTCGCCGCGTGACCGGAAGTGGCGCCATCTTTAGCCTCTTGTGCTATTGACAATAACAAGCCCTGGTTCTCTCCCCCTCCCCCTTCCCCCTCCCCCCAACCACGGCATCTCCCCTCCCAGAGAGAGGGAGAAAAGGAGGAGGAGCTGCAGCCTCACAGACTCACTGAGTCGCTCCTGCAGAAAGGGGGGAGAGAGACCGAAAAGCAGGGGAGGGGGACGGCACTGCCGTTTACCTGTCTGCCTCCTCATTCGCTCTCCCCCCTCGTTCGGCTCACTCCTGGTGTCAGCCTATCCGCCTTCCCAAACCCTCCCATTCCCCCGGTGTAGCCCCCCCCCCTTCACTTTCCTTCTCGTCCTCTGTGTTTCTCCTCTCTTTCTTCCCTTCCCCCTCTAGCATTGCCACCTTCTCTCCTACACGCACGCAGGCATATAAACGTAGATTTTTGATGCTCCTCTGCCTGTTGACCCCGCTATTTTCATGTTTCCAACAGGTTTTTCTTCCCCCAATCCCTCAGCTGCTGCTGCTGCTCAGGAGGTCAGATCTGCCACTGATGGTAATACCAGCACCACTCCGCCCACCTCTGCCAAGAAGAGAAAGTTAAACAGCAGCAGCAGTAGCAGCAGTAACAGTAGTAACGAGAGAGAAGACTTTGATTCCACCTCTTCCTCTTCTTCCACTCCTCCTTTACAACCCAGGGATTCGGCATCCCCTTCAACCTCGTCCTTCTGCCTGGGGGTTTCAGTGGCTACTTCCAGCCACGTACCGATACAGAAGAAGCTGCGTTTTGAAGACACCCTGGAGTTTGTAGGGTTTGATGCGAAGATGGCTGAGGAATCCTCCTCCTCTTCCTCCTCATCTTCACCAACTGCTGCAACATCTCAGCAGCAGCAACTTAAAAATAAGAGTATATTAATCTCTTCTGTGGCTTCGGGGCATCACGCAAACGGCCTAGCCAAATCTTCTACCACCACTTCTAGCTTTGCTAACAGCAAGCCTGGCTCTGCTAAGAAGTTAGTGATCAAGAACTTTAAAGGTAACCAAGGCCAAAATCCATAATCACCTACTAAGGATTTGACACTTGAGCGGTCACGTGCTCTATTTATGTTAATATATTAAACAGTATAGAGGTAGCCTAATGTTTTATGCATAATCAATGAGGTGGAGGGAGGTCCTTTTTTGGGTGGAGGGTTCATTTTCCGGGGGTGGTTAGTATTCTTGTGCTGAAGCATACACCGAGTGTTTCTGTGCAGTATTTTGATGTCTGGCTCAGCTTATATCTAATCTGTTACTCATTATAACATTGACAATCGGTATGATTGATCTGGATTATACAGGTGAGAAATTTGTGTTCTAAAGAGATTTATTTATTTCAGGTGCATGGTGAGCCTTGGCACTGCTGGGATTTTTATTTTTATGCTTCAGTAGGCCACATTTTCTAGTCCCTAGAAATGCAGGTAGCAATGGTGATCTTTTCATGCTCAATGATGATTTATAGTTAGATTTATAATGTTGCATCCTATATTCTTGAAACTCATTGTGGAAGCAGTATTTGGGGAAAAATATTTATGATCTCTGCATTTCTTTCCAAAGGTAGGGTTTGGAAGTGAAAAATACTGTATACAGAGAAGTAGTAACTCTGTGTACCACTAGTCTAAAGATAGGAACAATTACTACATCTATTTTTTTTTTTTTCACTAAAATGGGTTTTAAAGTACTGACCTGCAGCTTTTAGGAAGATTTGTTCACTTTATGTTTGAGATACATGATTGAGAGTATTATGAATGCATTGATGCATATAAAATCAACAGTTTTTTAAAAACATAATTGAGCTGAATTACTTTTTTCTGTTGACTGTGTTTCTCTTTTTCTGACTTAGTTTTTCAGCATCCTTAACTGGCAGGTAATAGATGCTAAGATGTTTATTAAATGGAGAAGTAAATGAATGAACTGAAGTAATATTTACCAGATAAGTGCCTTGTGGCTAAATATTAGTATTGAGAAAATTAGATTCTCAATGCTTGCACTTTCAACATTAGTGTGGAAATCAGGAATATGCTCTGTTTTGTTTAAAGCAGAGGGTTATGGTGTTTATTTTTAACCTTCTCTTTTTTTTCCTATCACTCCTCTCCCATCCCCAGGTTCTTAAGAGTGTTGTAATCTTTCTGATTTAATAGTAGACCTTTCTGAAGTAAATGTGAATTGTAATTGGCTAATGTGTTCACTGCTCCAGTCAAAGTATACCAATTTAATAGCCAAGAATTTTTAAAGGGATGAGCTATGATCCTAATTTCATTTGCATACTGGTTTCTGAGGTTTTGTTTGGGTTTTTTTCTTTCCCTCTTAAACTAAAAATATATCATTAAGGTATTAGGATGTTTTAATTAAAAAAAAATACTCATTGCTGGTCAATGAAGTTTAAAGACTGGGTTAAGATAGTCCTTTCCATTCTGAAAATGCTACATAGGTTCTGGAGTTATTTGGATGTTTTAATTTTTTTTAAATTTCACTCTGCTCATTGATGTAGTTTAAATTAAAACCTGAGTTAAGATGTTTCTCTCCATTTGTAGATGGTGCATAAATGTGAGGGTCAAACAGACTTGGATTAGAATCTCAGTTTTGCCATTGATTAGCTTTGATGACCTTGGTCAAGCCTTTCTAAATGAGTCTTCTAGCCTCAGTTTTCTCGGTTGCATGATAGGGATAAATAATACCTTCCTTAGAGCATTGTTGGGGAGATTAAGATGTTTGGAAAGTACCTTGTGCATAGTAGACATTCAGTATTTTAAATCTCAGGTGCAAAATTCACGTTGACTGACTTAGGTTTTACATGTGATGGAATAAGATCAGGATTGTTATTTTTTATCTGTGATTCTTGAATTTTTATTTTTTGAAGCAATACAGTCAATTGAAAAAAAGAAACCTCACCTTTAATTCTAATAGGTGAGTCAAAATGACTTAAACAGTATTCTGGCATTTCAAATTTTCTTTATGCTAAGCCTAAATACAGTAGCTACTTTAATATTTAGATGTAATAATTATAAAAATCACAATTTACCCTTAAAAAGCAGTAATACTATTATTGTACTTTAATGGATCCTTCCATTACTATATGCTACATAGTCTGATATCAACCTTGTACATATTATCTAGATAAGCCTAAATTACCAGAGAACTACACAGATGAAACATGGCAGAAGCTGAAAGAAGCGGTGGAAGCTATCCAGAATAGTACTTCGATTAAGTACAATTTAGAAGAACTCTATCAGGTATGTATTAATGTGGATAACCAGATTTGGCTAGCATAAATTGAGGTATTATGTAGATGGATTTTACTTTGAAATGAGTCCTTACGTAGACTTTTGATTTCCTTCTAGTGAAAATTTCTTGATTAATTTATGCACTATATTTTATAATCAGACTACACATTCTGACGTACTCGGACATTCTGACAAACTATGAGTACAGTCATGTTGGTATATACTGGGTTTATCTTGGACCCTTCTGATTAGGATTTACAGTGAGGAGTACCTTGGTATAATCAAGGTTTTACCTATAATGGAATCCTACAGCCCGGATCCCAAAGATGATTTCTGGTGACATGTCATTCTGTTATGGTACTTCTTGCTAAATGGTGTTACTCGCCTATAGGAAAGGCCTCAAGAAATACAAATGTTCTCTATACTTTATCCTTACTCCTTATTAGTAGCCTTTTGCCATTTCTTTTTCTTGCTGTTTATGTTTGTTTTATTTTCTGGGGTACAAGACAGTCCTTAGCCAAAAAATGAGCATCAGATTGTAGTCCATTGACTTGGTCTGAGGTTCAGGTTTGTTTCTTTTGCTTAACAAATGGGTCTATACTTGAAATGTTTAGTTTAAATATACTATTAAGGGCAATTACTGATTTAGACTGCTTCGTACCATGATATTTTGCCCTACTGTATTTTTTTAAAGATTTTATTTATTAGAGAGTGCACGCATGAGCGGGGATTGTGGGGGAAGCAGAGGCAGAGGGAGAAGCAGACTCCCCGCTGAGCAGGGAGCCCAATGTGGGGCTCCATCCCAGCACCCTGAGATCCTGACCTGAGTCGAGGGCAGACGCTTAACTGAGCTACCCAGAGGCCCCTGCCCTACTGTATTTTTGACACAGCCACTTCAAGAAGTTACTTTCCATTATAGCATAAGCAGTTTCATATAAAAAAAAATACTTAAGAGTCCCAATAGCTTGTGCTTTTTTTTTTAAAGATTTATTTATTTTAGAGAGCGACGGCATATGCTATTGAGCAGGGGGGAGGGCAGAGGGAGAGAGAATCTCAAGCAGACTGTAACTGAGTTTGGAGCCCGACTCGGGGTCATCACGACCCCGAGATCATGACCTGAGCCAAAACGAAGAGTCGGGTGCTCAACCGACTGCGCCACCCAGGCACCCTTTTTGTGTTTTTCATATTGATAAATACCTTGTAAGAAATTAAGTTGGTTTGATTTATCAGAATTTGTAGTTTTTATCTATTCATTTTAGTTGCAGAGGTGGTATGGTAATGGCAAACCCTGGATTAGGAGTCCGAAGACAGATTTGGGATCTTCTTTTGGCGCCTATTACCCTTCTGATCTTGAGCAAGAAACTAGACCTCCCTCAGCTTCAGTTTCCTCCTCTGTAAAACAGGGGAAAGAATACTTGTCCTCTCTACCTCATGGGGTTGCTTCTAAGAATCAAATAAGATGTGAAAAACAACTTGAATCACTATGTTACAGAAATATAAGATGATGTTATCACTAGTAAAGCTCTTTCATAAGTCACAGTGTGGCTTTTTCACCTGTAATAAGTCAATTAAGATCACCAGTTTCTGTTGCTGTGAGAATTGAACGAGTCGGTGCATGCAAAACACTCACAACGATGCCCAACAGGTAGTAATAATGTTATACAGTGTAATCGTTGTAACACTATGTGTCAGGTAGTAGTAGCACTAAGCTATTAAGGAGAAGCCCACTTACTTGGCTATGTTGGTATATTACATATGTGGCTCCTGAGTTGTACAGTAATAAAAGTAGAATTATGGAATTAGAGTTGGAAAGGCCTTAAGAGATCATGTAGTCCAGTAGCTTTTCTTCATATAGTGCAGGTGGTCCTCTACAAATTAGGTTTATTTTTTATTATCTTTTAAGCATTACAGAAACCCTTTGTGAAGTAGACGGGGTAGTAGTTATTATTCCTCTATTGATGAGGAAACTGAGTTTCAGGGAAGTTAAGTAATGTGCCCAGAGTCGCACTGAGATGCCCGAGTTTCAAGTCCAGTGCACTTGCGCTCCTATGCTGCTTCAGGAATACGCCACAGCACTTCGAATACCTCTGTAGTGCGGTGTGAGAGGCCAGTAGTTTCACTTTAGGGAAAAAATGGTCCTCAAAGAAGGTAATTTTTTTCCTTCATGTATATGGTGTTTATTTGGATATGGTGGTATACAGCATCTTTAGTTTCAATAATGTTATTTTATATGTTTTATATTTATAGCATATTGATTGTGATTGTCAATGAACCCTATTTACCTTGAATATTTTTCTAGAGCTTTTGGGTTCAAAAATATTTTTCCTGATAAATTGATTCTGTTAAATTCTTTTATGTTTCAAGAGTTCATAGCTTGGATTTTTTGTTTTTCATTATCTTCTACTTCAGAGTTATTACCTGCTATTGTTCAGTTGCATTTCTTTAGCCTAGCATCAGTGTTACAACTTTTTACTCTTCTGCACTTTTCACAGTACTTTACTGTTTCTGCTATAATAAATTCAAAAGCATTTGTTTCTAGCTCTTTTGTTGTTTTTGACCTTAATTTTATAAATGCTCCTTTGGATCGTTCTCAGAAAGTTTATTTTGAGATGTTCAGGTTTAAAAGAGGATACAAAGATAAGGGAGTAAAATTACTTCATACCATCTGGATTTCAGGTGCTTGTTTAATTTTGACTGGTTGAAATGTAAATGAAAAGTACTCTCCTAAAGAGGGGGTAGGGGAGGGAAATGGCCAAAAAAAAAAAAAAAGTACTCTCCTAACTCTCCTAAAATTGAAACTATAGGAGTATGTAGTATACCAAGCAGAAGTTCACCAAACCCCTCATTCCCCCATCCTACCCTCTGTCTCTGAAGTAAATGCTTATTTGGCATATGTCTATGCAGAACTTTTTTCTGTGCATGCAAAACCGTTATGTTTTAAATCTTAAGCATGGAAGTCCCTAGTGTGGATTGCATGTACTGCCTCCCTAAGTTTTTAATTTCTAGAAAAGAACATGTGGTTCTGAGTGCATTTGCAAGAAACAAATGTCTTTTAAAAGTGATTTTTTTAAAAAGATTTTATTTATTTATTTGACAGACAGAGAGGGAACACAAGCAGGGGGAATGGGAGAGGGAGAAGCAGGCTTCCCACGGAGCAGGGAGCCCAATGCGGGGCTCGATCCCAGGACCCTGGGGTCATGACCTGAGCCAAAGGCAGACGCTTAACGACTGAGCCACCCAGGCGCCCCATTAAAAGTGATTTTAAATAAGAATTGTGCTTGAGTTTAAAAAATTATCTTTTCTAGACAACCTTGAAATCCTAAGTATGAGGCAGTGGTTAATGTTGTTTTGGTTTGGGGGGATTTTTTTTGTTTGTTTGCTTGTTTTTGATTGACTACAGATAGTATGGTTAAGCGCACTGACTTTTGATTTATCAGCCTGCCTTAGATCAGAGATCTGCCACTCATGATAGTTTTGGGCAAGTTACTTCTCTAAGCCTTGTTTTCCTCATTTGTAAAATGGGAAGACCAACATTACCTATATGGCAGGGTTGTTGAGCTGTAAACAAAATACTACAAAAACTACTTATTACAATGTCTGCTACTTATTGGTGTCATCAATGATGATGATGATAATAAATGAGTCTTTTAGAAAGATACCTTTAGGGGCGCCTGCGTGGCTTAGTCATTACGTATCTCCTTCAGCTCAGGTCATGGTCCCAGGGTCCTGGGATCGAGCCCCACATCGGGCTCCCTGCTCCGCGGGAGGCCTGCTTCTCCCTCTCCCACTCCTCCTGCTTGTGTTCCCTCTCTTGCTGTCTCTCTCTGTCAAATAAATAAAATCTTAAAAAATAAAAAGATACCTTTATTTTAAGATTGTATTTTATTATACAGCTCTAAAGACACACATGTTTTAAAATTCTAAATCCACACTGGGCCAGAACAGCTGGCTGATAAATAGATTACATTCCAAATATGTGTCAGTAGACACCATTAGCCAAATTGAAAAAATAATAGAAAAAGAGAGGAACTCTCTAGGAACAGTGTCCTTTACTTCTTAAGACTGTGTCTTGTTTTTTACATGTGGTATCTTATAATCGTTGGAATTTGGAGTATTTTAAATAATGGGATCATTTTCCTCATGTTCTCAGCCTTTGTATAAGTAGCTGTGTCGTGTTTTTAAATCAGCTACTTTTTTCTGGAGCTGGCTGGTTGTTTATATATGAAAGTATAACATTTATTCTTAGTATAAATGTCTAGCTATTTTCTTTGAAGGCAAGCCTAGTCCATACTTCAGTTCTGATGGAAATAATTTTATTTATTATTAATAATAGGAACTCTGGTTAGCTTTTTGTGAAATAAATCTTAAATAATGGCCTTTTCTAGTAATGCTTCATTTATCAAGTAGATGACCGCAAGACTGGAAGCAAATAGTGTGTCCACCTCAGTACAGGTTATTATCCATTGTAAAATCTGGTTGTTGAAGCAGTCAGAGGTTACAGAAGAGCAGTTAGGTTCTTAGCAGAGATGATTAGCTTTTGTATTCTATGTATTTTTTAAAGATTTTATTTATTTATGTGAGAGAAAGAGCGTAAGTGAGAGAGAGCACAAGCCAGGGAGGAGAGGCAGAGGGAGAAGCAGACTCCCCGCTAAGCAGGGAGCCCAGTGCGGGGCTCCATGAGGGGCTCCATGAGGGACTCCGTGCGGGGCTTGATCCCAGGACACCTGGACCCCTGGACCCCTGCACCACGACCTGAGCCGAAGGCAGACGCTCAACCAAGTGAGCCACCCAGGCGTCCCTTTTGTATTCTATATTGATAAGTAGCTAGTTGTGTTCTATGTGAGGTTATTTTTAATTGTTGTCACTCTTGATGTTTTTTAAGTTTAGTCTATCACATCATGTAGTGCTTCTCTCTTTATTTAGTACTCAATATTATCCCCGCAATTTAAAAAGTGTGCAACTACAAATTCTTAGTCCTTGGTAATTTTAGTCTTACTTAAACTAACCTTTTTACTAGATGTAAAAAGAAAAATTAGATTTCATGTCTGGCTTCCTTTCTGCAAGTTCTTAGTTTTTGATGTATTTCAAGTATCTTATTTCAGCCATTTTTACTAAATGTAAAAAGATAATTTAGATTTTATTGCTGTATCAGTTCTTGAAAACTTTGTGGTGTGCTTTCCTTTCTTTAAACATATGGTTTGAAAAATAAGACCCAACCCATTAGGCCAATGACTGGAGTTCAGCACCCTGATGGGAATTTAGTATCTTTCTGGGTGTCTATTGTTGTTAAGTCAGAAAAGTTTCTAGATTTCCTCCCTTATCATGTTTAATTATGTTTGTAGCCTTTGTGTTTTTTATTCTTATTTTAATCCTCTTCATTTTTTGTTCTAGGCTTACTGCTCACCCTCATTTCCGTTCCCTTGTCCCAGATGCAATCTTTTGTGCCTTTGCAGTTTCTTAAATCCTGTATTCCCCAAAGCATCAAATTTCAGGAACTATAGTTTTACATTTCATTTGCTACATGTTTACATTTCTTTGGAGTGTATGGTTTTGTTTGTATCAGACAAACGTTTTTTTTTTTCTTTTTGCAGACATGTTTGTTGATGTGACATGTATGGATTTTAGCGGGTAAGGGGCTGGGATTTAGAGGAATAACGGTTAGAACCTTGCTAGAATGTTTCTATTTTATATCTGATTACCTTCAAAAAGGATTTAAGGTAGTATATTTTACCAGTAATGATTGGGAGCTTGCATAGAAAGAAAGTTTTATTTAAGAGACTTATAAAACTATGTAGAGTCTGTTTGATACAAATAGTTGCATGTGAAGTGAGAGAAAATAATTAATATTTAATATATGTCTAATAGTGCATTTCAAAGATTTGGAATAAAATAGAGCTTATCCCAAACTTTAAGTAGTGATTTAACACCTTCCTATTCATGTTTCTATCCCAGCACCTAACAGGGTACAGAGTACTTACTTAGTAAACAGTCGTTGTTGAGTCAGTTACTGCTTCCTGTGTGCAAAGCTGGACAGATGCCCTGGGAAGATCACTTAGGCCTTGCCCCTGAGGTGCTTATATTCTAGTAGGTTTATGAAATTGTAGTTTGTGACCAGCATTTTTTTTTTTTTTTTTAAGATTTTGTTTATTTATTTGACAGAGCACACAAGCAGGGGGAGCTGCAGAGAGAGAGAGAGAATCAGGCTCCCCACTGAGCAGGGAGTCCAACTGAGCCACCCAGACACCCTAATGACCAGCATTTTTTAAAAGACAAAATAGAAAATAATTGGAGAACATCGTACATAGTAATGATAAGTGTACTTTCATGAAGATTTTGTTTCAATTACATAAATTTATTTTATTTATTTATTTTTAAAGATTTATTTATTTATTTGACAGAGAGAGAGACAGCGAGAGAGGGAACACAAGCAGGGGGAGTGGGAGAGGGAGAAGCAGGCTTCCTGCCGAGCAGGGAGCCCGATGCGGGGCTCGATCCCAGGACCCCGGGACCATGACCCGAGCCAAAGGCAGACGCTTAACGACTGAGCCAGCCAGGTGCCCCTCAATTACATAAATTTATTTTACATACAATGGATTGTGACATAAAATGTATTTCTTGCTGTGGCTTGTCAGAAATTTTTGGAAGCCCACGTTTTAGGCACACATGACTGCTCCAAACAAACCTTGCTTAAAAAAGTAAGGAAAGTAGAGTGTTTAGATCATGGTGTATGTGGAAGATTATAAACAGACATGAGACTACTAAAATGGTAAGATTGAACCTTGAATGCTGTGCTGAAAAGTGTGGTGGTGGGGAAGATAGAGAAGGTTTATTGGGTGAGGTGAATATTTAAGTTTTTTGAGTACTTAATATATATTCATCTGGTTCAAAGCCCAAAAAGTATTACAGAGCATGTAGTGAAAAGTTTCACTTCCACCCTATCCTCTACCCTCCTCCTCACAGCTAGTTCCTCTATCCACAAACATTATTAGTTTGGGGAGTATCTTTTCCAGTAGTGTTTTATGTATGTAAAAACAACTGTGTGTGTTTTGATTTATTTTGGCTTTTTTACGTAAGTGATATTAGATCATGCACCACATGGTTCAGTCCTTTGTATTTTTTAACAGATTTTTTTAAAGAATTTATTTTTGAGGGGTGTCTGGCTGGCTTAGTCAGTTAAGCAGCTGCCTTTGGCTCAGGTCTTGATCCCAGGGGTCCTGGGATTGAGTCCCGCATCTGGCTCCCTGCTCAGTGGGAAGCCTGCTTCTCCCTCTCCCTCTACCTGCCACCCCCCTGCTTGTGCTTTCTCTCTCTGTCAAATAAATAAAATCTTTAAAAAAAAAAGAATTTATTTTTGAGTAATTACAACACCCAACGCATGGCTTGAACCCACAACCCCAAAATCAAGAGTCGCATGCTCCACTGACTGAGCCAGTCAGGTGCCCCAGTCCTTTGTATTTTTTTATACCTATTATAGAATTTCTCCGTAACAGCTCCTGAGGAGCTTGATGAAAGGTTGTTAAGGAAGGGAAATTACTAGGTCTGGTCTATATATGTTAAGAAGCAGTCAAGGCTAACTAGAGAAGCAGAGTGTTCTATTCCAGTTTGACCTTCAGGACTCATCTTAGATGATCCCTTTCCTGTTTTTCTTGCCTCTAACATCTTAAGTAACTCTCCAACTAAACATGGAGGAGATTGTAAGCATATAAAGCCCAGCTTAATTCTCTATTTCTCATTATTCTCACTAGCTCTTCATTTTCCTCTGGTCTCTGGGATTCCACCTGTTATACCTCTGCTCAGGAAGCCTTTCCTGACTTGCTCCAGTCCTAAAGAGACTGGGTTAGGGCCTTTGCCTCTATGCTTATCCTCATCATAGCACCTAATACAATGTTTTATAATTCTGTGTTTTCCGGTCAGTTTTCTCCTTCCACTATAAGCCCCTTCTATGTGCAGGACACATTGCTAGTTGTAAGTACATTAATTTTTTGAATATTTACCATATTGCCTAGTTTAAACCCCCAAAAGCATTAAAAGAATATATGGATACATGAACGAGCACATAGTCTCTTTTTCTCATTAAGGAGAATTGGGGAATGGGATATACACAAATAAATACAGTATTTTAAAAAAGACATAGTATTGACTCAGTGACAAATCAGTGTGTTATGATTGGTGACATTGCCAGGTAAGGCAGTTAATGAAAGCTTATTGGAAGAGGTGGGACCTAGCTGAGTAGTAAGAGAATATGGTATCTTGTGTGAGAAGATAAAAAACACAGCAGAAGGGAATGGGAGAAGTAGGACTTGGAGAAGTACTGGAAGTGGGAAATGTGGATAAGATGAAGTACAAAGACAGAATCTAAGCAGGGAAATGAGAAATGCTGAGAAAATGAGTCATTCAAGAGGAACATGAGCTACAACGAGAAGAATACTAAAGAAGGAAGGGGAAGAGTCCATAGAGAACCAATGTGAACAGAACGGCTCATGAAATAAGCATAAATACACCCTTTAGGTATTTGTGGCCTAACCCAAGGCCCCGTGGAAAGTGGCCAGAGGAGAATCAGCTTTCTTATTCCTCCTTAGCCACTGGATCTAATTGGCCTGCTGTTTCCTGGTGAGGTGTAGTGACTTTCCTGCAATGATATAAGTGGTTTTCTTTAAGCTTTCTTTTCATTTGCTAATTTATTTATTGGACCTGCATGCTGGGAATGTGACTTCCACGTACGTATTTATGAAATTCCACTCCAACCTACAGAACTTGGATCCTTCCTTAGAGTCAATTTTAATGGATTTTCTGCCTTTTGTTGTGATGAGGAAGGAATCCTGGTGTTATACTTAAGTCATTACTAGTTGGAATTGTAGATTATATCAGAGTTCATCCAAAGAGTTTTACCAGGCCTTTTGTTTTAAATTTGAAAGTCTTTGATACACATAACAGGAAACTCACAGAAATCTGAAGTTTGTCTTTTTGGGATCTGGGTATAAAAGAAGACCAATTCAACTATTAGAATGAAGTAAAAATAGTCATTTCTGTTGTAATGTTTACTTAATTGTGCAAATTTAAAAACCTCTATATTTAAATATTCATAAACTGAAATATTGGAGAAAAATACTTGGTGTTTACATCATACTCATTATAATACTGCTAGCAATAGTTCATTGTTCTGTTCAGGAAAACCAAAGTATAAGTTTTAATTCAGTGGTGGTCAGACTGCCCAATCCATCTGATAAACAATTCGTGAAACTTTTTTTAAACTCAAAATGGAATTCTGCTTATGAAAACAATTAACATTTTTAAGAACAAGACAGCATTGATAGGTAGTCATTGTTATAAATTGGATGTCTCCCCAGGGTAGAACTTGACTTGATTCCCTCCATCCTTAACCTGAACAGCCACAATAAATATATTAGTGGGGTTTCTTTTTGGTACATTGGTTATGAAAAAGTTCATTTACATTCATATTTTGTTACTTTACTTTGTGTTTTAAATGGATAAATAATGCTTTTTAATAAAATGATGTAAAATATTAAAATAGTAAGAATTTGATGTAAATAATCAATAACCCCATTTTCTCCTTAAGCAAGTATGTGTTTAATCTTGCAGGCTGTAGAAAATCTCTGTTCCTACAAGATTTCTGCAAACTTGTACAAACAGCTGAGACAGATTTGTGAAGATCACATCAAAGCACAAATTCATCAGTTCAGAGAATATCCTTTTAAAAACCAAAAATACTGTATTTTTATCTGTTCCCTCCTTTCTTATCCCTCACTATTTAACCCAACTTGAAATGAATGCCTGTGTTTTGTAGATTTGTTACTGTTTCTTACATTTCTGGAGAAAGAAGAAATGAGTTTTTGACTTTTCAACTTTAATTAGGTTCCAAGTCTACATTGTGATGTTAGTGCAAATAAGATGTCCTTATGTCCTTACCCTTTTTGTTCTAACAAATTTTCATTTAAGGAAAAATAAGGGAAATCATAAACAACATAATACTCACTTATGTGCAAGATTTGTTCTAAAAGGTATTTAGTGGGACCTAAAACTTTTTTACAGTTTAAGAAATAACATTTTGTTCTATAATTAAGTGCTATTTCATTTGTTGTTGTTTTTTTAGGATTTTATTTTTAAGATTTTATTTATTTATTTGCCAGAGAGAGAGCACAAGCAGGGGGAGCGGCAGGCAGAGGGAGAAGCAGGCTCCCTGCTGAGCAAGGAGCTGATGCGGGACTTGATCCCAGGGATCGTGACCTGAGCTGAAGGCAGGCGCCTAACTCACTGAGCCACCCAGGCGTCCCTATTTTTATTTAGTGTGTAA
The DNA here is from genome assembly GCF_054177405.1 of Leptonychotes weddellii. Taxonomy (NCBI): domain Eukaryota; kingdom Metazoa; phylum Chordata; class Mammalia; order Carnivora; family Phocidae; genus Leptonychotes; species Leptonychotes weddellii. The sequence goes on from NC_138385.1 coordinate 24,989,602, forward strand.
TACTCCATATTTAAGACAAATATGCTCTTGGATTGCTTGTATTACTTGTACTAAGCACTTTAAAAGTATCCTTGACATATCTCATGGATTCATTGGATAGTGTTCTTTTTCTAAAGAAAATTGATAGATGCTGGCAAAATCATTGCAGACAAATGGTAAGCTGGAAAAAGTATTGTTTCAGCTAAATATTGTAGTTAAATAAATTTCTTCAAATACATGGATGTTAGTTTTAAATGCTTTGCAGTGGGGGTTGGGGATTGCCTCAATATCTGCTCTTATTCTGAATTGAACACTAATTTTGGTTAAGCTTTCTATTTTAAAACTGCAAGTTATAGGGAAACCACCATTTTGGAATGACTTGCACCTTAGGATCATTTTTATTTTTGTCACACTTAACCAAAAAGTATCTCATTTTTAAAAAGTTACATTTTTGTCTGTTAGTCTTGATGGATGTCCCCCCCACCTACTTGATTGCCTGTGAAGGTGCCTGATGGTCCTGCATTTTAGTTCATTCAGATCACCACCTTTTCCTTTCTCCCTAATTTGGTATTTATTTTATACCTTATATTCTGCAAACTAAAAATCTTAAAATCCCCCTACCCAAAACGACACATATACAATTTAGGGCAGCTTCACCCTGAATGAGCTGTTACTGAGGAAGAATTGTTTGTGTGTCCCCTTAATTCGCTGTTTTTATCTTCAGTTATATCTCAAGTTGCAGAGAAGTCATAGGACCATTTTAAGTGTCCCTTTTCTAGAAAGTACAGCAAGGATTAAGACAATAGAATAGTTTAATAAAAATAGTATAGGCATATTCTCAGGTAGATTTCTTTATCTGTATGTAGTAGTCCAGTGTATATATATAAAAGTGAACCCTGCAATTTTATTCTTGTTTTATCAAGAGCAAATGTTTCAGCTTAACAAAATATAAAAATCAATTTCTTTTTGTTGGCAGATCATGATCAGGAGCATTTTTCTGTTTCTGGATAGAACTTACGTTCTACAGAATTCAATGCTACCCTCCATTTGGTAAGGATGCCAGAAAAAAAATATGAAAAAATTTGTTACAAATCATAGTCAAATCTTAATTACACTAATGAAAGAGAGTAAGTGATACTGTGAATATTCTCCTAAAAACGCAAATTTGGCTTCTAGACTTGTATTTATAGCAATTTTACCTTTTTAATTATGTTTTGCCTATTCTAATACTAGAGATAGCTAACATTCCCTGAGCATATAATAACTTAACGAAGAAGTTTTTTTTGTTAGCTAAGGAATTAAAGTTTGCTCTGGACTGTCTAGGAGTGTGCATTATTTTGTTGTTTATCAAGAGTTTGCTCATTATCTGTTAACATTGCTATGGAAAATTCCGTGTATACACGAAAATAGAATATTATAATGAGCTCTTTCCCCCACCTTGTGCCTAGCATCTACCTACAGTAATTATCGGAGAGTTTACTGATTTTTGAGTACTGAAGCCAGATGACAAATGGCCAATTAAGCCTTCATTACCAGTACAGTGAAAGCCGTTTTGTCTTTGAACTAATTTTGTCTCTTGATTTGACCAAGGAAGAAATCCACCAAAGGAAATAATACAAGAAAACTTAGTTATGGAGGAAGACAGGAATTTAGCTTCAGTTCTTATTAAAGCCTAAATGAATTTCCTGTATGCTTTAACTCTAATAATGTTGTGTAAAATTAAATGTGTTGATTTTATCTTTTTACAATTGCTGCTTCAAATCTGGAACCCTAATTAACATGTGGCGAGAAGTTAAGCAGGCCTCTCTGAAAGTGGTATTGTTGTCAATTAATTTTGATTCTATGTATTTTTTATTTTAGGGATATGGGACTGGAGTTATTTAGGGCTCATATTATAAGTGATCAGAAAGTCCAGAATAAGACAATTGATGGCATTCTTCTCTTGATTGAGAGGGAAAGGAATGGTGAAGCAATCGATAGAAGTTTACTCCGAAGCCTTTTAAGCATGCTCTCTGATTTGCAAGTAAGTTAACTTCACTTACAGAACTGATTGCTACTCCTAGTTTGATATTTAAAAACCAAATTCATAGTGCTGTTCACGTAGAGGATGTTTAATAAATATTTATTGAATAAATGAACTCCTTTATTTTGATCCCTCCTCCCAGATTTATCAGGATTCTTTTGAGCAACGATTTTTGGAAGAAACTAACCGGCTCTATGCAGCTGAAGGCCAAAAATTAATGCAGGAAAGAGAGGTATTTAAAAATCATGATTAATAAATCCACTGTGTCTCACAATAGACCTTGCACTCTAGAACATAAGCTGCCCTTTGCATTTATCTTCCCAACATTGTGATGCTTTTTGCTCACTTAGGTGCTCCTTTCTTTTCTCCCTTTTTAAAAGCCAGAATTCTGGATCACAAACTACCTATAATTTTACATGATTCAACCCTGTCACATTTGACAGGGCTTTTCCCGGGATCTTTTGGACTTGACATTTTCTGAATGATTTATGGGGAGGAAAACAATAATATAAAAAACTATCTTTGTAGGTTCCTGAATATCTTCATCATGTTAACAAACGTCTAGAAGAAGAAGCAGACAGACTTATTACTTACTTAGATCAGACCACCCAGTAAGTATTATATGCTCAACCTAATAGACTTTAACCAGTGTTGTTGAATCACTTAAGGCACTTTCAGCATCCCCAAACCCATTAGTACCTATTTTCAGGTGTGATTTGAGATGGTTTTTTTTAAAGATTTTGTTTATTTATTTGACAGAGAGCACAAGAAGGGGGAGCAGCGGAGGGAGAGGGAGAAGCAGGCTCCCCGCTGAGCAGAGAGCCCCATGCGGGGCTCGATCCCAGGACCCTGGGATCATGACCCGAGCCTAAGGCAGACACTTAACTGACTGAGCCACCCAGGAGCCCTGATTTGAGATTTTTTAACAATTGTTTTCTTGATGTAAACTTTATTTTCCCCCAGCTAATTAGATTTAATCAGTTAAATCTAATGTGTATGTGTTTAAGCAATTTAAAAATAGTATTATTAGAGGGGTGCCTGGCTGGTTCAGTCGGTAGAGCATGTGACTCTTGATCTCAGGGTCATGAATTCAAGCCCCACGCTGGGTGTAGAGCTTACTTTTGTAAAAAATGAAAAAAAAAAAGTATCAGAATAACTTCAGTTTTCCCAAAAGGCTGATATATTTCAATAATTTGACTACATCAGTGTTAATTCTGAGTTGGCAGAGGTAGCCTAACCAACTACCATTATGTTTTGGTACTAAGGGATATTATCTTTCAATAAAGTTATTGAAATGCAAAAAAAAAAAAAGTATCAGAAGCAGATGTGGGATCTTTGAAGTCTTAAGGCTGATTAAAATTCAGTAGATGTTTGGAGGAGAAACTGTTTCTGTGCTTTCCTAAATATTACCAACCAAGGAGTTCCTGTAAGCAGCATAGATAACTACCTTCCTAATAAAAGCAGAGAAACTTGGAAAAAGCCAGCCATAGCAATACCATGGAAATATTGATTTAGTGATGTAAATCAAATTCTGAAGTATTGCACTTTTCCTTCTTATGGTGTAGAGTAACTCTGAGCACCAATACATTTAAACATAGGATAGGGATATTGAAATTAACATAAAACAAGCTATTTGAGGGGTGCTTGGGTGGCTCAGTTGGTTAAGCGTCCCAACTCATGATTTTGGCTCAGGTCATGCATGATCTCAGAGTCGTGAGATGGAACCCTGAGTTGGGCTCAGGCACTGGGTGTGGAGCCTGTTTGGGATTCTTTCTCTCCCTCTCCCCCCATCTCTCTATTTTATTTTTTTTTAAGGATTTACTTACCCATTTTAGAGAGCGAGAGAGCTGGGGGAGAGGGAGAGAGCAAATCCCAAGCATACTCCCCTCTGAGTGTGGAGCCTGATGTGGGGCTCGATTCCACAAGCCCGAGCGAGATCATGACCTGAGCCGAAATCAAGAGTCAGACACCTAACTGACTGAGCCACCCAGGCATCCCATTGCTCTCTCTTTAAAAAAAAAGCAAGCTATTTGTTTCCCCTGACCTCTGGAAAGGCTTTAAATTTTCAGCAAAGTCAAATGTCAGTAATTCTAAACTTTTTTTCCTTATAGGAAGTCATTAATTGCTACTGTAGAAAAACAACTTCTAGGTGAACACTTAACAGCAATTCTTCAGAAAGGTAATTGACCAATTTATAAAGAGATCACTTTTAAAATGGTAGCAGCAAATAAGTAAAAAAAAATTCTTAAGGATTACCCTTTTAAGAAGTTTGATACTTTGTGGCTGCTTTTCTGAGAATGGACATAATCCTTTTTCCCTATTTATCATGGTAAACTTTGAGGAGGTCCTTCTTGGCTTAATTTAAAGATACAGGAACTGAGAATGAGAGGGGTCCACTAACATCAATTAAAAAAAAAAAAAAAGCAACAGTGGGAATATGGGAATTCTTGACTTAATTTGTAAGACTACGGTAGGGGAAAGAATTTCTTTTTACACTAAAGTGTATACGTTCATAGCATTTAAACCAAGCACTTCTAATCCCAAGTGATCTTAAGGGTAAACCCCGAATTTTACTTTGACAATGCCAGAAATAGACAAAAGCCTTACCTTTCTCTCCAACCATCTTTTCTTTTATATAAAATGGATATATTTTAGAACTTTAACGCAGTTACACTATTAGTTCATTCTGAAAATCAAATACATTAGAATCTTATTCACTTGGCCTATTAATGCATGGTTTTTGAAATACCACAGACCATATCCAATACTCTGAAATACAGTTATGTATACTAATTAGTACCAGATGTAGTATGGCTACTGCACATATGAGTGAGTTATTTATAATGTGTATTTAAGTAAATCAGTTTTTACAAATTGGTTTATACATCTGATCTACCATGCTAAATAGCACAAACCATTACAGAATTGTTTTTGTAGTTATATAAACTAAAGCTCCCTATATTTAGTTTTCATTTGGAAAGGTGATTTATCTATTTGGATTTCAGAGAAAATAAATCTTTATATTAAAATTCATAGACTAGTAATAGTTTAGACCAGTATCACAATAATAATTTAATTTTCATTAAAATGTCTGGCATTTTTGTTCAGTATTTTTAATGCCAAAATGTTTGAAAATTCAGGTTTAAATAACCTCCTTGATGAAAACCGAATTCAAGATTTGTCTCTCCTGTATCAGCTCTTCAGTAGAGTTCGAGGTGGAGTTCAGGTTCTCTTGCAGCAGTGGATTGAATACATTAAGGTATTAACAATTAACCTGTGGGGTTTTTTCTCTTATGTCTTAAAATCTATACACTCAGAGTACATATCAGCAAGCATTTCTTAATTGTTAGACCTGTTTTTTTTTTTAAGTAATGGGAGTTTTGATCAGCAGTAAAAGTTATCTTCTTGATGTCTGATGGGATTTCTAGCTCCAATATTGAGAATAGTGAATATGGGGGGGAAAAAAAGAGGACTTTTTTGGGGTCCAAAGTTTCTTTCCTTTCTTCAATTTTATACTGAAGCCAGATTGCCATTTAAAAAAAAATTCATACCTCACTTCCTTAAAAGTAGGGACAAAAACCTAGAGGCTTATAATAATACCCCATTATGATACTGTATACCCAGTGGGTCATTCCTTATTTTGTGATTATAGATGAATGGTTATCAGTCTGGATGTTTTATCACTTTATTTTTCTTTTCCTGACTTCAAAAACAGTTTTATTTTATTTTAATATCTTGTAATTTAAAAATGTGTACCTACTTAAAATATGATTTAGGAATTGTTTTCATCGAGATAATTCAATTTTAAAAAGTTGTCATTTTTGTTTTTTAGGCATTTGGCAGCACTATTGTAATTAATCCTGAAAAAGATAAAACCATGGTTCAAGAATTGCTGGATTTTAAAGATAAGGTTGACCATATAATTGATATTTGCTTTCTGAAAAATGAAAAATTTATCAATGCCATGAAAGAAGCATTCGAAACATTCATTAACAAAAGACCAAACAAACCTGCTGAACTTATAGGTATTTTTCCAGTGTTTTTTCCCCCGGCTATTTAATGTTCTTTTATTCATAAAATTTCAGTCAATTTGAAATTTTGACAAGGTTATGTAGTTTATTAACACATTTATTTGGGGTTGCTTAGGGGCTAGTTTCTAAGAACCTAGATGTAAGGAATAAGTAAAGAACATCTCAAGGTAAAGAACATCTCAAGTTCACATGCCAAACATAATGTTCTTTCTTTGTAAGATAGTACATTGAACCCTGTTTACTCTTATTTATACTAAGCTGGATATCTGTTTTCTAAGCCTATAGCAATTTAGAGGTGGGGCAGGGTGCTACTTCTAGAGGCCCACACTAAGTGCTACAAGAGAGGGTAGCAAGAAATTACAGTTGCTAGGAAGAAAGGAAAAATGTCCAGGACAAAAATAAGCTTAATAATCTGGGCCCATTTAGTGTAAGGTTGTGGTATACAGCAGTGTTCCTCAGATTTCCCTACCAGACTACCCTTAAATGTCAGAAGGGGAGGTACCCTGTGATGAAGGTCTAGGGTCTTCTGCCAGAAGGATGAAATTTCGTTGGTCTACTACTTATCCTTTAATTTTTTGGCAAATTTTGTCTTTTACTCTGTGATGTGTCTGGTTTGTTTTAATAAGTAGTGTTTAAGGTTCCTTAACATCGGTGTAAAATGGACACCCCAGAAGATGTGCCAGGTCTTTCAGTGGCTTTTTTTTTTTTGAGATGTACTTGACATACAGTAATATTTGAGTTTCAGTTGTACAACATAGTGATTCAGTGTTTGTATACATTGTGAAATGATCACTACAATAAGCCTAGTTACCATCTGTCCCCTTACAGAGTTAATACAATATTTATGGACTGTATTCCCTATGCTGTACATTACGTCCCCATGACTTACTTATTTTATCACTGAATTTGTACTTTATCCCCTTTACCCATTTTGGCACCCCAGCCCCCCTTCCCTCTGGCACCCACCAGTCTGTTCTCTGTATTTGAGTCTGAATTTTGTTTTGTTTTTTAGATTCCACATATAAGTGAAACCACACGGTATTTGTCTTACTTCTCTGTCTTCATTTCACTTAGCATAAAACCCTTAAGATCCATGTTATCACAGAAGGCAAGATTTCATTCTTTTTATGACTGAGTAGTAGTCCATTACACACACACCCACACATACCCTTTCTTATCCGTTCATCCGCTGATGAACACTTAGGTTGTTTCCCTATCTTGGATATTGTAAATAATGCTACAGTGAACATGGGGGTGCATATGTCTTAGTGTTTGCATTATCTTTGTAGTGGAATTTCTGGATCATATGATAGCACTATTAATTTTTTGAGGAACCTCCATAATGTTTTCCATGGTGGCTGCATCAATTTGCATTCCCACCGACACTGCACGAGGATTCCCTTTTATCCACATCTTCACCAAACATTTTTTTGTCTTTTCGATACTAGCTATTCTGACAGATGTGAGGTGCTATCCCATTATGATTTTGATTTGCATTTCCCTGTTGATTAGTGATATTGAGCGTCTTTTCATGTGCTTGTTGGCCATCTGTATGTCTTTGGAAAAAGACATTCAGATCCTCTGCCAATTTCTTAATTGGATTTTTTTGTTACTGAGTTGTATGGGTTCCTTATCTATGTTGGGTATTAACCCCTTATTGGATATATGATTTGCAAATATCTTCATTCCATCTTTTCCCAAAAAGATCGCCTTTTCATTTTGTTGATGGTTTCCTTCTCTGTGCAGAAGTTTTTTAGTTGAAGTCCTATTTGTGTATTTTTGCATTCGTTTCCCTTGCATTTGGAGTCATATTCAGAAAAAAAACATTGCTAAGACCTGTGTCCAGGAGTTACAGCCTATGTTTTCTTTTCTTTTTTTTTTTTTTTAAGATTTTATTTATTTATTTGACAGAGAGAGACACAGCGAGAGAGGGAACACAAGCAGGGGAAGCGGGAGAGGGAGAAGCAGGCTTCCCGATGAGCAGGGAGCCCGATGCGGGGCTTTGTCCCAGGACCCTGGGATCATGACCTGAGCCGAAGGCAGACGCTTAACAACTGAGCCACCCAGGCGCCCCCAGCCTATGTTTTCTTTTAGGAGTTTATGGTTTCAGGTCTTCATCTATCCATTAAAAAGACAGTCAAGTCTCTAATCCATTTTGAGTTAATTTTTCTGTATGGTGTAAGATCATGGTCCAGTTTCATTCTTTTGCATGTGGCTGTCCAGTTTTCCCCAATACCATTTATTGAAGAGACTGTCTTTTTTCCCCATCGTATATTCTTGCCTCCTCTGGCATAGATTAATTGACCATATAAGCATGGGTTTATTTCTGGGCTCTCTGTTCTGTTCCATTGATATGTATGTCTCTTTATATGTTAATGCCATACTGTTTTGATTACTACTATAGGGGTTTATTTGGTTTGTTTTTTTTAAAATATGGAATGCTTCATGAATTTGCATGTCATCCTTCGAGGGGCCATGCTAATCTCTGTATCCTTCCAATTTTAGTTATATGTGCTGCCAAAGTGAGCAATGATTACTATAGTTTTGTAGTATAGTTTGAAATCAGGGAGCATGATACCTCTGGCTTTGTTCTTCTTTCTCAGGATTAGCTATTTGGGATCTTTTGTGGTTCAATATATATTTTTAAATTACTTGTTATAGTTTTGTGGAAAATACCATTGGGATTTTGATAGGGATTGCACTGAATCTGTAGATTACTCCCTCTGCCCCTTCCCCTGCTTGTGCTTTGTCTCTCTCTCAAATAAATAGATAAAATCTTTTTTAAAAATTTACTTTCAGGTATTTTATTATTTATTTTTTTAAGATTTATTTATTTGAGAGAGAGAGCAGGGGGAGGGGCAAAAGGAGAGGGAGAGGGAGTCTCAAGCAGACTCCATATGGTGTTCCATTTTGCGACCCTGAGATCACGACCTGAGCTGAAACCAAGAGTTGGATGCTTAACCGACTGTGCCACCCAGGTGCCCCGGTATTTTATTCTTTTTGATGCAGTAAATGGGATTGTTTTCTTGAGTTCTCTTCCTGATAGTTCTTTATTAGTGTATAGAAACACAACAGACTTTTGTATATTTTGTATTCTGCAACTTCACTGAATTCGTTTATTCTAATAGTTCCTCAGTGGTCTTTAGGGTTTTCAATGTCTAGTGTCATGTCATGTACAAATAGTGACAGTTTTACTTCTTCCTTTCCACTTTGTATGCCTTTTATTTCTTTTCCTTGCCTAATTGCTGTGACTAGACTTCCAATACAATGTTGAATAAGAGTGGGTATAGTGGGTATTCTTGTCTTGTTCCTGATCTTAGAGGAAAGCTTTTCACTGGTGAGTATGATATTAGCTGTGAGTATGTCATATATGGCCTTTATTTTGTTGAAGTATGTTCCTGCTATACCCACTTTGTTGAGAGTTTTTAACATAAATGGATGTTGAATTTTGTCAAATGCTTTTTCTGTATCTGTTGATGATCATATGATTTTTATCTTTCATTTTGTTAATGTGGTGTATCCTGTTGATTGATTTGTAGATGTTGAACCATCCTTTCATCCCTGAAATAAATCCCACTTGATCATGGTGTAAGATCCTTTCAATGTATTGTTGACTTCAGTTACCACATCCAAGCCCCCCTACCTATGCTAGCAGGCTGTGTGGAAAGTGCAATGATGGTGTCTGCCATCACCTTGATCTCTAGGGAGCATATTAGCTATATCCCGCCCCTCCAGCTGATATGCCCCCAAGTCAGCAAATGTATCTTTCACATATAGTCTAGGTGCTTTTCAAACTGCTGTTTTTTCACTGGGTCTTGGGGTGAGCCATGCCACAAGAGAGTCCCCCAAGAGTGGAATCTCCCATTTCCTACAGCACTTTGGGATCCCTGGAAATCACTTCTGTTTGTTTTTTAAGTCTGATGTTTCGGGGGCTCATCTCTGTAGTGCAGATCACTGGGGCCAGGGTGCCTGAAGTAAGGCACCAACCCCTTATTCCTCCAAGAGAAGCACCTGTCTGGTGAAATCTTTCCCTGTTGTGTGTTGTTATACCTGTGTTGTCTCTGCCTCTCCTACGCATCTTGATGTGATCGTTTTATCCTTTGTTGTGGAGAACAGTTCATCTAGTTTTCAGATGTTTTTCAAAAGGAAATGCTCCATGTAGCTGTAGCTGGGAGTGTGTTCATGGGAGGAGGTGTGTTCAGGCTCTTCCTATTCTGCCATCTTGGACCTCCCTCCCATCTTCAGTGGCTTTGATGACTCCAGCATGGTTCTGTATACACTACCTCCCCCATGCTACCCCATATTAATAAGCATCAGGATAGTGGAAGTGGAAAGTACATTAGATCAGGAGCCAGAAGACTTGGGTTTGAGTTCAGGCTCTGGTATTTATTAGCTCTGTGAGATTGAATAAGTCACTTGCTAACCTTGACTTTGGAGACTTTAAAAAGTGCATGTATACCTCTGAAACCTTGAAAAACTCAGTATATCATACTCCTGTTTGGGTATATATAGTGCCTAGTATCTTATGGATACCCATGATCACTAAATATGATCACTAAACAATGAACTTTCCCCCCATTTTAGCTAAGTATGTAGATTCAAAGCTTCGTGCAGGCAACAAAGAAGCTACAGATGAAGAACTTGAAAAAATGTTGGATAAAATTATGATCATATTTAGATTTATCTATGGTAAGTGTTTTTGTTTTAAAATTTTTCTTTTAAAACAGAGCACTCAGCAGAGAAACTATCAAGTATAATTAACCAGAAGGGACTATTTATTTGGGAGTTAGATATTTAAAATTGTATTATATTTGTGGCATTTAATTCATTAGGGTACTTGAGGAATATTACTTCATTGCCTTGTGCTTTGACTTTTCCACTTATTAAGAGCCTTGATTTTTGCTACTTGTTTTAATTTCTCTTGATGCTAAAGCCACCAGTTGACTCAAGTTTTTTTTTTTTTTAAAGTTAATGCAGTCTTAATTCTTTATAGCAAAGAACTTTTGAAATATCCAGCATAAATATGTACCTCTAATGTCTGTTGTATTTAACGAACTTGGGTAAATGTAAACATTTAAATAACTTGAAGTAATGGTGTGATTTATTAAGCACTTTGGAGCAATTTTGTCAGAACTTTTTATTGGACTCTTATGAGTTGTGTTTTATTATTTAACATAGGTAAGGATGTTTTTGAAGCCTTCTATAAGAAAGATTTAGCCAAGCGCCTGTTAGTTGGGAAGAGTGCATCTGTAGATGCTGAAAAATCAATGCTGTCCAAACTTAAACATGGTATGATTGTCATTCTTTCTACTCCTTTTCTTTGGTTTCTGAAGGAAAATGTTAGCTTAATTTTTACTCTTTAATTGCCTCTTTGATTAATCATTGTTCATATGATGAAAATTAAGTAAGCTCATGAGGTTTCCAACCTATTGTACATATCCAGAGCTGTTGTAGTTTTTTAAAAAATAAAGCATTGTTCTTGTTTTTATTATTTGTATAGATATTTTCCATTTATCTTATGCCTAAATAGTAGATAAGGTTACTACAGGATTAAAGAGTTTGACTCTGAATTAGTGGGGCATACACTTTGGGTTAGGATTTTTTCATTCTTGTGAATAGTTAAAGATCATATTTCATGCTAAAGTAAGTTTTACATTTCATGTTTTCAATTTTCAATTCTTTGTTTTCACCACTTTAAAATATCATAAATGTATAAACATCTTTAATAGAATGTGGAGCTGCTTTCACCAGCAAACTTGAAGGAATGTTTAAAGACATGGAACTTTCTAAAGACATCATGATTCAGTTCAAACAGGTAAAAGTGAGTTAAACTCTTACTTAATTTCTCAAACTTAAGTATATTTAGTTATCTTCTTCCTGTGATTTGCACTGAAGAGGATAAATAGAAACCTATATTTGTTGTAAATACATCATAGCAGCTTAGATGACATTCACATTAGAGGGAAAAAATCACCAACAAAATACATTTGACCTACTTCAGAATTTATTCCCAATATATATATACCCAAGGTAACAAAAAAAAAAATGAATAAAATGTATTGACTGAAGTCAGGACAAGAAAAACTGTAGCTAGATCGTGAGAACAGGGCTTTCACTAGCATCTAATCACTGTTGGTGATATGTATGTTCAAAGCTGGCAATGGGGAGGGAGGAGAGGTGATAGAAAGGTTGTATAAGGCCTTTGGGAACATTGGGAATGAAAAGCTAGATCCACAGTTTTGCAGATGTTGGTAGATGGTGGTTTTGAAATATTTAAGAGCATAGGTAATAGCGATAGCAAATTAGATTTTCCTCTCAGGGTTTTAGTAGTGACTCCTTTACCACTATATTGCTATGGTGGGAACTGAGAGTGGACAACACAAGAGAAAGATCAATAGGATCATGGTCCTGTAGTAATGACAGAATAGGGTTTATCTTCTTTGCCCTTTCCCCTTCTTCTTCCTTCCCCACTTTAGGTCATCCCCTGCAAACAGGCAGTGGAGCAAGTGAAAAACCGGAGACTTGGGCTGGCTGGTGGGGTGAGGAATGGGGGTTGCTACAGGGTGTTCCAAGCCACATAGGGGTCTCCAAAGGTGGGGACTGCAGGTGGTAGGGGGAAAAGAATGGAGAATGAGGGGCGCCTGGGTGGCTCAGTTGGTTAAGCGACTGCCTTCGGCTCAGGTCATGATCTCTGTTCAGCGGGGAGCTTGCTTCTCCCTCTGACCCTCCCCTCTCTCCAGTCCTCTCTCTTGCTTACTTTCTCTCAAATAAATAAATAAAATCTTAAAAAAAAAAAAATGGAGAATGAGATTCTACCTATAATAGCCCAGCCATAAGTGAGAAATTATTTAAGTCACTAATGCCTCTAACAAGGTCACGTGATCCTTGTGTGCCATTGTAATGAAATATTAACTAGTACATTTAATGTAGGCTTCATTTATAGTCCTTTTATAACAGTTGCCTTTTATTTTAAAGATGGTCAGTGTTTGCATGTAATTTTATAATGGGGAACTTCTTGAATGGGTCGTTATTATGACATGAAATGTATGCACCTTTATTTTTAAGATCTTAGTATGTGTGTTGATCTTATTGTAGTATATGCAGAACCAGAATGTACCTGGGAATATTGAATTAACTGTGAATATCCTGACAATGGGTTATTGGCCAACATATGTGCCTATGGAAGTCCATTTACCACCAGAGGTAAGAGTTGCTGTTCAGGACTTGAGTTATAAGCATAGAAATACATAAAGCTTCTATTTTGCTTGTCTTTGAAAAATAAATACTTTCTAAAAGTTTGTGCCAACTTTTAATATTTTGCTCTTCTTTTTATGTGACTCTCGTACTTATATCATTAGAGTGTAGTTAATGATGTCAAGTTTCTGGGTTCAGGGCCAATTTCTCTGACTCTTCTTTTAGTTCCCCAGATTGTAACCATCATTCTGCCCAGCTCTCCGAAATTTTTGCTCATGTATCACCTGGGGGTTGGATTGCTGAGTGAGTGGGCTTGAGTAAATGCATCCTAACTTTTGGGGAAATGTCTTAAACTCAGGACTGAAGCTTAGAAAGGGGGGTTAAGGCTAGAGAGAGATATTGAGACTCCTTCGTGGAGATAATCATGGAAGCCAAGGGGGTAGAGATCTCCCTCATTAAGAGGAAGAACGTAGAAATAGGAAGAAAAGGGCTGAGACAGAACTTTGGAAAAGGTTCACATTTGGCAGATGGTAGGAAGAGGAACCTGTTAAGGAAACCAACGAAGAAGCAATAGTGAGATAAAGGAACCAGTATGGTTTGGAGGCACAAAAGCCCCTGGAGGTGAATGTTTCAAAAGAGGGGATGTTTAAATGTTGCAGAGAGATCAAAGAGTATAAAAACTGATAAATGCCATTAGATTTGATAGTTGGGAGACGGTTACCTTACATCAGAGTGATCGGTGGAGCTACTGGGTATAAAAACTGATACTAAAAACTTCCAGAAATTATTACACATGAGGTAAATATAAAGAATGGTGAAAGTGATGACTGGATACAGAGCTTAAATAAAGCTGTATTTTATTTATTGTAGATGGTAAAACTTCAGGAGATTTTCAAGACCTTTTACTTAGGCAAACATAGTGGCAGGAAACTTCAGTGGCAGTCAACCCTAGGCCACTGTGTGCTAAAGGCAGAATTTAAAGAGGTAAGTAGATGTTCCCCAAACCTAGTTTTCATCTTCGTCTTTGATGTTGAGGTCATCCTTCTTTTTTTCCTTAAAAATTTTTTTTATTTGAGTAAAGTTGACATACAATGTTACATTAGTTTCGCATGTACAACATAGTGATTCAACTTCTCTATACATTATGCTATGCTCACCAAAAGGTCATTCCTCTTAACTTGAAGGTTTAAGCTATTTTAAAGTTTATCTTAAATACATGACAGAGTGACTGCTTATCACAGCTTTGTATGTATTATAAGAATGTGATCTTCTTCTTGGTTGAATTGGCCCTGCTGCAAAACCAAAAACCGGTAACCCTTTTTGTGCTATCCTTTCCCACCTGTGGATGCAGAATTCTCATTGCTGCTTCTTGACAGGAAACTTCTTGTTGCTGGGAGCTAGAGAATAGAGTGGGTGTAAAGGAGAACAGTTCCCATATCTAATTTCAAAAAAAATCCCTGCAGCCTTTCATGACTAATTTGAATCCAACAAGTTGAAAATGCATTTGAAATAGTGATTTCTTGCTGCTTGTGATAAATAATCTGTAATGACACATAAGGCTGAGTTATTAATTTTCATTACTTTGCTGTTCTGTTTTAATTATAAGGCTTAAAAAAAAGCCCTGTAGAAAGGTCACCCAGTCCTTCTTCCTGTTTTAGGTGGGATCACACCTAAATCCTACACTGAACATACTGGCTTTTCTGGATAATGTTAATCCATGTTTCTGAATCCACTAATTGAAAAATGTTTTTCCTGTTAAAGATTAGTTATTTGATTAATTTTCATGTATTTTTTTAAAAAAATGATGGCTAAACACTGCTATTTCTCCAACAGGGTAAAAAAGAACTCCAGGTCTCTCTTTTCCAAACCCTGGTGCTGCTAATGTTTAATGAGGGAGAGGAGTTCAGTTTAGAAGAGATCAAGCAGGCTACTGGAATAGGTTTGTGTTGTATCAATTAGCAAGCATTATTCAATGTCTGCTGTGTGCATTCCACTAGGTTAAGAGCTTTGGGGGAATACAAAGGAATAATCCCTCTCCTCAGCACTCATAATCATGGAGAAAGGGGGAAATGACATTTGTAATAATTTCACAACCAATAAGTTACCAATCTGTGGTGCTGACTAGGAATGTGTTAGGAGTTCAGTGAAGCAGGAGATGTCTGTGGGCTAGCATAATTGGGAAATCCTTCATGAAGGAGGTGATATTTGAGGTGGGCCTTCAAGTTTTAGTTAGGGAGATGGCATAAGCTGCCAGGGGAGATAGTGTGAGAAAAGGCTTAGTGCTAGGAGTGAGCACAGTGTGGGCAGGAGTCACGAAGTACTGAACTGCAGCATCAAATAGTGAGATACAAAGCTAGATAGGTAAGATGAATAGAGCCTGATCATGGAAAGCCTTGCAAATCTAGCAGATGAAACCTGCTTTGTAGGGTCTCAAGTGTGAGACATAATAGAAGTGGCTTATTTGGACAACTTACCTGGAATCAATAGACAATAGGGCAGCTTGGAGGTTGAAGAGATGCCAGTCCAGAAACTAGTGGGGGTAATTCAGGCATGAAGTGATAAGGGGCTTAGTTTAGAATGAGGCCAATGAGAATGGAGAGGAGGCATCTATCTCTAAGGAAGTTAACTACTAGGTACATGAAGGATGAAGGGGAAGGAATAGTTAAAAGATGATTCCAGGGTTTCTCACCAGAGTAGATTGGTAGTTTCAGGGCTGACAATTGGAAAGAGGACACAGTTTTATGGGGAAGATTATGAATTGAACTTTGGATATATTGAAGTTGATAGTAAAACAGCCAGGTGGAGGTATCTTTTGTAAGATTTTTTAAAAAAGATTTTATTTATCTGTCAGAGCACAAGCAGGGGGGAGCAGCAGAGGCAGAGGAAGAAGCAGGCTCCCTGCTGAGCAAGGAGCCCGATGCGGGACTCAATCCCGGGACTCTGGGATCATGACCTGAGCCAAAGGCAGATCCTTAAGCGACTGAGCCACCCAAGGCATCCTTGGAGGTGTCTTTTGAATGTGGGATTAGAAGGAAGTGAGATGTCATTTCTGAAGATTTGGTAGTTATCCACATGGAATATTGAAGCCTTTAGAGGACCACAGGAAAAAAGTCATTGGTTAGGACAAAGAGGAAGTCATTGATGACCTTGGGGAGAAAAAGGAAACCTTTTTTTTTTTTTTAAGATTTTATTTATTTATTTGAAAGAGACAGAGATAGCGAGAGCAGGAACACAAGCAGGGAGAGTGGGAGAGGGAGAAGCAGGCTTCCTGCCGGGCAGGGAGCCCTATGTGGGACTTGATCCCAGGACCCTGGGATCATGACCTGAGCCGAAGGCAGACGCTTAACGACTGAGCCACCCAGGCGCCCGAAAAAGGAAACCATTTTAATAGAGGGATGGGGTAGAAGTAGATTGAAGTGAATGTAGTGGTTTGTGTTGATGAACTAGTAACAAATAACTAATCCACTATTTCTTCTTCAGAGGATGGAGAATTAAGGAGAACACTGCAGTCATTGGCCTGTGGCAAAGCTAGAGTTCTGGCAAAAAATCCAAAGGGCAAAGATATTGAAGATGGTGACAAGTTCATTTGTAATGATGATTTCAAACACAAACTTTTCAGGATAAAGATCAATCAAATCCAGATGAAAGAAACGGTACTCTTTTTGCATTCTCCTTGTTCTGATGCACTGGAATTATACGTGTTTGTAATAAAAATTTATAAAGAAGATTTTATGCCTGTAATACAGCCACTAATATTTTCTGTGCCTTTATCTAGCTCAGTATATTTCAGTACTTGATCTTGAAGTTTTTTTGGGGGAAGTGCACATAGTTGGGACTGATACTCAAGATAGGTTTATATCCTGCTTTTTTTGCCTAACATTAAATCTTTAGAATTTTCCATGCCATTAAATATCTTCATAAAATGGCAGATGGCCACACAGTGTTCTTTTACATGGCCATTATAATTTATTCAACCAATGCCTGTTGGGCAATTAAATTTATAATTTCTTAGTGTTGTCAATAAAACTGCAAGAAACATCTTTGTACCTAAATCTTAATATCTCTGACAGTTCCTTTATGATAAATTCATGGAAGTACTTCTTTGGGGTTAAAGAATATGAACATTATAAGAGTTGTAAAAATGATGTCATATTGTGTTCCAGAAATTCTGGACCAATTTACACTCTGTCTAGCAGTGTGAATGCCTGTCTTAATGGTGCCCTCACCAGCACTAAAGATTATATTTTCTTTTTTAAATCTTTGCCAACTTGCTGAGTGAAAACTCTGAGTGATTTAATTAGTATTTCTTTGATTAACAGTGAAGTTTTTGTTTGTTTTTGCCATTTGAATTTGTAAGAGACTTTCATTACAGAAACAAACAACTGCAGCATTTCCTGAAACCATTTGGTTTCAATTCCAAGGTTTAATGCAGTACATGAGGAAAAGTTTTAATGTGGGATAGAGGTCAGTATCTCAGACAAGTTCCTGTCTTACTCACGTTCACATCAAAGGTGTGATACTCCCTTAGAAGAGTACTGTGTTCTTTAAAAAAATTGATGCTGTATCAGAAAGAAATTGACTACAAAAAGCCCAAACTATTCTTTTAACTTAGTTGCTAAAGATGGACATTTTTGCTTTAGCATTAAAATTGATAAACTGTCTCCTAAACACCTAAATTTCTGTTAGTCTTGAACAAATATAATTGCTAACACTGCATTTCTGATTTATGTATTATAAAATAAAAATTAATTTTTAAAAAGTTTGACTCTAGTTAGCTAGTACCATACTTTAAGTAAGAGGTCAGAGTCAGTCTATTTTGCAGATAAGCTAATGTTCTACAGAAATCTGGTCAGTAACCCCTTGTGACACATTTAGAAGATTTTGAGGACAAAGTAAAAGAAAATGGTAAATGCTCCATCAGCCATCTCTACTTCTAAAAAGACAACTTTAAGTGGTATTTTTCTGTTAACTAATATTGGCATTACTTCATTGGTACAGGACAGTATAATTAGGACAGAAAGGAATTGTTTGTAGGTTTTTTTTCTGTCATCATCTGTATTTATAAGGTTTCTTTAAATAATTCAGTATATTTAAATCATTAATAGTGTGTCATGTCCCTAAAATGTACAGTTTGTGTAAGCAAGCAAGTTTCACTTCAGGTACAATTGCTAAGTTTAAAAACCTTTTTGTTAGGTTGAGGAACAAGCAAGCACTACAGAAAGAGTATTTCAAGACAGACAGTATCAAATTGATGCTGCAATTGTTCGAATTATGAAGATGAGAAAGACGCTTAGCCACAATCTTCTTGTTTCAGAAGTGTACAACCAGCTGAAATTTCCAGTAAAGGTAGGTACTTCTGTGTTTTTGAATTGAGCTTGTATATATAAAAGAGAACACATTACATTTTCAGACACAAATCTTTTTTTTTTTTTTTAAAGATTTTATTTATTTATTTGAGAGAGAGAGAATGAGAGAGCCCATGAGAGGGGGGAGGGTCAGAGGGAGAAGCAGGCTCCCCGCTGAGCAGGGAGCCCGATGCGGGACTCGATCCTGGGACTCCAGGATCATGACCCGAGCCGAAGGCAGTCGCTTAACCAACTGAGCCACCCAGGCGCCCCAGACACAAATCTTAAAAACATAGATTAAAGCCTCAAGACCATTTGGAGGGACAAAACTTTTTATTTCTCATGCTCATATATATGATCTCCCCCCAAAAAACCCTGTTGTTAGCATATGTGGATAACTGTGACAAAGGGGAAAACTGTAAGGGCTCTTATACCTGAAAGTTTAGCTGCTAAATGAGTGTGAAATTTTCAGGTTCATTCACAGTATTTCCTTTGAGCTTTGTTTTTTGTTTTTTGTTTTTTTCTTTTTGAAATACCTTGGTATTTTGACGGATTTGGTTATTTTAATCTTTTGTTTAGTTAGCTTATGTAAGTGTCCATTAAAAACTCTATACAGATAATTAGCCATCAGGCATCTTTTTGAAAAGTTGAGCAATTGTTCTGGCAACCTGAAATTGGTCATTTAAATGGACGTGCTCCAGTGTAAATGTCCAATAATAAAGAGGCTTAGACAGTGTGGTGTTTTATTAGCCTGTTTTCCAAGTTTTTTTTGTTTGTTTGTTTGTTTTTTTTTTAGAAGGTTCCCAAACCTTTGTGATGATAAACACTTTTTAGAGTTTGGATAGACTCTTGGCTCTTGAGGTTCTCAGGAGCTTTGGGCTTAGGTACATCACTTCACCTTGTTTTATAAAATGGGGATGATAATAGTACTTAACTCACAGGTTCATTGTGAGGCTTAAAAGAGCTATGATCTATGTACAAAACTTAGCACTGGGCCTGGCATAATAAGTGCTTGTTAGCTATGAATGCTAATAAGTCAGGCTTTCTCTCTTCTCCAAACCTAATACTGCCTTCTCATTACCACGCTCTTACCCTTATGCTCTGCCTTACAACCATGTCACCTCCAGCCAAAGAGGTCACTGAGGCAGTTAAAGGATCACTATAATAAATACTGGTTTTTGTCCGCTCCATCAAACTACTTTTGCTCTTTACTCTTCTCAAATCAAGTGGCCATTTTACACTATCTGAAAAACTGTATTAGCAAGATTATATTCTTTTTATAGGCTAGATACAAAAGACAGTGAAATTTTGTCATCTAAGAGCTAAGAATGCAATCATGAGAACCAGTTAGAAGTTTTCTCAATTTTTCAACCACAAGTAGGATTCAAAAATCTAAATTGTTTATGGTAGGTAACAGGTAAATCTTACATTAAACCTGAAGTACAGAGACTGAATTATGAGGTAATTCACTTATCAGACCATTTGTTGTAGCATTCTTGTAAACAGTGTTTTCTGTAGTACATTTTTAATCTTAATTTATAAAAATGCAACCTGGCTTTGAAAACTAGCTTTTGCCCAAATTTAGGGTCTACTTATCTTCTCAAACTCTATTGACAAAGCTAAATAGAAATTCTGTTTTCTTAAACTATAATGTATTCCTGGTATGAAGTTATGATAAGTTAGTCTTTTGTATTTGTGCAGAGAATAGCCGGTTCTCAAAAGACCTCTTTAAGATAGAAAAGTAACAAAGTATTGTGTAATGGTATGACAAGATGTAACAGTATATGTATAGTATAAAAACATTTCTTAAGCTGGTTTTATTTTCATTATACTTTTTCTTTTTAAAAAAATTAGGAGATTAAATACATTAAATCAGTGAGCCAAAACTTTTTTTTTTTTTAATGGGGTATTGGTACACGGGCTTGAGCCAATGATTACAAGGTTTGCACTGAAAACTTGCCTTCTCTTACAGCCTGCTGATCTTAAGAAGAGAATAGAATCCTTAATTGATCGGGATTACATGGAAAGAGATAAAGAAAATCCAAACCAATACAATTATATCGCATAAAACCTTGGCCTCCGAGTATTTGGTATCATATGCAGTAGCCAGTGGATAAACTAACCTGTTGATCCTATATTATTTGACTTCTTTTATACTACCAATGACCAAATGAAGCAGTGTAATGGAAATAGTTGAGTTGACTTTTTCAGTGGTTAACATGCCCATTTAAAGAGTTAATACTTAACCTTTAAGAAGAATGTTGTTGAACTCTTTGCATGTTATTTAGTATGATGTGCAGAAAATTCTTAAGAAAGTACCTGGTCTTCATGATTCCTCTTTGGAACTGGGGAAGAGGTCCTATGGCTATTAAAAAAGGAGGGGGGGGTTCTTATACACCATTAATTATGAAGCAAAGGGTTTATTTGCTTAAAATGTCATTTAAAGATACTTAAACTGCATGCAAACTTTATTTACTGTACAGAGTTCTGGATGTATTTATCAAATAGAAAAACCACCCTGGACTTGGTTGTTCACCTGTTTTGTGATTTCCCTTGAAAAGAAAAATAAGTTGTCATAGCTATTGATATTTTACTAAGTAATGTTCTGTTACACTGAAAGGGATGTTTTAAAAAAACTTATTTGGAAACAAGTTTTCAAGTAGAGGGACAGTTGCTTACATAATCTCTTGTATACACATCCTAGATGTTCTATTTATGACCATGGGATGTGTGTATATGGCTTAGCCCTGAGTTTACTGTTCTGATTAACAGGTACTTATAATAATAGCTGAAAAAGAAAATTGCTGATCAGCTGTACTGGAAGAACATGGTGGGAGAGAAAAATCCAACTCTTCATATTAAAAATGAATACAATATGAACATTGCAAAAGAGACCAAAACCCCCGTGTTTTGTAAATTTTTACAAGAGCAAAAATTCATCAACTAGTTTTCAACTTCCTTTAGTAAGACTTTAATGTTGTTTGGACAGTTTTGTCTTCAACTTGGACCAATTGTTAGATTGTTACAGGCTTCCTAGGATTTAGCATTCCTATTTTCTCTACCAAAGTTTTTTTGGGAAGCGCCCCAACTTTCCATTTTGCTAAATAAACCTTTCATCCTCCTAACTTCCTAAAGACCTAGATATAAAGATCTTCCTTTATTTTCCCCAATACCCCCTAGTTGGGAATTTCAAAATCTGTATCATGCTGATCTTAATTCCTTTCCAAAATTTCTTGAAGAGTTCTCATAGCCACTGGACATCTTCTTTTCAGGGAATGTCCTAGGATTGTTCATACATAGAAAATAGCAAAAGTATTGTTACTCAAATTGATAATGTGAGTAAAAAGGCTTCTCTTTAGCATCAGTGGGGGTTGGTTGGTTGGTTGGTTGGTTTGTTTTTGTGGGTTTGGTGGTTGGGTTGTTTTGTTTGGTTTTGTTGTTTTTTTTTGTTTTTTGCTTCCTTGTTTTTCCTTGAAGGGAATCGATCTTGGAGGAGAAGCAGAAAATTTTGTTTGGATTTTTTAAACAGAATTGCTTTGATGCTTTGGCAATAGTGTATTTTCTTGACTATTTGGAGCCATTAGGAAGAATACCTAGGATCCTAACCATGAACTGAGGAGACTTTTGGCTCTTGTATCTACTATTGATTATTTTCTTGAATTCTCAAGACCTGTGACCAGCTACTATAAAAAAGTTGCCTGTTTCTAATTGCATCAACTTGCACACTGTTAACAATATGTGGTATTTAGAATGCCTTCCTAATTCTTTTTGAGCAGCCATTGCCTATATTTTCTCAGCTTCTCCCTGGTTTCCTTGCATGAGCTCATCTGACAAGGAAATGCAGCTATTCTATTTGTCCTCTCTCCACACTGGACCAATTATGTCGTGTCCTAACTCATCCCTGATGGTCTCTGAGATATATAGACTATTCCACAAGACTCAATAGTTACTCTTAAGGAATTTTTAGGTAGAATTGGTCCCTGTTAGGAGGAGACTCTTGGTGTCACTTTTGTTATCTTGAAAGCTGGTCCCTTCCTTGAGGCTCTTAATTTTTTGAAAACTTGATGCT
>NC_138385.1:25012742-25152936 GCF_054177405.1 Leptonychotes weddellii
TTCCATGTGAATTTTAGGATCAGCTTTTCCATTTCTGCAAAAAAGGCCATTGGGATTTTCACAAGGATTCCATTAAATGTGTAGATCTCTTTGAGAGTATTGCCATCTTAATAGTATTAAGTCTTAGTTTAGACCATGAACCTAAGATGTCTTTACATTTTTTTTTAAGAACAAGCATGTGAGTGGGGGCGGGGGGGAGGGGTGGGGAGAGGGAGAGAGAATCTTTTTTTTTTTAAGATTTTATTTATTTATTTGACAGAACAAGCAGAGGGACCAGCAGAGGGAGTGGGAGAAGCAGGCTCTCTGCCGAGCAGGGAGTCCGATGTGGGGCTCAATCCCAGGACCCTGGGATCATGACCTGAGCCAAAGGCAGATGCTTAACTGACTAAGCCACCCAGGCACCTCAGGGAGTGAAAATCTTAAGCCGGCTCCACATGCAGTGCAGAGCCCAACATGGGGCTTGATCTCAACCCCAAGATCATACCTAAGCTGAAGTCAAGAGTCAGATGCTTAACTGACTGAGCCACCCAGGAGCCCCGATGTCTTTACATTTTTAAACCACTTGTTTTAGGTCTTTAAGAAATTTCTTTCAGTAGGGATGCCTGGGTGGCTCAGTTGGTTGGGCGTCCAACTCTTGGTTTCGGCTCAAGTCATGATCTCGTGGGTCGTGGGATGAGCCCTGTGTGGGGTTCTGTGCTCAGCGGGGAGTGTGCTTGATGGTTCTCTCCCTCTGCCCCAACCCCCACTCATGTGTGCACATGCTCTCTCTCTCTACAATGAATGAATCTTCAAAAAAAATTCCTTTCAGTAATATTTTGTACTTTTCGCTATACAAGTCTTTTATATCAGCCTGGTTAAATATATTCCTATGTAGTTTGTTCTTTTTGGTGCTTTTATAAATTGAATTGTTTTCTTAATTTACTTTTCAGATTGTTCATTGCTAGCATATACAATTTCTTGGAAGATTTTTATTTATTTATTTGAGAGAGTGAGCGAGAGAGAGAAGGAGCAGGGGGAGGGGCAAAGGGAGAAGGAGAAGCAGACTCCCTGCTGAACAGGGAGCCTGACACAGGGCTTGACACGGGGCTCAGTCCCAGGACTCTGGGATCATGACCTGAGCCGAAGGCAGATGCTTAACTGACGAGCCACCCAGGTGCCCCTAGCATATACAATTTTTTAAGGGATTTTATTTTTATTTTTTTATTTTTTATTTTTTAAAGATTTTATTTATTTATTTGAGAGAGAGAGAGAGCACATGAGAGGGGGGAGGGTCAGAGGGAGAAGCAGACCCCCTGCTGAGCAAGGAGCCCGATATGGGACTCAATCCCGGGACTCCAGGATCATGACCTGAGCCGAAGGCAGTCGCTTAACCAACTGAGCCACCCAGGCGCCCAAGGGATTTTATTTTTAAATAATCTCTACACCCAACATGGGACTGAACCCACAACCCTGAGATCGAGAGTCACATGCTCTACTGACTGAGCCAGCCAGGCGCCCCATATACAGTTTTTGTGTGTTGATCTTATACCCTACAACTTTGCTGAATTTGTTTACCAGCTTTAATATATTTTTGTGGATTTTTAAGGATTTTCTAGATACAGCGTCTTTGTTGCCTACAAAGAGATAGTTTTACTTTTTCCTTTCCAATTTGGGTGTGTTTTCTTTCTTTTTCTTGCCTAATTTCTCTGTCTGGAGCTTCCACTATAATGCCGAATAGAAGTGGCTAAAGCAGGCATCCTTGCCTTGTTCCTCATCTTAGGGGGAAAGCTTTCAGTCTTCCACCATTGAGAATGGTATTAGCTGTGGGGGGTTCACAAATACCCTTCATCATGTTGATGAATTTTCCTTCTATTCATAGTTTTCTGACTATCATTAAAGAATGCTGTATTTTGTCAAATGCTTTTCCTGCATCAATTCAGACAATTGTGGCTTTTTTCCTTTGTTCTATTAAATTGGTGTATTACATTTATTGGTTTTCATGTGTTGAACCACCCTTGCATTCCTGACATAAATCCTGCTTGATCATGGTATATAATCCTTTTAATATGTTGCTTAATTTGGTGTGCTAGTATTTTGATGAGGATTTTTTTTGAAGATTTTATTTATTTGACAGAGAGAGAGCACAAGCAGGGAGAGTGGCAGAGAGAGAGGGAAAAACAGGTTCCCCGCTGAGCAGGGAGCCTGATGCGGGGCTCAATCCCAGGACCCTGGGATTATGACCTGAGCCAAAGGCAGACGCTTAACCAACTGAGCCACCCAGGTGCCCATTGATGAGGATTTTTGCATTATATATTCATAAGGGATATTGACTGGTCTGTAGTAGTCTTGTGTCTTTGGCTTTTCTCTCAATAGAAGGAGTTACAAAGTGTTTTTTCCTCTTCTGTTTTTTGGAAGACTTTGAGAAGGATTGGTATTAATTCTTATATATTTAATAGAATTCACCAGTGGAGCCATCTGGTCCTGAGCTTTTCTCTATGGGGAATTTTTTAATTATTCATTCAGTCTCTTTGCTTATAGATCTGTTCAGGTTTTCTGTTTCTTCTTGAGTCAGTTTTAGTATTTTGTTTCTAGGAATTTGTTGATTTTATCTTGGTTATCCAATTAATAGGTGTATTAGTTGTTCATAGCAGCTTTTTTTCCATCCTTTTCGTTTCTGTAAGGTTAGTAGTAATGTCCTACCTTCATTTCTAATTTTAGTAATTTGAGTTTACTCTCTTTTTCTTAGTCTAGCTAAAGGCTTATCCATTTTGTTGATCTTTTCAAAGAGCCAACTTTTGGCTTTGTTGCTTTTCTCTTGTTTTTCTGTTCTCCGGTTATTTCCACTCTAATCTATATTATTCACTTCCCTCTGCTAGCTCTGAATTTAGTTTGCTCCTCTTTTCTAGTTCTTTAAGGTATAAAAGTTAGCTTATTGATTTGAATTTTATTTAGTGTAGGCATTTACAGTTATACATTCCCCTGTTGGCACTATTTTTTGCTGCATCTCGTTAAGTTTTAGTACGGTATTTTTGTTTATCTCAGCACTTTCTAATTTCCATTGTTGTTTCTTTTTTGATATATTCGTAATTTAAGAGTGTATTGTATAATTTTTACATATTGTGAACTGTTCACTTTTCTGTTACTGATTTCTAGTTTTTTCATTGTGGTCACAGAAGATCCTGTGTATGATTGAGTCTTTTTTTAATTTATTGAGATTTGTTTTGTGGCCTAACATAGATTTTTCCAGGAGAATGAATACTCCATGTGGACTTAAGAATGTGCCTAGTGTTTAAGTCCTGTTCCCTTACTGACTTTCTTCTTGTTCTATTAATTATTGAAATTGGGGTATTGAAGTCTTATTATTGTAGAACTGTCTGTTTCTCCCTTTAATTCTGTAAATTTCTGCTTCTTGTATTTTGGGACTCTGTTAGGTGTTTATACATATAGATTGTTCTAGCTTTTGGATGGGTTGACCCTTAATATATATTATTGCTCTTTGTCTCTTGTACAGTTTTTTACTTAAAAGTTCATTTTGTCTGATAGTAATAGAGCCACTCTAGCTCTCTTTTGGTTACTGTTTGCATGCAATATCTTTATACCTTCTTTCTCTTTCAGCCTATTTGTGTTTGGGATCTAAAGTGAGTCTCTTATAGACAGCCTGTAGTTAATGTTTTTTTAACCCATTCTTTCAATCTCTGCCTTTTTTAATTGGAGAGTTTAAGCCATTTGCATTTAAAATACTGACTGATAAAACTGCCATTTTGTTATTTGTTTACTATATATCTTATATCTTTTGTTTCTCAACACCTTTATTACTATCTTTAGTGTTTGAATTTTTTTTTGTAATACACTGTATGGATTCCCTTCTCATTCCTTTTTTCTCTCTCATTTTAGTTATTTTCTTGGTGGTTAGGGGATTGCAATTGACATCTTAAATTTACAACAAACTAGTATGAATTAGTAACCAACTTAGCTGTAATAGTATACAGAAACTGTTCCTATACAACTCTGCCCTCCTCCTTTATGTAGTTATTGTCACAAATTATATCTTTATACATTGTATGCCCATTAATATAGAGGTAATGTCTTTTTTATGTTTCCTAAATCAGTCTTAAGTAGCTAGTGAGATATTAAGTTGAAAATAATTATCAAAGAGTGAGTTGTTTTCGGGTATTTAACTGTTTTGTGTTGATTAAAAGTCCTTGCTGTGCATAAAGGTATTTTCTTCCTCTTTGTCAGAAGTTATTTTTTTTTTAAGATTTTATTTAATTATTAGCACTTGCACGTGGGGGGATGTGGGGAGAGGCAGAGGGAGAGAATCCCAAGTAGACTCCCTGCTGAGCACAGAGCCCAATGTGGGGCTCAATCTCACAACCCCAAGATAGATCATGGCCTGTGTGGAAACCATGAGTAGGAAACTCAACTGACTGCGCTACCCAGGCACCCCCAGAAGTTGTTTTTTAAAACATTTTCCAGGGGCCCCTGGATGGCTCAGTTGGTTAAATGTCTGACTCTTGATCTCAGCTAAGGTCTTGATATCGGGGTCGTGAGTTCAGGCCCCGCATCGGGCTCCACGCTGGGTGTGGAGCCTACTAGTAAATACAATAAGTAGATAAATAGATAATTATAAGTACATACATACACACAGACACACACATACATACATACATACCAAAACAAAACATTTTCCAGTTTTTATTAAGTACATCAATTTCATTGTTGATTTATTTAAATCATTGGTATGTTAATATCTTGTGAAAACATTTCTAAAAGATAATTGTCTGAAAAAAAATAATTGGAAATTCTTCACAGTGGTTAACATATCTAAAAGGGCAGTATGGAATTTGCTAGATTTTAAAAAGAGAACACACAAAAAAAGCAAAGGCAAATTTTCCTAGAATCAGACCTGTATGTCTGTCCTAAAACACTGGTTGCAATACAGGCCATGGAGTTGGCATTTTTCAAAGATTTGTTTCTAATTACTCTTTGAGTTAAGGAGCTTTGATTATGATGTAGAAAGGTACTGCACAAACATTTCCCCCTTTTGTCTGACTTTCATAAGTATTCTTAAAATACTTTATAATTCATAAAATGTTTAGGAATATTAACTATTCTGAACACGGTTTTGCATTTGATTACTTTAAGAGGAAATTAGATATACACGGGTCAAATGTTTTAACAATAGACAAGAGTAGCATGAAAGCCTCAAGGATCTTGAAGTGAGGCCCATGGGGGCCTCTGCTAGCCTTCTACCTCGACTCTTATGTAGGCAGTAATAAACAGAAGGTCATTTCCTTCACAGCTGAAGTGGACTAGAGAAGTCAGTTGTTCCGGACGAGTATGCAGCATCTTACATAAAACAGGTGATCAGGTTCTATCATCCAAGAATATGTATTTGGGGGATAGCAGGTTCTATCATAATACTAGAACATTCTGTTCACTAAATTTCCAGTTTATCATTCCAAAGCAGATCATTAAAATGTGCTTTTTAGGAGAAATGAGTGGGATGCAAGAAGCAATGGTGATCATATTAATTGTTGAAATGTTCATATATTCAAATAAACATGGACTGAAAGTAAAACGACTAATTTTGTTGGGTGAAGGTAAAAATAAGATTGGCACTAATAACAGAAGATGGAAAGAGTTTGGAATATAAATGTAGTAAGGCCTCTGTTCAGAAGAAGGATAAAGATACGAACTTTGGACTCTTTAAGTATGCATATTAAAATTAAAGATGCCTAGAAATCCCACTCCTAATTTATCCAAGAGGAATGAAAACTTATATTCACACAAAAGTCTGTATGTAAATGCAGTAATTTTATTTATAACTCCCAATAACTTAAAACAGTCAAACTGTCCTGCTGGTGAATAAACAACTGGTTGGTACATACATGCAATGGAATACTAATACTGCTTGGCAATTTATTTATTTTAAAGATTTTATTTATTTGACAGAAAGACAGCGAGAGCAGAAACGCAAGCAGGGGGAGTGGGAGAGGGAGAAGCAGGCTTCCTGCCGAGCAGGGAGCCTGATGCAGGGCTCGGTCCCAGGACCCTGGGATCATGACCTGAGCCAAAGGCAGACGCTTAATGACTGAGCCACCCAGGTGCCCCACTGCTTGGCAATTTAGAGGAGCAAATTATTGGGGGACCTGGCTGGCTCAGGTAGAGCATATGATTCTTGATCTCAGGGTTGAGAGTTCAAGTCCCATGTTAGGTATAGAGCTTACTTTAAATAAAAAAAAGGAACATGCTATTGATACATTCAACAATGTGGCTCTCCTATGCGTTATGTTAAATGAAAAAGCTAGAATCAAAAGGCTGCATATGGTATAATTCATTTACATTACATTGTGCAGTAGGCAAAACTAGGAGTAGAAAACAGATTAGTGATTAGCATGGGTTGGTGTGGGGAGAGGCACTTGACCACAAAGGGGATAGTAAGAGGGAATCTCAGGAGGCAATGGAACCATTTTGTATCTTAATTGTGGAGTTACACTTTGCATTTGTTAAAACTTGGACGTATACACCAAAATGAATTTTACTGTGCGTAAATTACAAGCTTTATAAGTCAGTAAGAAAAACAGGAGACTCAAAAGTGAGCAAATAATATGAATAGGCATTTCACAGAAGAGGAAACCCCAATGGCCATTGAATTTATAAAATCAATCTAATGGGGATACAAAATAAAACAGGTACAATTTCACATGTATCAGGTTGGCAAAAATGGAAAAGTCTCAGTACTAGATGACAGTTAGGATCAATGTAAACTCGATGGTGGTGATATAAATTGGCACAACTACTTTGAAAAGCAATATGGTGATGTTTTGTAAAGTCCAAGGTGCCCACATCTTAAAACTGAGCAGTTCTAATCCAAGATATATATCCTAGAGGAATTCTCACATCATGTACAAAGAAGTACACAAGAATATTTCTGTATCATCTGTAATTAGTAAAAAAACTGGAACAGACTATGTTCAACAGCACAATGGATAAATTACGATACATTTTAAAGTATATAACATTTAAACTTATAAGATTTATAATAAATGTTATATAACAGTTGAATGAATTAGTACTATATCCACAGATAAATCTCTAAAACAGTGGTGGAAAATGCAAGGTGGAATACACATCCAGTATGATACCATTTACATAAGTTTTATTTTTTTAAGTTTATTTTTTTTTAGTAATCTCTCCACCCAGCGTGGGATTGAACTCACAACCCTGAGATCAAGAGTCACATGCTCTTCTGACTGAGCCAGCCAGGTGCCCGCCCATTTATGTAAATTTTAAATAACTTATAAAAAATAAATAATTAAAATTCCTTATTTAAAATTTAAAAGTATAAATAATGCTTTATAATTATAATGTTTAAGGGCTACACATAAACATTTGAACTAGTAAAATTGCGTTAGAATGGTAAAGACCACATCCAGGACTGTGGTAATCTCTTGGGGGAGGATGAAGGGGAATAAGGAAGAGGGGTACACAGAACTTGAATTCCGTCTGTAGTGTTTTATGAAAATGTACAAACCCTATGATCAAGTGGTTCCACCCTCACATTGGAGAAACTTGCTCCGTGTGCATGAGAAGACGTGTACGTGAATATTCATAGCAGTTTCCAACCAAGTTTGTTAACTAGGTTCTTTGAATATTCTGTATTGTTGTTAATATTTTGTCTTTAGTTTTAACCTATCAGAAATTGAGAAAGGAGCATTACAATGTACCACCTTTTATCTTGCTGTAGTGACCCTCTCATGAGGTCCCAAACAATGCATTTTAAATTCTGTTTTGACTTACATTAATATAACTACTCTGGCTTTTGGCTAGTATTTGCCTGGTATGTTTCTTCATTACTTAACTGTCAGCCTTTCTGTGTTCTTATATTTTAGGGGTGTCTTTCCATTTATTTGACAATCGCTTTTAACTGGCAGATAACATCCATTTGCATCTCTGGTCACATTTATTTGTATTTGTTTCTAACGTCTTACTGGTTGCTGTCTATCTGTTCTAATTTCCTTTGCTTTTTCTCCTTTCTCAGCTTAAAAAAATTGAATTTTGTTTATGTTCTTATTCCATTTTCCCCCACTACTTAATTTGGATATTATATGTTCTGTGTCTGTTCTTTCATTGGTTACCCTTGATAGGTTAGCATGTATGCTTAACAAAGTCTCGAGTTAATATCAGTTCTTCTAGATAATATATGGATTTGAGAACACTTTAGATACTGATCACCTCTTCCCCCACTTACATGGTAGTATCCAGTATTTTAGTTGTGTCCTCTTTTTAAAAATAAACACCACAAAAGTCGCTCAGACACCACTTTCTCAATGAGGCTTACCATAGCCACTGTATTTAAAATATCAATTTACTTGTTGAATATGCTTATGGTATATTGTCTGTTTACTCCTCTAGAGCAGAGTTTAAGCTCCATCAGGGCGGAGAGCTTTGTTTTGTCCCTTGATTATCCCAAACACTTAGGTGCATTTGTTTCCTGTGGCTGCTGTAACAAATGACCACAAATTTGGTGACTTAAATTCACAGAAATTAATTCTGTCACGGTTATAGAGGCCAGAAGTTGGAAATCAGCTTCACTGGGCTGAAATCAAAGTATTGGCAAGGCCACACACCCCCTAGAGGCTCTAAGGGAAATCAGTTTCCTTGGCTTTGCCAATATCTAGAGTTGCATTCCTTGCATTCCTTGGCTCTTGTCCCCTTCCACCATCTTCAGAGCTAGCAGCATAGCATCTTCTTGGACTCTGCTTCTATCATATGGCTCTGTAATCTCCCTCTGCCTCTCTCCTATAGGGACTACTTGTGATGGCATTTTGGAACCACTCAGATAATTCAAAATACTCTCATTTTAAAATCCTTAATCATACATGCAAAAACCCTTTTTCCACATAAGGTGACATTTTATAGGTTCTAGGGATTAGGATCTGTTATCTTGGGTATACATTCAGTCTACTACAGTAGGTGATACATACTTGCTGAACAAATGAAGAAATTATTTTATGCAATGTATAAAATATATTTTTATACACAATATATATATTTTATACTTATGTATATATACAAATTATTTTATACAATATATAGTTTACATATTTTCCAATTTTTTTTCTTCATTCCTTTTGGCCTCTCAGAGTTGTTAATTCTTTTCCTTCTGATGTACATCTTTCATAAGTTTGTTTGATGTAAGTCTATTGTGTGTAAGTTTGTTTTTCCTTAACTAAAATGTTTTTGCCTTGAAATATTTTTCTAGCTGCACATTTCTTGGTTGCCTGTTATTTTTTTCTCAGCTCTTGGGAGATACTGCACTGTCTTCCATCTTCTATTGTGCTAAAGAATTTACTGCTAGCCTCATTTTTATTTGTTTACAGATGATCTGACAATCTGAGGGGGGGGAGCTCCTGTAGTTCTGTTTTTAAATTTTTGAGGAACCTTCCATACTGTTTTCTATATTGGCTGCACAAATTTACATTCCCACCAACAATGCATGCAGGTTCCCTTTTCTCCACATCCTCCCCAACACTTGTTATCACTTGCCTTTTTGATGATAGTCCTAATAAATACGCAGTGATACCTCATTGTGATTTTGATTTTCATTTCCCTGATGATTGGTGATGTTGAGCACCTTTTCATGTTTCTGTTGGCCATTTGTATGTCTTCTTTGGAAAAATGTCTATTCAGGGGCACCTGGGTGCCTCGGTTAAGCATCTGCCTTCGGCTCCGGTCATGATCCCAGGGTCATGGGATCGAGTCCCGCATCGGGCTCCCTGCTCAGTGGGAAGCCTGCTTCTCCCTCTTCCTTTGCCTCTCCCCCTTCCTTGTGGGCTCTCTCTCTCAAATAAATAAATAAAATATTTGAAAAAAGTATTTTTTTAAAAAAGGAAAAATATTCAGTTTCTCTGCCCATTTTTTAATTGGATTGTTTAGTTTTGCCTTTTGCTTATTGAGTTGTACGAGTTTTTATATATTTTGGATATATTAACCCCTTATTAGTTGTATGGTTTGCAAATATTTTCTCCCATTTTATAGGTTGCCTTTTCATTTTGCTGATGGTTTCCTTTGCTGTGCAGAAGCTTTTTAGTTCCATGTGGTCCCACTTGTTTATCTTTTCTTTTCTTTTTTTAAGATTTTATTTATTTATTTGACAGAGACACAGTGAGAGAGGGAACACAAGCAGGGGGAGTGGGAGAGGGAGAAGCAGGCTCCCACTGAGCAGGGAGCCGGATGCGGGGCTCGATCCCAGGACCCTGAGATCATGACCTGAGCCGAAGGCAGACGCTTAACGACTGAGCCACCCAGGCGCCCCTATCTTTTATTTTCTTGCCTTTGCCTATCTTCCATGTCTCTACTTAATTTTTTAAACATATGGAATACAATTAACTGTTTTAATATTCTTCTCTGCTAATTCTAACGTTTCTGCTTTTTGATAAATTGATTATTCTCATTATGGGTTGTATTTCCTTGCCTCTTTTATGATTTTGACTGGATACCAGGCACTGTCAATTTCATTGTGTTGGATCTAGAATCTTTTTGTATTTCTATAAATCTTCTTGAGCTTCTTAGTATTAATCTGCACTACTCAGGCAAGACCTATCTGTACTCTACTTGATGCCCTGTAACTCATGAGGTTTTCCATTCTGGCTGGTGGGATCAGGCACTGTTTCTGGCCTTACGTGTGCACCAGGCACTGTGTCCTCTAATTCTTTCAGATGGTTCTTTTCCTGTCTCGGGTAGCTTTCTCACCTGAATGCACTGCTTAAGTACTCTGCTGAATATTTGAGGGGCACCATCTGCAGATCTGTGTTCTCCCCTCTCTGCTGTTCTTTCTTATGTGCTCTAGCTGCCTGGGTGTCTCCAGATGCTCAGCCATGTCTCCTCAATTCAGGAATTCTGGCAGGCTGTCTTGGTCCCCCTCCCTGGTAAATAGGAACAGCTTCACAGCAAGTAGCACAGGGCCCCAAACTCCAAAGGGCCCATGTTTGGATTTACTGCTCTGTGGTCACCATCTTGAAATTCCTAATAATTTTATCTTTGTGTGTTTTGTAAGTGAAGTCCCATGGGACTGCAGAGCATGCACTAAAGGCTTGGGACTGGGGTTCGTGCATGGCCCTTTCCCCCTCTGTCTCACTGCTTCTCTGGGATAGGTTCCCTCACCCTCTGGCACCTCAGCCTCCCCCTCTCTTCCCTTGCCCAGCAACTAACGCCACCCCCTTGTCTTCAGTGGGACTTGGGCCTGGGCACAGGGAGAGTCAGAATCAGATGTCTGTCCCTGTGGCATATGAGGGCAGGGCACGGTGCCAACTGTCCCTGTCGCAGGCCGGCAGCCCACAGTACATTCAGCGGAAGATTGCACAGGGATGGGCCTCTTGCCTACTTTTATCCAGGTACCAAATCATCCTGGCCCAGAGTTTTCAGTACCCCGGGGGGCGGCTCATCCACCGTCGTTGTGGGGGTCAGATTTATGGGAAGTGCCGATTCCTTGCTCCTCTTCCTCGGGGCATCCATACAGCAGCTGGTGTGAGGGAGAAGCCAGCCGCCGGTGTGCGGTAAGCATGTGTGTGCATGCCTGTCAGAGGGCACGGCTTCTGGGCACCTCTGAGGGTCTGCGTTTGCCCTGAAAGCACCTCATGCCTGAAGGAATGCAACATTCCGTAGCACATAAAAATCACCATGACAGCTTGAGAGACTGGAAGAAAGGAAAACTTTTTTCCTGCCTTTTGAGTAAGGGCCCCTACTTTTTTTTTTTTTTTAGATTTTATTTATTTGTCAGAGCACAAGCAGGGGGAGTGGCAGGCAGAGGGAGAGGGAGAAGCAGGCTCCCCGCTGAGCAGAGAGCCCAATGCGGGGCTCCATCCCAGGACCCCGGGATCATGACCCGAGCTGAAGGCAGGCGCCTAACTGACTGAGCCACCCTGGTGCCCAGGCCCCTACTTTTTTTATTTTGTACTGAGCCACACAATTTTTGTATCCAGCCTGGGTTGGAAGGTTCACCTTTTTAACCATTTTTCAGGGATTACTTTTCCTACATTGCCTGATGTGTCCTGAAAACTTGTTTCATGCACATTCTATGGGTTTGTTGTTGTTGTTGCTGTTTCAGGCAAAGGGTTAATCCAGTCCTTGTTATTTACTGCCTCTTGGCTGGAGGCAGAAGTCCTCTACATTTTCATACATTTATCTTGTGTACTGACATCACTGTTATGCAACTGCTTTAGAAAATGTTTAATATTAGATTAATGGCAAGCTAAACTCAATAGCAATATTTGGAATCCACAGGGGTAGACACACATACACATCGGAAAGGGGGTCCAATCTTATTAAAATTTAAAACCTATAACTCCCAGGGAAATCATTTCAGGAAATTTGATCGGAATCTGTTCTTAGGTTTTTGGTGGTTTTTTTTTTTTAAGATTTTATTTATTTGAGAGAGAGAGAATGAGAAAGAGAACACATGAGAGGGGATAGGGTCAGAGGGCGAAGCAGACTCCCTGCCGAGCAGGGAGCCCGATGCGGGACTCGATCCAGGGACTCCAGGATCGTAACCCAAGCCGAAGGCAGTCGCTCAACCAACTGAGCCACCCAGGTGCCCTGTTCTTAGGTTTTAATATCTGCCCTTAGCACCCTGGCCCGTCCCAGCCAGCCCTGGATTCCAGGATAGCACAAGAAGAGTTGATCCTCAAATGAGTCATTCTGTTCAACTTCCCTAAAGATTCATGGGACAAGATACAATTAGTCATACAAGACCAATTTGTCCAAACCGATTGTCCAAAGGCCTAATCCAGAACATAGTGTTTTGAAAGGACGCACAAAACCTATCATGCCCCACACAGTCTGGCCGGGATTGCATTTGAAGGGTCAAAGTCAGCAATGGGCAATTTCCACTGAGCAGATTAGGAATGTTGCCAAAAAGCCAGGGCCGTGCAAGTGCCTAGCAGCTGGGGAGCACAATCCAAGGGCTAGAGCCACTGTTGCTGGCTCCCTTCCCCCTCCCACCAACAGAGCAAGCCTGCCCCGCTACCCTCTCCCCAGGCACATACTCCTTGGTCGTTAAGAAAGTCCAGCCCTTGTTAATGTTTGTTTGTTTGTTTTTAAGATTTTATTTATTTACTTGAGACAGAGTACAAGCGGGGAGGAGGATCAGAGTGAGAGGGAGAAGCAGGCTCCCCCTGAGCAGGGAGCCCACCACGGGGCTCGATCCCAGGATCCCGGGATCATGACCTGAGCCAAAGGCAGATGCTTAACCTACTGAGCCACCCAGGTGTCCCCCTTGTAAAGGTTCTGACCATTAGCCTTTTACCAATCAGTGAAGTAAAAGTATGGTGATCTGAGACAGAAGATCTGAGTTTACTTCTATCTCTACCACCACCTAGTAGTAGAACCCTAAGCATTTCTGGGCTTAAGCACTCCTGGACAGGGGATAATATCTGTCTCACAGGGACATTGTGAGGATTAAGTGAGAGAATGTTAAAAGTGCCTGACCTCTAATGGGCACTCAAAAAATGGTAACATATTACAAAATCTAGATGATAATATTTTGTAAAATCCTATACAGATGGAGCAAGGGGATACACAATGGGAGGGATTCACTGCCTTTTTTTATTTTTTAAGAGAATGGGACCCTTCTTTATAAAGATTGATTATCCTGGCTTTTTGCTATAACATCTTTAAATTCAAGATTTCACAATAATAGTTTTCAGAGGGCGCCTGGGTGGCTCAGTCGTTAAGCGTCTGCCTTCAGCTCAGGTCATGATCCTGAGGTCCTGGGATGGAGCCCCGCATCGGGCTCCCTGCTCTGCAGGAAGCCTGCTTCTCCCTCTCCCACTCCCTCTGCTTGTGTTCTCTCTCTCACTGTCTCTCTCTGTCAAATAAATAAATAAAATCTTTTAAAAAAATAATAGTTTTCAGAGAAGCTTAGGTTGGTAATGTGTCATAAAAGGATTGAAAAAAGACTTGGAAGGTGGGCAAAGACCTCTAGCTCTACCCACATCCCAAAATAAGGTGCTCTGGGAATTAGCCTAGGACACTTACTTCCTCAGTTGAGATAGATGATTCTTCTTGATTTTGGGGGGTAGGGGGTCTTCATAAACACAGCATACTTCACATGTTGCATGATCTCATATTTGCCCATCAGAATGTTCACTACTCAGGGCACCTGGGTGGCTCAGTCGGTTGAACATCTGACTTGATATCGGCTCGGGTCTTGATCTCAGGGCCGTGGGTTCAAACCCCATGTTGGGCTCCAAGCTGGGTGTGGAGCCTACTTAAAAAAAAGGGGGGGTTATTCACTACTCTTTATGTACATTTTTGTGCAACCCTGGTAACTTTCATATTCTAGTTTCATTTCTATTGTAACCCTAAATCACTTCTTATTGGAACTTTCAACACTCCCACTGCTTTTGTATGTATCAGATATATGTTAATAATGTTCATTAAACTGCTCAAACCTAAGCAAAACCACAGCAAACATGCCTGATGAACACCAATGCCAGAGACCAAAATGATGATCAATAACTATCTGCTAGTGATGGACAGAGTTGGTGATGTTTGCTCTCCGTACAGCTTTGTGACTCAGAAAGGTCTCGAGTAGAGAAGTTTCTGTGGATAGGGAACTTCTGTGGATAGGCATTGCATCAGGAGCTGGGAATGCAGTGGGGAGCAAGACACACCTAGTCTCTGCTCTTCCCAAATTCTCAGTCTAGCAGAGGGGACAGATCAGGAGATGGGCAATTGTCATACAGTGTGGTGAAATGAGGGGGAATTATAGAAGCACAGAGGAAGGTCACCTAACCCATACTTGGAGAGCAGAGACTTCTGGAGGAAGTGATGTCTAAGCTG
The DNA here is from genome assembly GCF_054177405.1 of Leptonychotes weddellii. NCBI lineage: Eukaryota > Metazoa > Chordata > Mammalia > Carnivora > Phocidae > Leptonychotes > Leptonychotes weddellii. Next base: position 25,027,569 of record NC_138385.1, read on the forward strand.
AGACCAAAAGGATGAGTAAAATTCAGTCAGGTAAAGATGAAGGGAAGAGGGTCCTATGTAGGGAATTTGGCCTGTTCAGGGACCTGAAAGTACTTCTGTCTTGCTGGATACAAATTGTGTTGAAGAAGGCTGGAGAGGTAAGTGAAATCCAAGCCACCCAGGACCTCCTCCTAAGTCATGGAGAGGGAGGGAGTAGTTGGGTGCTCTGGAGGGAGACACTTGGAGGCTCAGCTGTCTCTTCTACTTAGTAGTGTGAACTTGAACAAGTTATTTAAGATTTTAAGCCTCAGTTTCCTCATGTGTAAAATGAGGATAGTATTCAAATAATATCTACCTCATAGGCTTATTTAAGTGTTAATGAGATAGTGCACATAAGATGTGTTCAATAAATATTAGCAATTATTTTTTTAAAAGATTTTGCTTATTTGGGAGAGAGAGAGAGAGCACAAGCAGGGGGAGAGGCAGAGGGAGAGGGAGAAGCAGACTCCCCGATAAGCAGGGAGCCTGACTCGGGGCTCGATCCCAGGACCCCAGGATCATGACCTGAGCCGAAGTCAGACCCTTAACTGTCGGAGCCACCCAGGCCCCCCATTAGCAATTATTTCTATATGATTTCTTCTACTATGAAGTTGACATATTTTGGTTGTTGAAGACTTGGTGTCATAGATTCAGACAGGATGTATGTATGTAGTGCAGATGTATATACATTTATACACACATTTTTTCACATTACATTTTTACCTTAGTTTTGTTGATTATGAAACAGAAGTTTGTTTTTTTTTAGAGTTTTTTTTTTTTTAAGATTTTATTTATTTGCGAGAGAGAGAATGAGAGACAGAGAGCATGAGAGGGAGGAGGGTCAGAGAGAGAAGCAGACTCCCTGCTGAGCAGGGAGCCCGATGCGGGACTCGATCCCGGGACTCCAGGATCATGACCTGAGCTGAAGGCAGTCGCTTAACCAACTGAGCCACCCAGGCGCCCTGAAACAGAAGTTTTATACATTGATATAGTGCTATTTGGATTCCTTTTCTTTTCTAATTAGTCTTCCATGGCTTTAATATCTTAAACATCATCATGCGTCCACAGTGATAGTGTCTTCTGTCTTCCTCAGTGTTCTCGCTGCTTCTATGCCTTCTGGCTCTGTGAATCCAAATTGATATCCTTAGGAAAGTGCGCCCTCTGGCTTTCATCTTGTGTCAGTTCCAGAGACAATGTCCCATTAACTGTGGTCTAAGGTCCCTGCCTACTGCCTGGGAGCAGAAACCCTTAGTCCCAGAGAGCATGGAGGCTGTTAAAGCTATAGATTTTATAATAGAAAACCTCTGGCTATTATAAAATATTCTTGTCCTTGTCCTTTCAAAGGTATCATACAGCTACTAATTAATATATAGCCCACGTTAATATATCCATGGCACAAAGATGATAACATACAAAATGCCTTTCCTAGAAGAAAAGTCACAAGGATTTAGAGACCTAGGATCAAGGCCTATGAATCCACTATTACTGTGTGGCCTTGGGAAAGTCCTCCCAATTGGGCCTTCCATTTTTAAAATGAGAAAGGCTAGATCCATGTTTCATGAAATATGTTTTTTAGAATACTCTGTTAATTTTGAGGGATCACATACAAACGAGAGAAGAGGAGAGGCTACAAATAAATAGGGAAAATGAGGGTTAAACAAAACTGAAGTGTTTCTTTACTGCAAGACTTCTCAGATTTTTATAGGGCTAACACAGTATTACAAATTTGCAATTTGCAAGAACATGGCTAGAGCTTCCTAATGGCAGTCGATTGCAGAAACTTTTGCTGGCAGAGCATCCTGCAGTGCCAATATTCTAAAGAAAACATTCTTGAAAATGCTGGTCTATGCTATGATTTAATTTGGTGAATCTTCCTGATCACTGGGTTCCTTTGCTAGGTTAAGACAAGGTCAGGCAACCAATCTGCTAATGTTAGGACACCAAGTCAGTGATAAAGATAATTTGCAGCAATCAAGAACATAGCCTCTTAATAATAGTAACAAAAACAATAATAATAATAGTTCATGTTTATCGAGTGCTCTATATGCCAAGCACTGTGCTAAGTGTGTTATGCATGTTACCTCATTTCATCCTTAACAATAACCCAATGAGTTTCTATTATCATCCCCATTAAAAAATTTTTAAAGTGAATTTATTATCATTATTATTTTGAGAGACAGAGTGGGGGGGGCGGGGGGGCAGAGGGAGAGGAAGAGAGAGAATCTTAAGCAGGCTCCATGCCTAATGTGGAGCCTGACTTGGGGCTCCATCTCACACCCCTGAGATCATAACCTGAGCCAAAATCGAGTCGGATGTTCAACTGACTGAGCCACCCAGGTGCCCCTAAAAATTTTTTTTTAATTTTATTTTTAGGGTCACCTGGGTGGCTCAGTTGGTTAAGCATCTGTCTTCGGCTCAGGTCATGATCCTGGAGTTCCGGGATCCAGCCCCGCATCGGGTTCCCTGCTCAGCAGGGAGCCTGCTTCTCCCTCTCCCTCTGTCCCTTCCCCCCACCAGCTTGTGCTCTCTCTCTCTCTCAAATAAATAAATAAAACCCTTTTTAAAAATGAAAGCTGGTTATCTTCTAAAAAAAAGATTTAATTTTTTTTAAAAGATTTTATTTATTTATTTGCGACACAGAGAATGAGAGACAGAGAGCGTGAGAGGCAGGAGGGTCAGAGGGAGAAGCAGACCCCCCCCGCTGAGCAGGGAGCCCGATGCAGGACTCGATCCCGGGACTCCAGGATCATGACCTGAGCCGAAGGCAGACGCTTAACCAACTGAGCCACCCAGGCGCCCAAAAAGATTTAATTTTTATAAAAAGTATCTCTACACCCAGTGTGGGGCTTGAACCCACAACCCGGAGATCAAGAGTCGCATGCTCTCCTGACTGAGCCAGCCAGGTGTCCCCATTATTATCCTCATTTTAAAGATGAGAATACTTGAGTTTGCAGAGAGATTAAATAACTTTAGGTCTCAAAGCTACAAAATTGCAAAACTGGGATTGAAGCCCTGGCTGACTGCTGACAGGTATAATCTACTCCTGGTAGATTTATACCATGCCTAAAGCTAATATGCTATGTATGCTATAGTTAGAGTGATACTATAGCTACTTATCCAAAGTGAGACACTTTTGAGAGTGAAGGTGACTCTAAAAATAACTATGAAATTTTTGTAATATTTATTTTTTCACCAAAATTAATTTCATTGGTGTGCAAAAACCACAGTCAAAAGTAAACTCCTTTGTTAAAAAATGAAAATAAAATCTGTGTATATTAAAGCAAGATATAAATCATTTATATTGATTATCTGAATTTTTTAAAAGATTTTCTTTATTTGCCAGAGAGCACGCACGCACGACCAGGGAGAGGGACAGAGGAAGAAGCAAACTCTGCACTGAGCAAAGGGCCCGATGCGGGACTCAGTCCCAGGACCCTGGGATCATGGTCTGAGCCGAAGGCAGACGCTTAACCAACTGAGCCACCCAGGCGCCCCTATCTGAATATTTTTAAATAGCACAAGTAGAATAATTATTATTAGTACATATTCACATGATTTGATCAGCTTCTTATAATGTATCACTGGTATTTTTGTGAAGAAAGTATTTTTTCAATATGGTTTTATTATTTAAAATTTTTAAAAATAAAATTGCAGTAATTTTCAAACTTGCATTTTATGGCTAAGAAGTTTGAAATTGTTCACACCTTCAATTGGCTCATATCTGTAAAGCATAATTTTTAATTGAGAAAATACTGTGTCTGCACGTGCTGAGGTGCCCTGCAACTCATTAGGTTCTACTAGAGATTATTCACAATTACATTTTTTAAAACATTGAAATGTGTAAATAATCCCAAATCTTCTCACAAAAACTGTCTCTTCAAAGTATCATTCTTCAACAAATGTTTTCACAAGACAAAACTCATTTAAAAAGTTGTCTGTAGGGGCACCTGGTGGCTCAGTCATTGGGTGTCTGTCTTCGGCTCAGGTCATGATCCCAGGGTTCTGGGATCGAGTCCCACATAGGGCTCCCTGCTCGGCGGGAAGCCTGCTTCTCCCTCTCCCACTCCTCCTGCTTGTGTTCCCTCCCTCGCTGTCTCTCTCTCTGTCAAATAAATAAATAAAATCTTTAAAAAAAAAAAAAAGTCATCTCTATGTTTCTTTTGGAAATTTCACCAAATTTGGATACTGAAAGTCATAGGCCTTCTCAAATTTTGTTTTGTTCAGATACAGAATATAAACGTACCCAATTAAAATTTTATCCAATTAAGAAATAAGAGCTCTATCAAAATGTCAAGTGTCTTTTCACAAGTCAGGATATCCTAAAGCACAATTATAGAATTTCACAATTTAGTCCTATTTGTTGCTCACTGTAATTTGTTCCAGTCCTTTTTTGGGAAACATTTTAATGCCTTCCTGTTTTCATTAACTGCAATTCGCTAAAAGCTTCAAAAGCCAAAGGGATTTTTTTTAAGCACTCTATGTGTTGAATATTTTGATTAAATATTTCCAAGTGATGGTGAACAAAATAACCTGAAATTTAGAGAACTCTCTTTTTAAAAAATCCAGTGCCATTGTAGGAGACTTAAGTGGAGTAACAAAGTAGTTCTTCAGAAGCTCAAATGCTTCTAAAATCTGATGCTGCCATGCTAAGTCTTTCTTATTTTGGGGGAAGTCAACATGAACTTTGTCACATACAAAAAATGTTCAGACACTAATTGTGTCTATAGAAAAAATACATTTGTAAATTTGACACTACAGCTTTGTCCATTGGTAAAATACTGCAGTTTGTTTGGGGGCGCCTGGGTGGCTCAGGCGGTTCAGCCTCCGACTCTTCATTTTGGCTCAGGTTATGATCTCAGAGGTCCTGAGATTGCCTGCAGGCTCCGCGCTCAGCAGGGAGTCTGCTTCAAGAGTCTCTTCCTCTGCCCCTACCCCCACTCGCTCTCTTGCACGCATTCTCTCAAATAAATAAATAAATCTTTGAAAAAATATTGCAGTTTGTTTGGATGCAGTTATCAATTATATGTGTACTATAACCAATCTCAATAATGTTCCTGTGCTATAGATTTCTTCATTGAGTAAAAATGTTATTTTTACCACAACATTTTCCTCTGCTAGAATTTATGTTCATATTATCACTGAAAAAAAAATTTATTAACTTCCAAAATTGTTATTTGATCCGAAACATTGCATGGGATAATTGAACTATTATTAATTTAACTTGTATTTGAAGCACCCAAACACACTGGTGTAAAGTTGGTGCATGGAACCATTTGTTTGCCAAATTCAGCCAACACTTTAACAGCTACTGCTTCATTTTTCATACATACACAAGGAAATTTAGAATAAAAAAATAAGCGGGCGCCTGGGTGGCTCAGTTGGTTAAGCGACTGCCTTCGGCTCAGGTCATGATCCCGGAGTCCTGGGATCGGGTCCCACATCGGGCTCCCAGCTCAGCGGGGAGCCTGCTTCTCCCTCTGACCCTATCCCCTCTCATGCTGTTTCTCTCTCTCTCTCAAATAAATAATAATAATAAAAAAAAGCTTTAAAAAAAAATAAGCAAAATGAATTTAGAACAACCATTTGATCTTGAAAAGTTATGCTTCACAGCATTATATGTAAATCTTCTGTATCTGCATGTGATCCTTAAGCACATTATTAAAATAACTACCAACTTCTTTTTTATTTTAATTCCAGTATAGTTAACATATAGTGTTATGTTAATTTCAGGTGTACAATTTAGTGATTCAACAGTTCCATATGTCACCCAGTGCTCATCACAAGTGCCCTCCTTAATCCCCATCCCCTATTTCCCCCATCCCCTGACCCTCCTCCCCTACCTATCAGTGTGTTCTCTAGAGTTAAGAGTCTGTTTGTCTCTCTCTCTCTTTTATTTTTTTCCTTTGCTCATTTTTTTGGTGTTTCTTAAATTCTACAATGAGCGAAATCATATGGTATTTGTCTTTCTCTGACTGACTTTTCTTAGCATTGTACTCTCTAGCCCCATCCATGTCATTGCAAATGGCAAGATTTTCTTCTTTTTAATGTCTGAATAATATTCCACTGTGAATTAACTACTGACTTCTGAGGTAGATGCTGATGTTTCGTCAGCAGATAGGTGTCCTCTGGTTTTTGTGTGACCAGTTATATCACTGTGGCCCACATGGGTGGCGGACGTCAGCAGACATTTTGTGTGAGTTACATGTAAATCGTTAAATTCAGTACCTAAATTTTCATAAACACATATGTTCATTTATTTGTGCTCATTAGTGCGAAGAGGATTTATTGCAAAATAGAGAAGCATTATCAGTCAGTAAAATAAACAGTTGTAGATTTATACCATGCCTAAATTACGTAACCACTGTTGCAAGAACGTTCAGTTCTCTCTATATGCTATATGGCAGGGCTGCTTAGCCTCTATTCCCTACACTATTTCATGTACACCTAACCTGTAATTTCCCACATCTCCCACTGACCCTGCCACCTGGTGAGCCGATAGCTTGTGTGGCTGGCATCTGGAACTCACAGGCCAAGGAACCACTGGCTGGTATTCCAAGGGACAGGCAGCTGGGCAGTGTCAAATACTTCCTCCACCACTACCTGCGACCTGAGGTTGTTAGGTGTCCCTAGCTGCTATTTCCTGGGCACATTTTCTTTCATCAGTGAGCTCCCTGCCTGCTTTTCCTGATGGGGACGTTAAGAAAGATGGTAAGGAGGGGCACCTGGGTGGCTCAGTCGGTTAAGTGACTGCCTTCGGCTCAGGTCATGATCCTGGAGTCCTGGGATCGAGTCCCACATCGGGCTCCCTGCTCAGCGGGGAGTCTGCTTCTCCCTCTGACCTTCCCCCCTCTCATGTGCTCTCTCTCTCTCTCATTCTCGCTCTCTCAAATAAATAAATAAATAAATATTTTTTAAAAAAAGAATCAGAAGCACATATAAATACAGGGAACAAACTGGTGGTTGTCAGAGGGTTAGGAGAGGTAGGTGTGGATGGGCAAATAGGTGAAAGGGATTAGGAGGTACAAACTTCCAGTTATAAAATAAATAAGTCACAGGGATGAAAAGTACAGCATAGGGGATATAGTCAATAATATTGTAATAACTTTGTATGGTGACAGGGTAACTAAACTTATTGTGGGGAGCATTTTGTAATGTCTAAAATTGTCAAATCACTATGTTGTATACCTGAAACTAATGTAATATTGTATGTCAACTATACTTCAATTTAAAATGAAAATTGTTTAAAGTATGAGACAAATGCTAAATTGGATGAAATGCAGGACAATGGGTGCCTCTCTTCTCTATCTGCACTCTCTTCCTGGGGGATCTTCATCTAGGTCCATGGCTTTAAAAACCATGCTAATCGCTCTTGAATCTATATCTGCAGCTTCGGCTTTTCCCTTATACCCAGAATCATATCCTCACTTGCCTATTCAACATATCCACTTGGATGTTTTAGATTCATTTCAAAATGAACATGTCTAAAGAGGAACTGTAGCCTGGGTTTGCATCTTGACTCTGAAACTTACTAGCTATGTATTGTTGGTTGCTTTTATGTGACTTAATTTCCTTATTTCTAAAATGGGATTTTTTTTTAAAGATTTTATTTATTTATTTGACAGAGAGAGAGATAGCAAGAGCAGGAACACAAGCAGGGGGAGTGGGAGAGGGAGAAGCAGGCTTCCCGCTGAGCAGGGAGCTCGATGCCGGGCTTGATCCCAGGACCCTGGGATCATGACCTGAGCCAAAGGCAGACGCTTAACGACTAAGCCACCCAGGTGCCCCTAAAATGGGAATATTAAACCTCTGGGGACCTTGTAGAGTTGTGTTAGTCAATGTAAAGCTTAGAACAATATTTGGCACATATTAAACATTCCACTCAATAAATGTTGGCTATTATTATCTCTATCCCCTGTTTGTTTTTTTCATAAAGCAATAAAACTTGAAATTATTTTGTATGTTTACTCGATTCTCACTAGTCTTCCCTACTAGAATGTAAACTTCTTTTTTTTTTTTAAGATTTTATTTATTTATTTGACACAGAGAGACACAGTGAAAGAAGGAACACAAGCAGGGGGAGTGGGAGAGGAAGAAGCAGGCTTCCCACTGAGCAGGGAGCCCGATGTGGGGCTCGATCCCAGGACCCTGGGATCATGACCTCAGCCGAAGGCAGACGCTTAACAACTGAGCCACCCAGGTGACCCTAGAATGTAAACTTCTTGAGGAAAGAGACAATATTTGTCTTATTCATCACTGTATCTTCAGTACCCACCACAGTTAGTGCCTGGCTCATAATAGGTGCTCAATAAATATTTGTTGGAATGAATAAATGAATGAATGAATGAGTGAATGAAATAACTGCATGACCCAACTTAAGGGTCCTGAAGCAGAGTTTTCTGTCTCTCCTTCTTTCTAATGTGTTATATTTGGGAAATAATGGGGAGGAATGTTGGGAGTAGTTGTATTATATGGGGTTGGGGGATGGTTTGTGTATCAATTACCTAATATAAGTAACCACTAGCTCTATAGACTTTTCTACTACAGGACTTCTTAACGTGTTTTGTGCCATGCACCTCTTTAAGAATTTGATGAAGGGGGCGCCTGGGTGGCTCAGTTGGTTGAGCGACTGCCTTCGGCTCAGGTCATGATCCTGGAGTCCCGGGATCGAGTCCCGCATAGGGCTCCCTGCTCAGCGGGGAGTCTGCTTCTCCCTCTGACCCTCCTCCCTCTCATGCTCTCTGTATCTCATTCTCTCTGTCTCAAATAAATAAATAAAATCTTTAAAAAAAAAAAAAAAGAATTTGATGAAGGTTATGGACCCTGACATAGAATAATGTTTTAAATGCATAAAATAATATATATGAGATTACAAGGAAACCAATTATATCAAAATACAATTATTAAAATATTTAATAATATGTGATGTAATATGTGCTTCTCTCTTAACACATTAAATAGCAAGATCTAGGGGTGCCTGGGTGGCTCAGTCGTTAAGCGTCTGCCTTCGGCTCAGGTCATGATCCCAGGGTCCTGGGATCGAGCCCCGCATCGGGCTCCCTGCTCAGCAGGAAGCCTGCTTCTCCCTCTCCCACTCCCCCTGCTTGTGTTCCCTCTCTCGCTGTGTCTCTCTCTGTCAAATAAATAAATAAAATCTTAAAAAAAAAAATAGCAAGATCTAGAGATGTAAAAAGTAACAACGCTGAAGTACTGATGAGCATAAACTACGTGTGCAGATACTGACAATAATAGTCATGTGATATAAAACACAGCCACGGTTTCTCTTGGTTTTGACTAAGTCACAGGTATTGCTAAATTTACTGTGGGTTGTTGCCTATATCCATGATTTAAGGAAATCCTCAATTTCAGTGAAAGACTGGTTCAGATGAAGCTGCTGTTTTTTCCCATCCCAGTTCATGAGCCCCTCTGAACTCCATCTATGGACCCTAGGTTAAGGACTCCTGGCTTAGAGTCAGGGAGTTCAGGACACTGACTAGGAGAAAACCTAGTATACCTGTATTTATTTCTGTAACTTAGGATCCCATTTGGATTGTCCTTTCTTTACCACATCTCCTTGATATGTGTTACTACATTGTTGCTTTACCCCCCAGTGTGGTGGACACAGAGAATATACCGTCCTGATCACCATTCGAGGAAGGGCTTGCTGCCCAGCTGTGGGACGTGTGCTCAGACACCCCTGTCAGCCCCTGAGGGTCTGCATCCACTTCAGGTCGTGAGGTCATGCTCTTCCTGGGACAGCCCGCATCCCGTGATTGAAAGAGAGGGGGGTATAAAGGCCTGTTGTGGGATACTCTGATGGGCAAGACTTGTTCCAGACCTCCCTGTGAGTCAGACAAGGCTTTGTTAGGCTGGCATCCCTGTTCAACTTTTCCCTCTGCCCAATCCCGCCTTCCACCCATTTCTTTCACAGATACTGATCTCTAAACATCTTGCCTCAGCATCTGCTTCTGGAAAACCCAATCTGTCACACCCCACTTCCCGCCCTTAGAGCAACTACAACCTAAGTCCCCAAAGTGTGGGGCAACACTTCAGTGCAAACTGAGACGCTCACACTGACCTCCATGCCAGGGGACCCAACCTAGCTTTCCCACCCTGTGCTTCCCCAAGATGTGCTACTTTGGCAGGCGGATTATTCTGAGCTGAAAACAAGGCTCAAAAGACTCGAGAAGAAACATTGACCTCCCGGCCTAACTGCCTAAAAGAGTTGGGATAAGGGACCTTCTCCAGGAAGAAAGTGACCACCATAGATAACTACAGTATATTATGAATTAGGGGCAGCAGACAGAAAAGAATTTAGAAAAGTCCCTTTGTTAAGATTCCTCCCTGTGTCCCATTGTTTCTAGATGGCCCAGCAAACATTTGTCTACCAAACATTTACTTTCTCATCTTCCTGTGAGTTGCTTTCCTTCCCTTTCCTAGTCCCAGGCCCCTGCCCCCTTCTCCTTAGCTCAGGACACATTTATACCTCATTTTGCCCAACTATCTGGAATCTCATATGTATGTAGGTTCCCCGTACTTACATAATCAAATTTTATTTTCTCCTATTAATCTGTCTCATGTCAATTTAATTCTTAGACCAGCCAGAAGAACTCTGAAGGGTAGAGGAAAATCCACCCCTCCAACACCTATATCCTGCCCCAGAGCCCCAGGTAAGGCCCTGTTGTTGAACTGGGGGACACGACGCAGGGAAAGCCTCATAGAGTGGGCTGAATTTGAGGTGAACGTTTCAAAGTAAGGAGAGAGACGGGGGAAGAGAACCAAGACCCACCTAGTTTACCTCTTATGTCTCAGGCTATCTGCTAGGAACTTGTTTATTTCACCAATGCTCTGCTCACAATGACACTGTGGGGTAGGTGGCTCCACCACCCCCAATCACAAAATAAAAATAAATCCAATGATTGAATGCAGTACTTACTATCTATAGGGTACTCTCCTGAGCCTTCACACTCATTATTATCTCATTTATTCCTTCAGGGTCTGCAAGGCCTGGGAAGCCTTCAGATTTTGGAGACATTCACCAGCTCCCACCCTCTAGTACCAGGGTTCCATGGACTTCGCTTAGGATTAACATTTGTGATAACCATTCTACCAGCAATTCCACAAGAATACTCCCATGCAGCAGCCCAGATTTGAGCACCTCCCACCCAGGATAGAGGCCAAATGATCTCTCTTTCTGTTCCTCCTCTGCTGACCCTGATTTACTCAGGACCCTGTGAGGAAGCTGAGGCTCAGAGAAAACAAGGGACTTACTGCTGCTCCCACAGCTGAGTGGCGAGAGTTTGAGCTCAGACCTAGGCCAGCCCGACTCCTTAGCCTGTTTCCTGACACTGGTGATGTGTTACCTCTACTGGGCAGTGATGTTTCTTTTTTTTTTTTTAATGATTTTATTTATTCATTTTAGAGAGAGCGAGAGAGCACAAGCAGGGGGAGGGGCAGAGGCAGAGGGAGAAGCAGACTCCTTGCTAAGCAGGGAGCCCGATGCAGGGCTCCATCCCAGGACCCTGGGATCATGACCTGAGCCGAAGGCAGACACTTAACCGAATGAGCCACCCAGGTGCCCCTGGGCAGTGATGTTTCTTTTCTGTTTTGTTTTTTTTTTAAGATTTTATTTATTAATTTGAGAGAAAGAGCACAAGCAGTGGGGTGGGAGGGGCAGAGGGAGAGGGAGAAGCAGACTCCGTGCTGAGCAAGACCCTGGGATCATGACCTAAGCTGAAGGCACACGCTTAACTGACTGAGCCACCCAGGCGCCCCTCTTTTCTGTTTTTGAGGCCCGATGGCACCGTGTTTTCTTAGGTGTCACAACCATAGTAAATAAAGTACTAATGAAATGTCCTCATTTAGGAAAAACTTTGCAGGTAAAACCATGTGCCTATATTTACAGAAATTTAAGGCTTTAAAATAAATAACAGTTAACTCACCAAGAAAAGGCAGGAGATAACGATTTTTTTTTACTACTCAGTGACATAGATAAAAGAAATGTATTTTTGCATTTTATCAGTTCCTTAATTTTGATTACCATTTATTACTTCTCTACATGTGCTCCTTTTTAAAAGCTTTGTTGAGGTATTATTGACATTCAATACACTATACATATTTAAAGTGTACAATCTGATGAGTTTTGACGTATGTATATACGCGACACAATGTCATTATGTCGAAGTTGGCTAGAGCCAACCCAAGAGAGCACTAGGCTTTGGTGCAGGTTCTTGCGCTCGTAAAGGACACCAGGTGAGTAAGTACGCCAGGTAAAGACTTCAAAGCAACTACTGCCATTGAACTCAGAAGTAACCAACTTTAGACATAAAGGCCAGCACTTTATTGTTCTTTCCTCCAAGAGGCCATAATTAACTGGTAAGGATTGCATTCCACTCTTGGCGCCAAAGCTAAGAATAAAACAGCATCACACAGCAAAAACAAACCGCATTTAGAAGCTAGGCCTGCAGGGGGAAAAAGCTCCTGGAGACGTGCCTAGAAAGCGGCAAAGCCTGCGGAGTCACGAGCTGAAAGTACAATAGTCGCTTTGCCGAGCAAGGTCTCCTTGACCGCTGGCCGCGAGCGCAGCCTGCCACAGCTGCAGCCGGCCCTCCAAAGGTACCAAACGCAGGAGACACCCAAGGCCAATGTCTCGTCCGGCTCGCTGCGCTGCTGTTCCCGAAAGGCTGGCCCGCAAGGGCAAAGGCGCGCCTGCCCGCCCGGATCCCGCTCCTTCCACCACCCCTCTGGCTCCGGCCCGCCGGGTCCGCCGGGTGGAGGAGCCGAAGGACAGATTCAACCGACGCCCCCCGCGCCTGTAACAATACGAAGAAGGGGGGGTAGGGGAGGCAAAGCTCACCACTTCTGGTTTAGTTTCGTTTTTATTAAAAACTTCACGTGATTGCCCGACTCTTGACTCAGCGATTTCTCCAAAGAGCCTCCTTTAATTTATTGGTTTGTCATCACCGCCTTCACCCTTTCTCGTACAGTCCTACCTACCAATTTCGGACATTTAAGCGGCACTCTCCCATTCGATACAACGAACAAGTAAATTAGCTGTTCGATTCATTTAGCCAGTTCATTTCGCGCCCGCAAAATGAGAAGATAGCGGTTTTAAATAATCGCCTAAGTGATTCCCTCGTTCCCCACGGAAGCAACTGCCACACGTTTTCTTAAAAGGATCATCGGGGTTTGTTTTGTTTTGTTTTTTCACTCTTCTACCTTAGTTCTGGATTATTATAGATCCATTCTTAAGTAAAAGGGAGAATTAGATAAAGACTTAATAAACAGTTGTCCCGGAACTTTCTCTCCCTCCCCCGGAGATACACCCCAATAACGACAATTCAGATAAGTTTTGAGCCAATTGAATTTTTAGAATACAAAGCTTGGTTTTTGTTTTTAAACATTTTATTTTAATCTTTATTTTTTATTGTTTTATTTTGTTTTAAGTTTATTTATTTACTTTAGTCACCTCTACACCCAATGTAGGGCTCGAACTCACAACGCAGAGATCAAGCGTTGCATGCTTCTCCGACTGAGCCAGCCAGGCGCCCCTTATTTTAATCTTTATAATGAAAATAATACTCATTATAGAAAATGTGGACAATCAGACAATTCAAAAGACAAAAAGTCTATTATTTACAGTCTCAATGCTCGGGAACAATTCCTGTTAATAATTTGGTGTCTTTCCAGTCTCTTTTATTATGGAATTAAAAAAAAAACATTTTAATTGTTGGAAAGAAAAATTCTCCTCTACCATTCAAGGATCTTTTGGCTGGTCTAAGAATTAAATTGACAAGAGACAATTGAACAGGAAAAAGTGAGACATCAGACAGATTAACGTGAGACAGGTTAACAGGAGGGGACTCCACAAGAAAATGAGAGCCCAGGCAGTTAGGCAATTGAGGTTTATATGCCATCTAGTATTAAGGAGAAGGGATTAGGGTTCTGGATCTTCAAAGGGAAGAAGACAATTCGTAGGAAGATGAAAAAGAGTAAATATTTGGTGAACAAATGTTTGCTGGGTCATACAGAAACAATGGGACATAGAGAGGAATTTCTTTTTTAAAGATTTTATTTATTTATTTGAGAGACAGAGAATGAGAGACAGAGAGCAGGAGAGGGAGGAGGGTCAGAGGGAGAAGCGGACTCCCCGCTGAGCAGGGAGCCCGATGTGGGACTCGATCCCGGGACTCCAGGATCATGACCTGAGCCGAAGGCAGTCGCTTAACCAACCGAGCCACCCAGGCGCCCAAGAGGAATTTCAATGAACAGATTTTGCTAACTTCCTCCGTGCCCACCACCCCTACTTAATATTATAATGTAGGTATCTAAGGGGACTGTTCCCTTCCTGGAGCGGGTCTTCTGTCTAAATTCTTTTAGGTGGGCGCCTGGGTGGCTCAGTTGGTTAAGCGACTGCCTTGGGCTCAGGTCATGATCCTGGAGTTCCTGGATCAAGTCCCGCATCGGGCTCCCTGCTCGGCAGGGAGCCTGCTTCTGCCTCTGACCCTCCCCCCTCTCATGTGCTCTCTCTCTCTCATTCTCTCTGTCTCAAATAAATAAATAAAATCATTAAAAAAAATTAAAAAAAAATTCTTTTAGGCAGTTAGAGGGGAGGCAGAAAAGACTTCTTGAGTCTTCCATTTCTTAAATATAATCAGCTTAAAATAATCCACATGCCAAAGAGACACGTTTTGGGGTGGCAAATATTCCTCCCTTACATAATTATACAATTTCTTTTCCAACTGTCCCCCCTCATGACAACATTAGCATCTTCCCATTACATTAAGAATACAACTTTTTTTTTTTTAAAGATTTTATTTATTTATTTGACAGAGAGAGAGATAGTGAGAGCAGGAACACAAGCAGGGGGAGTGGGAGAGGGAGAAGCAGGCTTCCCGCTGAGCAGGGAGCCCGATGTGGGACTCGATCCCAGGACCCTGGGATCATGACCTGAGCCGAAGGCAGACGCTTAACGACTGAGCCACCCAGGCGCCCAAGAACACAACTTTTAATAACCGTTTAATAGTCCACCGTATTAATGTAACGTGCATCATTTAATCCTCCATTTTGTGACATTCAGGTTCAAAATTTTCAATTGAGCCAACTCTTTAAAATAACCCGGAGGTAAATTCTTTCTGTGAAGTGAAGCATCCTTTGAAATGCAAGTGGACACTCTCAGATCCAATCTATTTTTACAAGCTGAGGGGTGAAAAACTTTTCCTTTTTTCCCTTCTATGATTCTTTGCCTGGCCTAATAATCAAATTGACATAAGACAGATTAACAGGAGAAAAATGAACAAATAAAAATTCGAGACCCCCAGGCAGTCAGGTCCTAGAGTATCATCCTTGGCTGAGGAGAAGTGGGTAGCAGCCTGGGGCTTCAAAGGGGAGGAGGACACTTCACAGGAAGATGAGAAGAGCAAATGATGGGTAAACAAATATTTGCCATGCCATACATCTTTCTGATATAAAAAGTTATCTCTGGGGGCGCCTGGGGGGCTCAGTCAGCTGGGCGTCCGGCTCTTTTTTTTTTAAAGATTTATTTATTTATTTATTTGAGAGAGTGAGAATGAGAGAGAGAGAGTGTACATGAGAGGGGGGAGGGTCAGAGGGAGAAGCAGACTCCCCACTGAGCAGGGAGCCCGACGCGGGACTCGATCCCGGGACTCCAGGATCATGACCTGAGCCGAAGGCAGATGCTTAACCAACTGAGCCACCCAGGCGCCCCAAGGGTGTCCAACTCTTGATTTCGGCTCAGGTCATGGTCTCAGGGTTGTGAGATCCAGCCCCACATCGGGCTCGCGCGCTTAAGATTCTTTCTCTCCCCCCTCCCTCGGCCCCTCCCCCATCTCTTTCTTCCTCTCAAAAAAAAAAAAGTTATCTCTGGTAATAGCTGTCTTCCAGGTACAGGCATCCTATCTAAATTCATTTAAGCGGTTAAGGGGGAGGTAAAAAGCTTTGCCTGAGTTTGCTGGGTTTTAATTGCCTTCAGCTCAAACCATTCCACATGCCCAAGTGACACACGTTGGGGTATTGTATTCTGTTCCCCTCCCTAAATTTTTGAGTTCTCATTTATTGGGTTTATGTAAGGCAAAACACACCTGAGCTTTTGCTTAAGTTTGGCGGTTGTTTGAGGTTTTCCTACAAATGTATGTTGGACAACCCCTAAAACTATTGTTCTAACCATCTTCTGTGTTTTTCCCAAAGCGCCTCAATACATCCATAAGCACCTAGATCAGTGGAAGGAGTGGTTTAACTCCTTTCTCACTCATTCCTGTCCACTGAGTCCAGGAGAGAGATGTGGAGAGAATGGGCAACCACTAGGACGGCAGTCAGTGCTGAGGAGGGGAGAGCTGGGCTGAGCACCCGGGGATGTGCCCCCAAGTGTTAACAGCCCCGCCAGTCAGAGTGAAATCCAACTTGTGTGTCGTACTGGGCAGGCCGATTGTGAGTCACACAAGGTCTTATAAAAGACATTGTCAGATAAAGACACAGATTCCTGCACTTGGTGTCCTTAGCATTTTAATAGAGGAAGACAGACCCTAAACAATAAACATAATAATAAAGAAATTATATTTTATGTTAGGAGGAGACAAGTGCTGGGGAAAAATGGGCAAGAAAAGGGAGTTTGAAAGTGTGTGTGCGTGTGTGTGTGCGCGCATGTGCGTGTGTGTATTAAATAGGGTAGTCAGGGTTGGCTTCAGTAAGAAAGTGGCAGGTAAGCAAAGACTTGGAGGAGAAACGAGAGAGTTCATCATCCAGATATCTGAAGAAAGAATGTTCCGGAGAAAACAGCCAGGGTAGAGCCCTGGAGTGGAACTGCACCTGAACAGCAAAGCGGCTAACACACATGGAGAGGGGCAAAGTTTATTGCTTACATGAGTGAATGGCTAGATACCCGATTGCAAAGCAAGGTGTTAGCAAGGACGAAAACAACCCTACCCGCAGGGCAGATGGAAGGTATGAGGGCTTGAGCAGCTGCTGAGTTGGAAAGAAGTTACCAGATGGAGGTTCTGGGTAGGCTTCCTGGGACTTGAGGGGTGGAAGGTGTGGGGAGGGCAGACAGGGCACATAAAACAGAGCCATGGCCTCAAACTGCTCCACAGTGGTTGCCAAGACTCGCAGGTTTCTAGAAGGCTAGATGAGAAACCTGTCTGGAGACCATCGAAAACTGGCATTTGCTCTTATTCTGGGACTTCTAAGTAGCAAAGGAAGCAAATAAACCGACCCAAACCCCAAAACAACAAACTACATTTTTCCGCCAAAATCTTATAAAAGCCAACTTCAGGGGCAAAATACTCAGGGACCCACCTCTCCTTCCCTAAAATCTGCGAGTCTTTCCCTACAGGGGTTGTTTTATTAGTTTTCTGTTGGCTGCTTTGATAGATCACCACAAACTTGGTGGCTTAAAGCCACACGTATTTATGATCTTATAGTTCTGGAGGCCAGAAGTCCTAAAATCAAAGTGTCAGCAGGATTGCATTCCCCCTGGAGGCTCTGGGGGAGAATCTGTTTTCCTGCTTTTTCTACATTATATAGGCTGCCCGCATTCCTTATCTTGTGGCCCCTTTCCTTTCATGGTATCGCCGTCCTTTGTATTTTCATTTATGGTAAATTCCCTCCTCTAACAACTTGTGAGGCACAAGGAATTTCAGAAAGCTACCGGATCCAAGTTGATAGAGCACTTAGAGGTCATCTGATCTAACTTTTCTATCGGTGCTGAAACTCATTCTACATTTTTCTGGACAAATGCTCATTCGGCTTCTCTTTTAAACACTTGTGGCAACTCAAAACAAGTCACTATGAGTTAGTACTTGTTAAGGTCTTACTGTTAAACAGTCTTCCTACTGAACAGAATCCTGGCTCCTTGTAACTCCAAACGAACCTTCCCATTTCCTCTCCGGAGCTCCAGAGAAGAGTCTTTCTCTTCCCCGTGTTTGCCCTGTAGGTAGGTATTTGAAGACCGCTACCCCCGCTAAGACCTGTTGTCCAGCCTGACCATGTGCCCGTGGGGAGATTTTCTGGTTCCTCTCTACCCTGGTCTCCCTTTTCTGGAGGCTCTCTAGTTTAGTGCCCTGAAACTGTGGTACCCAGAACTGAATATATGACTCTAGGGCAGAATCCACTGGGATAGCACCTTCTTTGACTTGAGCTTGCTTTCTTTCTTTTAAAGATTATTTTATTTGAGAGGGAGAGCGAGAGAGCACGAGCTGAGCATGGAGCCTGACACGGGGCTCAATCCCAGGACCCTGAGATCATGACCTAAGCTGAAATCAAGGGTTGGATGCTCAACTGACTGAGCCACCCAGGCACCCCTTCCCCCTTCTGATTTGTAACAGCTACTTTCTTCTGTTAGTTTTCTGTTAAAAGTGTATTTTTAAGCAAGTGAAAAATGCACCACAGAATTTTCTGGTTATAAAATGTAGCCCACAGACCACTTACATCTGACCCACCTGGCTATTTTCTAAAAATGCAGACCCCTGGGCCCAACTCAGACTCAGATTCTCCAGTAGTGAGGCTCAGGAGTCATCATTTGACATTAAACCACAGGTCATTCTTATGGACTCTAGAGTTTAAGCACCCTGCTTTAGGACTTCCACACAGCGATCTACAGCAGTGGGTCTCAACTCTTCACACCTCTCATGCCCAGACCACGCCTCCTATTAAGTCAGACTCTCTGGGGGTGGGACCCGGGTATCTGTAGGTTTAAAAAAGTTCCCCAGGTGATTCTAATGTGTAGCCATTACTGAGAAACACTGATTTTTATGTTCTCCAGTATAGATTTGAGGGTCAAATAACCTTTAACAACTTGTCAGACCTCAAGAAAACCCTTTGAGCTCATAAAATGTCACCTGTTTACTTTGGACCTCGAGTTACCTGTCCTAGGGTAAAAATGAACTCCTTGTAAGGAGAGACATGAGGTGCCTCTTAGTCAGCACTAAAAACGTCAACAGTAATTGCCATCATTTTTATTCCGACAAGGAAGGTTGATGACCACCATATGTGTGGGACAGCGTTTACAGCGTTATGTACTGCTGAAAATGCTGGGGGTAAATAAGCTACTAGAAGGCATGTTCCTCAAGGAACTTAGTCTAGTTGGAGAGTCCAAATGAACCCAGGAGAACCTAGAGTGAAAAGTCATACAAAACCCCCTCATAACGAAATATTGAGCTATAGGACACGTGGTAAACACGAGTTCAGAATCTCAACAGAGAGAGAGGTGGGTGAGGTCTGCAGGTAGGGTTTAAGGTGCATCTTGGAAACATTTCAAGATTTGAATTGATGGTGAAACAGATGGACAGCTTCCTGGATGAAGGATACTAGTTCAGATGACTTCAAGTCAGGCAATAAAGTTCCCCAACTAAGAGTGACTTAAGTTTATATGGACATGTATTATCCCACTTAACAAGAAGTTGGGAGGTGGGCAGTCCCAAGGGGATTGTGCAGCAACTCAGCGCTTTTAAAAATATTTTTGTCTTTTTTGCTCTGACATCCTCAGTACCACAATGATGTCTTCCCTCATGGTTCCAAGATGGCTGCCACAGCACCAAACATTGCATCCTGACTCTAGTATCCCAACAATAGGTGGATGCAGGCTTTTCTCACGTTCGTCTCTTTTTCAGAGAGGAAAAATTTCAGAGCTCCCTCGGGGTCCTCCTCTTGTCTCATTAGTCAGAATTAGGTCACTTGGTCACCTTTATATCCATCACTAGCAAAGGCTTGCATGGCTGGCTTAAAGCAATTGTGATTTCATCTCTTGGAGCTGAACACATTGTCACCTGTAACATAATCAAGGTCGTGTCACTAAGGAAGTAGGGGGAATGACTCTTTGGAAGGCAACAGCCGTTTCCGCCACAGACGTACTGAGTATTTGTACTAAATGACTGAAAACTTACGATAAGTCATTATAGCAATTCAAACTGACAAAGATGTGCATGTTATTTAAACTTTCTGTACTTCAGTTTCCTCGTCTGTAAAACAGAGATAACAGTGCCTGCTGTATAGAGTTGTCTCGAGAATCCCACGAGATAGTACATGGAAAAGGCTTACACCAGCCCCTGGCATATAGGACCTGCTAGCTATCATGCCTTTTCGGGTGTTACCAGCTTAGAGATGGTTCTAGAGGACTGCCATGGATATGCTCTTTGAGTGTTCTCATTTGAGCTTCTATTTTTATTTTTATTTTTTTTTAAAGATGTATTTATTTGAGAGAGCAAGAATGAGAGAGAGAGAGAGTACATGAGAGGGGGGAGGGTCAGAGGGAGAAGCAGGCTCCCCGCCGAGCAGGGAGCCCAATGTGGGACTCGATCCAGGGACTCCAGGATCATGACCTGAGCCGAAGGCAGTTGCTTAACCAACTGAGCCACCCAGGCGCCCTGAGCTTCTATTTTTTGAACAAAATCCACCCGAATCTTTCATCATAAAACAGGCCTATCTTGGGCACTGAGAAAGAACCTAGGATTTTAGACTAGTTCAGATAAAAGTGAACATGGCGATTTCTTCGCCCAATGTTTCTTGTACTTTTTTTAGCGACAGAGCCACGAAAACTTATGCTCTAAAACAAAGAAAACTGGAGCCATTGTCTTCCTTACTCGCTCCAAGATACCTCCCCTGACCCCAAGGACGCCATGGAACACACTTTGAGAAACACTGACAGGAGTTCAAACACTTAGACGGTAAAGTTTCATCAGGTGGCCAAAGAGATGAAGTGGCCTAAAGAGGCCACAGAGTGAGTAGTGGCCAAACTGGGATCAGAAAGCAGCTTCCCTGGTTTGTAAGCTGAGGAGAGTGAGTGAATGTGCGGTGGGAGCAGGGGGCTAGATGGGGCATTATGGCCAAACCTCCGCGGGGCCCTGCCAAGCCCATCGTTTAGGTTTTATCTGGAGGGTTGTTGTCTTCATCCTGCTTTACAGGTCTTCAGGGAGACGTGTCTACCCCCGGGAGGCACCCTGGCTCGCAGAAACCACTATGTCCGGGGAGAAAGGATGGAGAGACGCCAATGGAAAGAAAGGGATGGAATCAAAGGATGTGGACTTGTTTTTCTCAACTTCTGTTAAATCCCTAATGAAGTGGTTGGCGGATGGGCTGTCCTTCCTTAAAGCCCGTTGTAGAGCCAGCAAGTGCTTAGGTGAACAGTCAGCTGCAAAAGGGAGGAAATAACATCTGGAAGAGGGACGTTGCTAGGAAACTCCCACAGTTCAGTTCCTAAGAGTGCTAAGGTCTGCACCCGATCAATTCTGCACCAGCGCCGAACAGCACCCTCGGGGTTTTCCCGGCCTCTCTCGCTGACAGGACACTTCGATGAGTGGGGCCTTTTAGAGCCCAGGCTTGGAGCTAACCAAGAATAGAGCACTAGACAAGAAGTACAGAGATGAGAGTTCTAGTCCCCGTTTGGCTGCCCACTTGGGCAAGTAAGTTGAGCTCCCTGGGCAAAATGGAGAGGTTGAAGCGGACAAGGGCTCTTCTGATTTGAACATGTCCATCGCTTCAAATCAAGGGTCTGCAACAAGGGGCCGCCATCTTGTGCCAAAGAGTTGGCTGCGGCCTTCTCAGTTGTACCTGCCGAGTCAGGTTATCCTCATCATGAATACCGTCACCAGGTGGGGTTAAGGATTTCTGAAGGTGAACCCTCTCCTCCAAACCCCTACTGCAAAGGAAGGGAAATGGGACATTATTTCACAGTTTGTGAGTCGTACTGTCCTGGGATCAGTCTCCCGCATAATCTGTTGTGTTGAAAGAGAATGTGGGGATCATGGGGGAGGTATAAGTAAGGCCAGCATGCACGTGTGTGTGTGTGTGTGAGAGAGAGAGAGAGAGAGAGAGAGAATGAGACTCAGAAAGAGAGAGAGAGACGAAGAGACGAGGAGAAAGTGGTAGAGGTGGAAGGCAGACGTTTGTCAATGGTCAGCTGGTTGGTCTAGTGGAAAGAAGGCATATAGCCTGCCACTTTCCCTGATGTGACTCAGATGGAAAAAACTGGGGAAATATTCTGCTTGGGAGACCATTCCTCCAGCTCAGCACTTAGGTCATATAGTCTCGAAAAGCCAGATCCTATTCTTAGATCTGTTATTCATTCATTAATCCAATATACATTTACCGAGCACTTACTATGAGAAGAGATTGGTAAAAAAAAAAAAAAATGGCCACGTCCTCTGCCCTAAGGAAGCTCACAGGCTACTCTCAGGTCTGGGCCAGTGAATAGACAATTACAGTGTGATGAATGCCATGATGAGGGAAGTCCAGGATATTGGGGGGAGCCTGTTGGTGAAACCCCCCTAATTCAGCCTTGGCTGGTTAAAGAAGATTTCTTCTGAGAAAATCATGTCACCTGGAGAAGCAGAAGCCAGCCTGCTGTTGGAGGAGGTGGAAAGAGAAGGAAAATTCTAGGCAGAAGGAGGACTACGGGCTTTAAAATTTTTTTCTTTGTGCTTAGCAGTGTTTTACAAATATTCTTCGCTGGCAATATATTACATTAATATAGAAGGAATTTTAGAATTTAAAGGTTAGCAACGGCCCTCCCTTAATCAGTGAGCACCAATGAGAACTTCCTTAGGTCTGTGACACGCTGACAGAGAGCAAAGGGAACACTATAATGACCACGACTGATCACAGCATTGGAAATATTTGTTAATTTCTTTCTATATGTGAGCACTTTCCACGTACCTCACTTAATCCCTACAATAATCCTACGTGATAGATACTACTGTTATCACCTCCATTTTACGGATGAGGAAACTGAGGCCCAGAAGTCACACAATTAGGGAGTGGAAGAAACGGGATTAAATAGAGGCAGTCCGAGGCCCGAGCTTGGGCTCTTCCCTACTAGGCTGTGGGGCGCCTCTCTAAGAGACTAAAGCGATACGCACCGGAGAAGAACTAGTGTTTTAACTTCCCCCTCTTCTAAGAAGCAACTTCTTGCCGTCAGCTGACTACGCTCCTGTCTCCTCCAAGTCGGGCTTGGGGAGGGGGGGAACAGGGGAGAGTCTTCATTTGGGCGTGGAGAGGGATATCAGATGCACAAAGCATGAAGTGATTTTCCGAAGGTTGCATGATAATCTGATGGCTGAATGGGTTCCAAAAACCCATTTCAGCATCACAACTTCTGGACCCCACTTTGCTCTGGCCACGCCAGCAATGTTTATCTTGTGCTAAGCGTCCAATTTTCAAACCACCGACTTCAGTCTAAATGGTTTTTTAAAATTCCCTTACACCGATGCTGTTCTGTGATGCAATTCCTATGGGAACCACAAGGTGGTGCTGCAGACAGATCTAGGGATTTGTTTGAAAGGAGTGGTTTAAGCATATTTGTGTTTTTACGAATTATGATATAGCTACACAATTAAATATTAAGCAGCCATTTGAAAGGATGAAGTAAAGCTATATGGCTTTTAAGAAATATCTTCAAGGGGCACCTGGGTGGCTCAGTCGTTAAGCGTCTGCCTTCGGCTCAGGTCATGATCCCAGGGTCTTGGGATCGAGTCCTGCATCAGGCTCCCTGCCCTGCGGGAAGCCTGCTTCTCCCTCTCCCACTCCCCCTGCTTGTGTTCCCTCTCTGGCTGTCTTTCTCTCTGTCAAATAAATAAAACCTTTAAAAAAAAAAAAGAAATATCTTCAAGATATGCCACAAGTGAGAAAAGCAAGTCAGTAAGCAATGTGTAGAGCATGCTCATATTTGTCTAATTAGAAAAAGAATATAAATACATACGCAGGTACAGGCATAATTTTTTCCTGAGAGTATTAAAAAATAGTGTTAACAGTTATTACTCTGAGGACTAATTTAAAATCATTAATTTAAAATCATTATTGCAAAAACAATCCAATTGCTCTTAAAAATTTAAATACTGCAGAAGTTAATCAAAGTCCTTTCTGCACCCCTCCCCACCCCTTAATTCCACTCCCCAGAGGACAGGTAGCCACAGATGAGAGTTTGGGACCTCATTACTCAGAGTATGGTTTCCAGAACAGCAGCATCAGGATCATCTGGGAAGCTGCTAGAAAAGGGGATTCTTGTGCCTCACCCCAGACCTGCTCAAACTCCATAATGGGGCTGAGTAATCTGGGTTTTAAAAAGTTCTTTTGGTTATTTTGAAGCGTGCTCAAACCATTTCGTTTTAACAGGTTAAACCATATCTTTTGGGGGTGGTCGAGAAGAATCCCACTAGAGGAAACTAAGAACTCAAAACAACATGTCTCCATTCACCCAGAGAGCTCTAGCTCAAAGGTTGGCAGCCTCTTGAGTCCACTGTGATCTCTCTGTTGGGGTCGACTGAGGACCGTATTGTCACAGTTTGGAGGCATGATCCAGAAAAGGGGACACGCTAGCGTGAAAACGGAAAAGGGAGTGGAGGAGAAACTTAAAGGAGGAGGAATAGGGAAAAGAAAGATGGCAGAGCGAGAATGCAAATAAAACCACCATAGGACGGCAGTTAGATGACGTTGATACCTCACGGCCACTCATTCATCCATTTCATAAATTTTTTTCAGGAAAACTTTTCTTTTTATTTATTTTTTAATTCTTTTAAAGATTTTATTTATTTGACAGAGAGAGAGAGAGCCAGAAAGGGAACACAAGCAGGGGGAGTGGGAGAGGGAGAGGGAGAGGGAGAAGCAGGCTTCCCGCGGAGCAGGGAGCCCGATGCGGGGCTCGATCCCAGGACCCCAGGATCATGACCTGAGCTGAAGGCAGACGCTTAACAACTGAGCCACCCAGGCGCCCCTATTTTTTAATTTTTTAAAAAAGATTGTATTTATTTATTTGAAAGAGACAGAGATAGGGAGAGAGAGCACGAGCGGGGAGGAGAGGGAGAAGCAGGTTCCCCACTGAGCAGGGAGCCCGATGTGGGGCTCGATCCCAGGATCATGACCTGAGCCAAAGGCAGACACTCAACCAACTGAGCCACCCAGGCGCCCCAAAACTTTTCTTTTTTTAAATTGAGGTATAGTTGACACACAATTTACATTGGACAAATCTATATGTTATGCTACAGCCACCGTGAACGTAGCTACCATCTGTCATAGTACAACATGATTACAATACCATCAACTGTACCCCTTACGTTTCATAAACATTTATCACTTTCTCATTCTAAATCTCTGAATCTTTATGTCCATTTCCCCCCTCTGACCCACACATTTCATTGTCTTTCGTTTACCAAATCTGATAGGACCATTATTTCTCACGCCGTTCAGAGTGTTCACATTTAGGGATGTGTTTGCCAGCGATTTCCCGCTCCCTGGCCAAAAAGTCATGAGCTCGCAAAGCTGCTCAAAAGAGTCACAGGGGCCCCTGGCTGGCTCAGTTAGTGGAGCTAACTTGATCTCGGAGTTGTGGGTTCAAGCCCCACATTGGGTGTAGAGATTACTTAAAAAAATTTTTTTATTTTATTTTATTATTTTTTTTTTTTAAGATTTTTTATTTATTTATTTTGAGAGAGAGAGAATGAGAGACAGAGAGCATGAGAGGGAGGAGGGTCAGAGGGAGAAGCAGACTCCCTGCCAAGCAGGGAGCCCGATGCGGGACTCGATCCCGGGACTCCAGGATCATGACCTGAGCCGAAGGCAGTCGCTTAAGCAACTGAGCCACCCAGGCGCCCAAAAAAATTTTTTTAAAGAGTCATAAACAGGGCCGCCTGGCTGGCTCGGTCGAGCGTGCGGCTCTTGATTTCAGGGTCGTGAGTTCGAGCCCCCCCATTGGATGTAAAGCTTGCTTAAATGAATAAATAAATAAAAACTTAAAAAAAAGAGTCATAAACTACCTATGGGGGTAGAGGGTGGGGAGGGGGTGTGCTGAGGATTTCTGCACACTGGGGAGGTAGGAGAGAGGGAGGTGCCCTTAAAAGCACTCTGGATGCGGCAGCAGCAACCAACAAGACACCGGATGTGAAGCTCAGAGGGGAGGGGATCCCACAGAATTTCTCAAACATGGATGCTGGTCCCAGACGTACACATCTGCCTCCAATACAGAAGAGCTTGCGCTAAGCTCCTTTGACTGTGCTGGGGTCATGGGACACCGCCTGCAAAAGGGATTGGTTCTCACAAAACGGCGGTGAGTATGGAAGCTCAGACCAAACAAAGATTGAGAATGTTTAATCGATTCATTCTAACAACACACCCACCATTTACTTACCGCTTCAAAAACATTGTTCTGTCTCCTGAGGTTCCTGTCCCAGTCAGGGAGCCAGTGTTTGTTTTTGGTCAGGGGAAAAGGTTGTGATGGGGAGATTTAGCTTACCAGGCTGTTTATATCTCACTGTCTTCCATTTTTTAATTTGATGATACCTGCAGAAAGTTAAGGGCAACAATTTATTAAGCTGGACATTTCACTAATTGTGACACTGTTTCCTTATATTTTCAATAAATGAACATTTATTCTTATAGAATCTTAGCTGGGACCACCTTAGAGATCATCGCTGGCCCGTTAACATTGCCTTGGGGAGTTTAGAGGAAAACACAATGCCCAGGCCCCACTCCCTACCAGCTGAATCAGAATCTCAAGGGCTGGGACCAAGGGGCAATGCTAGTTTTAAGGTCCCACCAGTTATTCCAGTGCAGCCAGGATTGAGAAACTGCTCTGGTCTCCTTTTATTTTATGGATAAAAATACAGAAGTTAAAGAGATGAAGTGACTTGCTTTGGCAGCACATGTACTAAAAGAGATGAAGTGACTTGCCCAAGGTCACGCTGCCAATAAATGGTATCTAACTATTCTGACTGCCCATCCAATGTTCTTTCCACTATGCTCTTTTTGCGTCTTCTTCTAGAACTTAGGGTTTCACTGAACATTATAGTTAGGTGATTTACAGTTGAGGGAGAAGGGACAGGGTCCATCAGTAAGGATGGGTGGGGAAACTTGTAAGGACTCAACTCAATCAAGGATTCTCCAGGACATGGCTCCTTTCAAGTCGTATTGGTGGTAGGATAGTCAAATGACCTTCTTTTGCTAAAAGCATTGTCTAATACTGTAGCGTATATTAGTTCCTCCTAGAGCAAGTCAGCTGCTCATGACTCAGTTGCACCCATGAAGAAGTCATGAATAAGTGTTCTCACTTTCAGGAATGAATCATATTAAAGCAAATGACAGGATATACCAATGACTCCTAATTTTTGAGCAGGGGTGGTTGTAGAGTGAGGACTCACAGGTCCCATTTGAGAACAGGTAAAAGCTATAGCCCCTCTCCCCGTGAAAAATACGCATACATGAGTGTTGCAAGTAATTTCTGGAGATTCACAGACGGTCCCCTCCACCCTCGCCCACCCCCGGCAAGTTCATCCATTGACACCAGATTAAGATCTCCTGGATTAGACGCTTTTGGAGCTCTATTTTTTAAGGTTTCTCAAATTGTAATCGGGGAACCACAGAAATCGGAATCACCTGGGGTGTTTGTTCAAAATGCAGACTCCAAGGGCAGCCAGAGACCTACTGTTTCAGAATCTCTGTGAATGAGGTATAGGAGTCTGTATGATATTAAAACTCCCTAGATGATTCTTTCCGACACTAACATTTGAGAATTAGTGCTTTATCCCAACTTGAGATTTTTTTAATAGTTTTTGAATGCTTTCCTTTGTTGACTATTTTAGGTTTCATCTGTTCAATTGTTAAGTATACCAAATAGGATGTTTAGTATGAATTCATTAAAGAATATTCACATGTGGATATGCATAGGAAAAGCAACTGGAAAGAGAGCTAGATAACCATCTCTCTCTGGGTAGTGGGAAAATGGATGAGCTTTATTTTTTCCCCTTTATCTTCCTATTTTATTTTTCTCTTTCCTATTTTCTTTCTTTCTGTATTTAAAGAAGATTCTTCCTCTTTCTGAGTTCAATTCCTCCGTCCGAAAAACAGGGTATTGTAACTAGGCGAACTTCAAGGCCACGTCTTGCTCTGGCGATCCGCGACACCATATTACCCCCTAGCTCTCTTATCCATTTAGTCAATCACATGAACAGCAGAGGTAACAACAGTGTTCCTAGAACAACTGTGTATTATTTTTACATATATTACGTTGTGATGCTTAGCAACCTTTTTAATTCAACAAAATTATTCTCTCCCTCCTCAAGGAGTTGGAACTGAAATGAACTCTACTACCTACACCCCGGAAAGTTAATCCTGTCTTTTAAGCCTTAGAAAAAGCCGTCCGCACAGAGCTCTCAGGCGCATAAGAATGATTGTGAACCAAAAAGCCAGGGCATGGTCGCCCCGCCCACCGGCTCCTACATCACCACCCCTCTCGCCGCTTTCCAGCGCGGAGATTGGCTAAAGGCAAGAACGAGCCCCGCCCCTAGTCTTATGACCCGCGCTGAAGCGCCGAGTCCTGGCGTTTGCGGGGCTGTGCTCGGTGGTCTGCGGTCCTCCTGGCCCGGTTCCCCGAAGCCTTTTCGCTGGTGTTGCTGCTGCCATTGGCACCGCCGCCGCCACCTCCACCCCGACCAGCCGCCGCCGCCTCCTGCTTTGCGGAATCATGGTGTGCTTCCGCCTCTCCCCGGTTCCGGGCTCGGGGCTCGTTCTGCTCTGCCTTGTCCTGGGTGAGTTGTTGGGCCCTCCTGCTCTGTCCCTCAGCCTGGGCCCGGGGAGCCCAGTTCAAAGGCCCCAACCTGAAAGACTGGTCCGGGGGAAGGGGGGGAGGGTTGAGAGGCTGAGCGGCTGACACTGGGCGGCGGCGCTTGGCCCAGGGAGGCGAGCCGTGACCTAGAGAAGGCCTGACCGAGGGATGGCGGGGAGGAAGGGCCCGTGAGAGTGAGAAGGGGCAAGTAAGCGCGGGGGGCCGCCGAGGGAGTAGGTGGGGAAGAGTGAGGAGTGGAGCCGATTTGGGTAGGAAGAGTAACTTGGGGAAGATACTGAGGAGTGAGTGTAGGAGGGACGTACGTGCGATTCTGGGGTGGCAGAGACAGGGTCCTGGTTTCTTAGGATCGGGGAAGAGTTTTGAAGATGGTGGAAAATTATGGGATGAGAGCGAAAATTGGGGAGGGAAGAGACTGTCGCCTGCGTGAAGAAGCTTGGGGGAAGGGTGGGGGGGTAGGGGCAGATATGACAGTAGAGTCTGGGGGACAGCGAGGGGGCTGGGGGGGCGGTTTGTGGGTGGGAATTTGAGGTCCTGGAGGAAGGGTGAGTAAAGAGATGAGGAATGATGCTGGATTTGAGTTTGGTAGTTGGAGTTTTGAGGGGTAGGGACCTAAGGTGGCCCGGGGCAATTTCCAGGCGAGAAAACTCGGACCTAACCTCTGGAGACTAAAGGGAAGAGGGGGAACTTTGGTGGGGAGAGAAGATCTGACTTGGAGGTGTTGATGTCAGTTTTCTTTTCTTTTCTTTTTTTTTTTTTTTAAGATTTTATTTATTTATTTGAGAGAGAGAATGAGAGAGCACATGAGAGGGGGGAGGGTCAGAGGGAGAAGCAGACTCCTCGCTGAGCAGGGAGCCCAATGCGGGGCTCGATCCAGGGACTCCAGGATCCTGACCTGAGCCGAAGGCGGTTGCTGAACCAACTGAGCCACCCAGGCATCCTAGGATGTCTGTTTTCTATTAGTTTTGCTACTTCCTCCCGGCCTGATCCAGATTTAAAACAACAACAACTTAAAAAAGACTTGAAAACAATCTCCAAGTATTTCGGTTGGGAGGGCCTCCCGGATGTGAGGTTTTGGGGGTGGTGGTCTGAGTCGTGTACGCTGCCTCTCTGCCTTCAGAAGCTCCTTCTCAGTGGCACAGCTGGCCCTTTACTTCATTTTTGGAGGAGAAAGGTAACTTGTCAAAGACTTAGTTGTTAACAAGTCATAAGAATGGCTGGATGAATGTTGGCTGACTGTGTTATACCCCCCTCCCCCAAAGATCACTGGGTCCCCGAGGGCTGTAATGCCTGAAAGGTGAACTTTGACCAGAAGGTCTCTTCCTGACCTCATTCATCCTGTGCTTGTTGCTATCCACCAACTTGCTGTTTGTGACCAAATAAAAAAACCCAGAAGGAACAGACCCAGATGGGAGTGGCGAGTAGATAAAGATAATAGGGGTCTGAGAAGGCAGTGAGAGGTGCCCATGCTGTAATTCACATTTCAGTAGCATAAAATCAGCACCCTAAAATAGTGGATTCTCAAACAGGGACATTTGGCAATATCTGGAGACATTTTGGTTGTCGCAACAGGGGATTGCGTTTGGCATCTAGGGGGTAGAGGCTGGGGATTCTGCTGAACATCCTACAGTACACAGCATAGTGCCCCCCCCCCCAACAAAGAATTATCCACCTCAAAATGTCAGTAGTGCTGAGGTTGAGCAGTCTTGCTCCAGAGTGATAGCGCTGGAAGGGTTCTTGATCTGATTTAGTGATTCTCAAGGATCTTTTTGAGGGGGTGCCTGTCAGATAAAACTTATTTCTAAAAGAATACCAAGAAGTTATTTTTCTTTTTCACTCACACACTCACTCCAGCGTACAGTGGAGTTTTCCAGAGGCTTCATCCTGTGTGATGACATCACCACTCTGATGGCCCTGATGTTGTGTTTTATTCACTTCTCATTTTTAATTTCGAGCATGGCAAATACCAATAGATAGAACGCACGTAAACCAAAGCTCTTTGAAGTCCTCAGTGGGTAAGAGAGTAAGGGGTCCTGATACCAAACGTTTCGGACTCCCCGAACTAGTGCGGCTATCCACATAGGGCAGGAGACGCCTCCATAGCCCTTCTGGAAGGGGGCCGTGGAGCCTTTGCTCAAACACAATTCGAAGCTCTAACACTGCTGTAAAGCACTTACTGAGGAGCCGGTGACCCTAGGAGAGGATTGTTTACAACGAACAGCACTTTATCAGTGGCTAGAACACATCTGACTGAGGCATCTGTTAATCAGTAGTTCACTGCCAATTGAATCTGCACAAACACAACACGGTTATTGTTTAGAGAAAGTGAAAAAAAAATAATAGCTGTCCTGCTTGTTGGCTTTCGTGTCATTAGATTTTTTTTTTTTAATGAAAGCTTTTTTGTTTTGTTTTTACAAAAGCAATGCTTGCTCATTGCAGAAAATAAACAGGCAAAAAGAAGCAAATAAAAGAACCCGTCAGCTCATCTGCTAGTTTGCCTAAATTTATTGATCGGGACTAACTAGATTCATCTTCTTGGAAGATTTCCAAGGTCGCTTTCCTCTACTTCCAGGTTTAGAACAGGATTTGGAGGAGTAAAAGTTCATAATGTACCTAGATTAGATTTTTCAGACGATATCAGGATAAGACAGAAATCATCTCTTCGATACAGCTGCTTTTTCTGGCAGCTGCTGGTTCAGGGTGGAGCTCAGACTCCTTCCATGTGGCTTTCTCTCTTAAGACCTGAGCCCGTCTTGAGTTGCTTGGTGGGTTTTGCATACATCACAGTGGATACCAGGAATAAGGTTTTTAAGAACTCCGTAAATATTTGTAAAGGAGCTGCTGTGAATCTTGTGCCCTTCCGGGGTACCATTGCAGGGGGATCTGTCCTGAATTTATAGTCTCATTAGCTTGAGTGCTCAAGCTGTGCCAGTTTCACTTTGTAACTTTATAACTATTCTGGCTCCACGGGAACTTTTTAAAAATAGCTGCTTTACAGCAAGTATAGAGGAGAGTTCTTAGGGGTTATGTATTATTATTGGTCCTTTTCACAGAGATTAAGTTATGCTCTTTATTTGAATGAATTATAACTGACTAGAGAGCTTTCTGAAGAAAAGCTCTTGAGTTTTCTGAAGAAAAGCTATACAGATGCATTATAAAGAGAGTAGTGGCTAAAAATCATTTCCTAGCATCGTTGCCTAAGTGTTTTTTCTTTGTGACATCATAGATTTCAGAATTCTTCTGTGGTTATTGATTTTTACAACTAGTTTGACTTCTTGGTGCTTTTCTGGGTTGGAGAAACCTCATATAAATATCCTGAGTGTGCTTCACTGGTAGGAGGACCCCTCC
Source organism: Leptonychotes weddellii (assembly GCF_054177405.1). Lineage (NCBI taxonomy): Eukaryota > Metazoa > Chordata > Mammalia > Carnivora > Phocidae > Leptonychotes > Leptonychotes weddellii. Next base: position 25,059,487 of record NC_138385.1, read on the forward strand.
CACAAATGGTTATCTATCGATTACCCGGTGAGCGGAGACCTGAGTGTTGCAGGGAGGCCAGCCAGGTGACCATCTGGAGGAATAGGGGTAAATCTTGTGGTTCCCAAACTCTTAGCTTATTAGGCTAGCCTATTTTCCACTCTTTTTAAAAATCCCATTGCCAGGGGCGCCTGGGTGGCTCAGTTGTTAAGCATCTGCCTTTGGCTCAGGTCATGATCCCAGGGTCCTGGGATTGAGCCCCGCATCGGGCTCCCTGCTCAGCCAGGAAGCCTGCTTCTCCCTCTCCCACTCCCCCTGCTTGTGTTCCCTCTCTCGCTGTGTCTCTCTCTGTCAAATAAATAAAATCTTAAAAAAAAAAATCCCATTGCCAGTCAGATCTCCCCTAAGGCATTAGTCTCTGAGAGCCAAGACTATCTTAGGCACTGTTATTTCTCATTGCCTACTTAGCACAGCACCTGGTACATGGTTAACCCTGAGATTTTTGTTGAGGGTATTCATTGGTGGGCACTGGGGATATGACTGTAAATTAGACCAACTTGGTCTCCTTTTTCTTCCGTGAACCTTAAATTATGTTTCGCAAGAGGTGTTTTTTGTGTCTTTGTATTGAGAACTTCAAGATCAGTGCTAAGCAGCGCAGATAATTATAAACCATTTTACTGATGTATGATCCCATATCATAATGCTACCCCTTCAGATACACCTCCATGGTAGGCAGGGTTAACATGGAGAACTAGGAAGGCCTCGGTGGGAAGGAGAATAAGGTTTTCACAGAGAACCAATCTCCCTCCCTTTGGAGGTGATCTGAAAGAGAGAAAGTAAGCAGGAGATCTCTCTGTAACCTTAACCACATTTGTTAAGCTGATAACTTTGATTTCAAGGTTCTGCTAAAATTATTTTTAGCTATAGTAGAGATAGTTGAAAGGACAGGCTTATTATTTGTCCATTAGTCATTGGTTATCACATCTGATAGGATTATAGATATTAAAATATTTCCCAGGAGTGCGGCTTTCTTCCATATCCTTGAGTGGAATTTGCGATTGACAATGATTTCATAGCACTGTAGCTGACTTAAGTGATCCTTGGTGCAGGAAGTCTGCTCTTCCTCCTGTAGTGACAAAAGCATTCTGATCATAATTTCTTATTAAAGTGATCAGAGATCGCCTCAGATCCAAAAGTGTACTTTATAAGTGCTTGTTGTTATCTTGCTGTGCATTGCAAAAGAATTCTGGAGGTCTGCCAAACACCACTCACTCAGCAATAAGCATTTTCCATTAGTTGAATAGTGTTGAAGCTCACTTCCTTACCCTGATCTTAAATTATTTTGTAGCTTAAAATCATTTTATTACTTTTCTTTTTAAAAGAGATTTACCAGAAATTGAGAGCATCAGCAACTGAATGGGTGGTTGTACCTATATTAGGAAGCATAAATGAGGACTTAATAAATGAGGAACAGTTAATCTGATTTATTAAACCTATGAACAGCAAAGAAAGAATAAATAGGTACTGTATGCCCATGTCGTGTTTTTGTTGTTGTTGTTGTTGTTTTAAGACCCTTTGCCCAGCATCATTCTGAACTGATGAGTTTGAGTTCAGGAGTTCATAACTTAATATGATGAAAGTAAACATAGAATTACAGTTTGGGAAGGATTCCTTTAGGTGCTCTAGTTACTAGAAGGGAAACTTGTAAGCTGGAATATCCAACTTGCTAGGCAAATTTCTCTTAGCTCTGAAGGGCTTGCAGGCTTTCGAAGAACCTGTTCGAGAAGTACTGCAATTCTTAGCGAGGATAACTTGCCTAGAGTCTCACAGCCAGTAAATTGGACTGACTTGATTTGAATTCTAGCTTTTCAGTGCCAGGGATGGGGCTCTTAATCGCCTCATTATATTGCCTCTTAGATCATTGTTTTTTATTGGTTTTGTTTTACCACTGCTATTATGTTCCTCCCCCACCCCCCTTTTGTTTGCAAATGTATATATATATATATTTAAAGATTTTATTTATTTATTTGACAGAGAGAGAGAGGGAGCAGAAGCAGGGGGAGTGGGAGAGGGAGAAGCAGGCCCGAGCAGGAAGCCCGATGCGGGGCTCGATCCCAGGACCCTGGGATCATGACCTGAGCCGAAGGCAAACGCTTAACGACTGAGCCACCCAGGCGCCCCTGCAAATGTGTATTTTTTCTACTACGCTTCGGGTCAGATAGACTTGTAAAAACCTAGCCACTTTTTGCGGCATGTCATGCTTGGCGAAATAAGTTGTGAGTTCTAAAAGAACCTGTAAATGAACTTTTTGGAAATAAGATTGAGAGGATATTTAAATTTGAAAAAGTTGATTTTGAGGCATGCCTTTTTCTTTGGAGAATAAACTCTCAGCTCTATAATTAACGCACTCTAGGATATATTCAGCTGTGTGGGGTTTCTCTTGAAAAACATTATTTAACTAAATTTAATGATTTTTTTTAATTTGAGTATAGTTGACACAGCTGTGGGGTTTTTTTTTAATGTCATAAAGACTTTCAAACAAAAATGGTTTAGCTATGCTAAAATCAAATACAGCAATAAGGATGGAAATGCTTTGCCGGAGACTTTTTTAGCAAAGTGTAAATGTTTCAACTGTCAACTTGCCTTATGGAAAATACATTATTCCTAGCTTGAAATTCATGTCAAAATTTATTGAGGCAAAAACTGACTTGGGGATTGAGGGAGTATCTAGAAGCCAGATAGGTTAGGTTCATGATTTGGAAGAGCTAAAACACTGGCCTTTTTGTAATTAAACTATATTTCAGGTCCTTATTGCAGGGTATTTTTACCTTGATATGATCAACCAGGAGTTATTGAGAAACTAATATGTATTCCACACTATTAGGAATGATAGGAGATGGAGGGAAAGTAATAGACATGATCTCCCCAACCATGGCACCCGTGATGGATGACGTTCATACAAGAGGCACATTCCTAGGGGCTGCAGCATAGATTAGATCATCTGTTGGTAAGGGAGAATATTGGAATTCAAATGAGTGGCAGAGACATTATCAAAGGGGAATCTTGAATCCATATATATCATTCATTCACAGACTCAGGTCCTTTTTTTATTAGTTAACAAATTACCTGCTGTATACTATAATTTACCATGACACATCAGTTTGTTGTGAAGTTAACAGTTGAAAACTGCTGTCTTAGAGCTTGTGACAATATAGGAGTCAGGATTTACACGCATAAAATAACTGAATAATTCAGGATAGTATAAAATATACAGAAAGGTAGGGGTATGGGCCATGTATGACAGCTCCTCGAGGCTTTTACAGTTAAGGAGACCTTGGTAGAGATACTTGGCTGTTGAGAAATGGGTAGCTTATCAGTCCAGGTTCTTTTTTTTTTTTTTTAAAGATTTTATTTGTTTACTTGACAGAGAGAGAGCATAAGTAGGCAGAGTGGCAGGCAGAGGGAGAGGGAGAAGTAGGCTCCCCACTGAGCAGGGAGCCCGACGCGGGGCTTGATCCCAGGACCCTGGGATCATGACCCAAGCTGAAGGCAGATGCCCAACCAACTGAGCCACCCAGGTGCCCCCCAGTCCAGGTTCTTAATTGTAAGCACCAGAAATAAAATCTGATCGATTTTAAGCAGAAAAGGAATTTATTAAAAAGATATCAGGCATATGCGTAGGCTTCGATCCCACCATTTCATTCCTATGTATATACCCAACAGGTGCACATCCACGTGTGTTCGCCAGTGTGTCCATGCATAGTAGGACCAAACTGGAAACTGTCCATATGCCATCTACGATCTACCACAGATCAGTAGTGGAATATTTACCCAATCACAGAAAGCTACACATACAGAGTGAGTTCGGACAAACTGCAGTTGCACACACCATCCTGGGTGAACCTCGCAAACATAATATGCGGTGCAAGAAGCCAGACCCAAAAGAACATAGTGAGTGATTCCATCGGTATCAAGTTGAAAATCAGGCAAAATTAATCTATATAGTTAGAAGTCAGGATAGGGGTTGCCCTTGGGAGGGGAAAAAGGTGCCTGGAAGGGGGGAACAGTGGGGGCTTCAGGGGCACTTGGAATGTTCTGTTTCTTGACGCAAGTGGACTCAGCTTGTGGAAATTCTTGGAGCTGTCTGCTTCACGTTACGTGCGCTTTTCCCTTTCGTGTGTTACAGTGTGCACTCTTCTGTATGTTTATGAAAAAATGTGTATCCGGTAACTCAGAATTACCAGAGCTCCTGGCTGTGTATCTCGAAGCCTGGTTGAGTTTCCCAAATCACGCCCCTGAGCCGCACTAACAGCGCCAAGCGTGACACTGCTGTCCGCCCACTCTGGGCCACTGCCACCAGCGTGGCCGGCCTTGTTGCCTGGGACCTTGACCCTGCCTGCTGTAGCAGCTTCCGTGCGCGGCTCCATTCCGCTGCCCTCCTATCTGAGATCTGGGGTGGATGCCTGTGTCCGGCGGAGCCGAGCACAGGTGCCCATCCCTGCTGCCAGGGAGGCCGGGACAGCAGGTGTCTGACGTTTTCAGCTTTTAAAGCGGGGGGTGATAGGCCAGAAATTATTAGGAAGAGGCAGAGTCGGCGGGGCGGGTGTGGGGGGGTGGTGGTGGGGGGGGTGGTGGTGGTTCAGATTTGGGGGCAGCAGCCGAACAGAGAGGGAGATCCTTCCCAAGGTGAACACTGAGGTCAGTGGAAAAACCGTGAATTTCAATTGGTAGGGACAGGTGAAGCCTAGGGGTAGAAATTGAGTATAGAGCATGGCATTTGGGTCCAGTGGAACAAGTTTAACCGGATTAAAGGGTGTGTTCTGGGAAGATGGTTTGAGAGAAGCTGAAGGAAGAAGGTGGGATGAGATTAAGGATTACTTTGAAAGTCAGGTGGAGGAACTTAAATTTAATATGGGAGTTTTGGAGCTAGGTCCAGAGAGGAAGAGGTATTTAAGGACCGTTAAACAGGGAGCATTTCTGAGGGACAGCTAGGAGGCGTCTGTAGTAATTGAGGGGTGGGACGGTGGATTGGGAATAGAAATAAAAGGCCAAGATTGGATTTAAGAGAGGATTTGAAGGGGGAAAAAAAAACCCAGTAGGACTTCGCAAAGGGAATGAAGTAGAAGCTGATTCCCAAACTTGTGAGCCTGAGTGACTGTACTGGGTCCCACCTCTCCTTGAGAGCTAGAGAGGCCGAGAAGGGGACCAGTTTAGAGTGAATTTTCGTTTTAGAATAGTTGAGTGTGAGGTTGATAGCGATGGAGTGAAAGTGGTTTCCGGTGCAGTTGGGAGAGGTCGAGAGGAAGGAAGCGGGGAAGCTCTGTGAAAAGAATAGCTCTCCCTGGGAGAAAGGTGGCGAAGGCACCAGAACAGAAAGACCTGGAGCCCTCAGGGCATTTCTCAGTTCTCATTTTCAGGTCGGCAGCTAGACTGCCTTGAATTGGCTGTAGTGGTAAATTTGAACCACAACTTGTGCCTTCCGCTTCATGACGCTTGAGGTCTCCCACGTGGGCACGTCAGGGCTGTTACCATCTTCTGCCATTTTTTTTCTGTTACTTCAGTATCTTTGGGAAGTAAATGATTAACCAGTGTGAGGCTTTTCTTGGTGATTTCCAGCCGTTTTGAAGCCCTTGAATACAAGGAAGTTATGTTAAAGCTAGGGACTTTAAATGAGACCAGAGAGGCAGCGTATGAAAAGCAGGCCTCCAGTCGATTGGAAACATTAGGAGACAGAGTTCCCGGCACCACTACAGGGTAGGTAGCCTTGGGTCAGGGATGACAAGCTCCTCCATTCCATATTGTACTTAGGAAAGGACAGCTGTGAAATCTACTTAGGCCTCACGAGGTCTTTTCAGGCCTTAACCAGTACATTTAGGTACTCAGTAACCACAAGCTTTAGCAGAACCTTCAGACTTGTGAGGCCCCTGGTCTCTGTAGCATCACGACGATCGGCTTCTGTGCACAGCTTGAAAGCTGTTGCTGAGGCACGTCTTCTTGGTATTCCTCTTAGGACTTCATGCTGCACAGCCTATAGCATGTCCCTACTTGTAGATGACGCTGGGTTGCTCAGGTATCATTAAAAGATACGCATCTGTCTTAACAGGAAACAGCTCACCCCTTGGGTAATGTGTGAGACAGTGAAGAAAACCCTTAAATGGTTGTCAGGCATTTATACTGCTGGTGTGTTTGCTGGCACATAGTATTTTGAGTCCTTGGGCTCTTCAGTTTAAAAGGTGATGTCCCTGTGTTAGATCAGAGCCAAGTTAGCTCAAAAGTCCTAAGGCTTTTCTGTCCCTGTAAGGTTTCTCTGCCTAAAGAGGTAGCAGGTTCAGAACGTAGGAAGTGACTTTGAGTCCATGTCAGAAGATTCATCAGCCTTCCTAATCGATTGGATTTTAAAAGAAACCAAAGTGATGAATGTTACATTTATAAAAAATTAACTTTTTGCTTTTAGACCTAACAACCTTTGAAACTCTGTTCTTTTGGTCACATGGTACACATGCTTACAAAGAGCTCTCCCACACTTTAATATCAGAATAAAATAGTTTGCCAAGACATCCGTGTGTCATGGGTCACATAGCTTGTGACAGGATTGAAAGCAACAAGACCATGAACATCCGATCTACCATTATTTGGACAGAGAAAGTTCCACCAGCTGGTTTGAAGGAGACAGGGTTTTTTCTTGTTGTTGTTTTTGTTTTTTTATTTAAAATCAATTAATTAACATATAGTGTGTATTATTAGTTTCAGGGGTAGAATTTAGTGATTCATCAGTTGCATATCACACCCAGTGCTCATTCCATCACGTGCCCTCCTTCATGCCCATCACCCAGTTACTCCATCCCCCCACCCCCCTCCCCTCCAGCAACCCTCAGTTTGTTTCCTACAGGGAAGAGTCTCTTATGGTTTGTCTCCCTCTCTGATTTCATCTTATTTTAGTTTTCCTTCCCTTCCCCTATGTTCATCTGTCTTGTTTCTTAAATTCCACATATGAGTGAGATCATATGGTATTTGTCTTTCTCTGACTTACATTACTTCACATAATACTCTCTAGTTCCATCCTTGTTGCAAATGAGAGAGACCGTTTAACACCCCTCCCAAGCTTCCCGTAAGCTCATTTACCTTAAAAACAAAAGTCCTGACACGCAAAACTAGCAAGGCACAGATGAATGTGGATATGGCTATTAGGAGGCAAAAGGTAAATGTCACCGATCTGTGCCCTTACCTAAGCATCCTAGGTCAAGTAACCCATTCCTTCTGGAAGGGGTGATGCTAACTTTATCAATAGGATTCCGCTAAAAATACAAAGAAAAACCATCACCAAGATACCATATATTTTCAAAGTATTTTGTTGCATTTTAGAGCTGGTTGAATTTCAGTGGTGGGTAGAGCTTTTTATTTCAGATACGTTTTCGTGGTACAGTTTTACAGTCTTACTCTTTCTAATCTAGGAGCGGTCTCATCTTACGCCTTGGAACTTAATGTGACAGACTCAGAAAAAGCCACTTGCCTTTATGCAAAATGGCAGATGAATTTCACAATACACTATGAGACCACAAGCAAAACTTACGTAAGTGCTTTTCTTTTTCCTTGAGTTTTACAGTAGGAACTCAGTTCTACCCTTTATCCTTTGTATACATTTATGTAAATAAGATTTCATATGTTAACTGACTTAACACTTAAATTCTGTGGGTTTCCAAAAACATACATACTTGAAGGTATTCTGTTTAGTGTTGGAAGGAATATTTTATTTCATGGGTTCTTTGGAGTTCTTCTTGCAGTTGATTAAGGGCAAATGATCCGAAGACTGTGGCGTTTAGGTCTGACTACATCTGTAATGCTTTAACATGTACACATCAAAGCTTTCCCATTTTTAATAGTTTGCTGTTAAAATCTCCTTGGGGGGGTATTCTCTCAATCCTTTTGCCTTCTTATTTTCTTTTAGTTAAGGTCCTGCCTCCTTATAACCTGATTTTTTTTTTTTTTAAATCAAGAATAGAAGTTCAGGCCCATTTTCCTTTCCCTTTTCGACATACATGAATTTGTCCAGAGGACTGGTATGTAGGTGAAGAATCTGAGACTGGTTTACACAACGGGCCAGGCCAAGGGCAACCTGGCCACGGGGGAGGGGGGGGTGACAGAGACTGAATTGGCACATCCTCTGCAAATGCTTGGTGCTCATTACTGCCTGTTAGCTCCTTACCCCCGAACTTCTTTTTCTTTTAGAAAACTGTAACCATTTCAGACTTTAGCACTGCAACATATAATGGAAGCATTTGTGGGGATGTCCAGAACAATGCCAAAATAGCAGTGCAGTTTGGATCTGGTTTTTCCTGGACTGTGAATTTTACGAAGGAGGAGTCTACTTACTCAATTGACGGCATCTCGTTTTCCTACAACATTAGCGATAATACGACATTTCCTGATGCTAAAGATAAAGGTAAGCTTACAAATTAGATTTCTGTTATGTTCTCTTGCTCTTTTTTTTAAAGATTTTATTTATTTATTTGAAAGAGAGAGAGAGAGAGCGCGCTCGCACGCACGCAGCGGGGAGGGGCAAAGGGAGAGAGAGAGAAACCCAAGTGGACTGCCCGCTCCCATGCGGGGCTCGATCTCATGACCCTGAGATCACGACGTGAGCTGAAACCAGGAGTGGGACTCTTAACCGACTGCACCACCCAGGCACCCCTCTCTTGCTTTATATTAATAATATAAATGTAAATAATGTAAGAAATCATCTGCATGCATGTCTGTCTTCCTAACTAGAACAGAAAGTTCATGTCTTTGTATCCCCGCCACCCCACGTATGGCAGTGTTCGACGCGGTGATGGTATTTGCAGTCATTGTTTGAGTGTTTTACTTTGTACCACGGAGTACCCTAAGTGTGTGACTAGCTGCACCTCAGTCCATAACAGCAAGCCTGGGAAGTAGATATTATCCCAGCTTTATAGGTAAAGGGAATGAGGCTTGATGAAATAAATGACTTCCCCGGAGGTCACACAGCTCGTCAGTGGGTGAGCTGGTGTTTGAACTCAAGTCTGTTAAGCTTACAGAGTTCATGCCTTCACTATTATTTTTTATTTCATTCAATAGTGGGTAGTCAGCAAATGCTGAATGAATGAGAAAATCCTTTACCGATAGCTATTTTAAATCTGCACAAGTTCAGTAACCTGAGATGGGCAGAAATGCTTCATCTTCAGATCTTTTTACCATTTAGATAGGATTTGGACTGGAAAGTAAATGATTAATTAAAGGCAAAATGACTGAAGTCAACATTTGTTGCTATTTTGAGACAATTTCAGGTCAAAACGAACTTGGAAAAGCATTGGCAATAAGGCGTTCTTGTCACTCTTAGAACCGAAATGCATACTAGATTTTTTTTTTTTTTTGTACTAAATATTTTGAAGGCATGGATAGTGGAGATTTCAATTTTGTCAGGGCTATAATTCTCCTTTCTTTCCCTTCTATTGAGGTTCGAGTTAACATGGTGTCTGTAAGTAGCTTAGCATTTTTCACAGATAGTATTTCTTTCCGACCCCAGAAACACAGGCAGATGGGCTTCAGTTGCAAGCCCTGGGGATGAATGACTAATTTGGAGGTATGGATATCAAAAGATCCTATTTTCGGGACCCAGAGATGAATTAGCTCATGCAAAACTTGGGAGGTAACATGGATGGAGACTTGGAAATCAATCCTAGTTTTCTCTTTCCTAATCTCTTCGTTTGAGAGGATGACCGAAGCGAGACTGTTACTGGTTTACTTGATATATTTAGCTTTGTGCCCTGCATTGTCCTTTAGAACTAGTCTACGATTTGCCCCTCACCTTCAAGGAGTTCTAGAACAAGTTGGGGAGACAAAGCAAAATTGTTTTTCCAAGTTAGATGGCAAAAGTAGAAAGCGCTTGAGATCAGTGTGATTTGTTGTTGTTGTTCCGGGGTTTTGTTTGGGGGGGGGGACGCCTGTCGACCCTCTCTCTCAGGGTACAGAGTAAACGTTGCGGATGGCATATACTTCCCGAGCCCCTCTGCGAGTGCCGGTCTGAGTGTGTCCTCACCAGTGGTCTGCTTGGGAGCAGAGAGAAAGGAGAGGTCAGCGGGCGTTGGAGGAGTGAGAAATCTTGGTGTAGGGAGGGACCTGAGCTGAATAGTGGAGTGGCTAATGGAGCTTGAGTCAGGCAGAGAGCTTGAGCAGAGGATTTCCAGCAGGGGGAAGCATAGTATGTGCAGCGGAAGCTGGAGAGCTGCCTGATGAAAATAGAGGCCGTGTGTGTAGCAGAAGGAAAATCAAGTGCGCTGGGTGCAGCGGGTCTAAATGATAGGGGGCCTTGGAAGCCAAGGAAAGGCATTTAGCTTGATGGGGTAGACACTGGGGAACCATTTTAGGTTTTTAAGCAGGAGAATGACATAACAAAAGCAGAGACAGTAGTTAATAAAGAATGTTCTGCGGGATTAATTGGGAAGTGAGGAGACTGCAGGCAGAGATATGGCAGCTTTAAGAGGCTGTTAGAGTAACCAAGGGATGATGCAGCGTGTGCCTAGACCAAGGGGGTGGCGGATAAAAGGACAAATCTGACAGATCTGAATGGAAAAGATATGGACTCTAACATTAACATCTCACTCTCCTCCTTTTTATTTTAAACGAGGGGCCGATGCAGTTTTTTTTATTACTAGCGTCTATGTAAGAAGATATTTGAAACTATTTGGAATTTAAAATGGCTTCCTTAAATGGACTGTTGTTTTTGAAATAATTTAGTGTTTTATTTTTAGGCATCTGCTAATCGAAGTAACTTTGAAAGCTGCTATTTTCTTTTAAAAGTTTTTTTGCATGATTAAAATACAGAAAAGTCCAGAGAATAATATAATAGACCTACATGTATCCGTTACCCGGGATTTATAAATGCCATTTTTTTTTCATATTTGCCTCATCTTTTTATTTATTTAAAGAAATAGGGGCGCCTGGGTGGCTCAGTCGTTAAGCATCTGTCTTCGGCTCAGGTCACGATCCCAGGGTCCTGGGATCGAACCCCGCATCGGGCTCCCTGCTCAGCGGGAAGCCTGCTTCTCCCTCTCCCACTCCCCCTGCTTGTGTTCCCTCTCTCGCTGTCTCTCTCTGTCAAATAAATAAATAAAATCTTTTAAAAAAATAAAGAAATAAAACCTTACAGATACATTTGAGGTTTCCTCTGTACTCACTCCCCAGAGCTTCCCTTTCTGCCTCCCAAGAGGCAGCCACTCTTAGGAATTTGGGGTGGAGCCTTCCTATCGGTGTGTTTATATTTGACTAATCTGTACACATTCATAAATAATATAGTTTAAAAAAATTATCATTTCATAGTAGAGCTCCAGTATGTCTATAGATTGTTTTTGAGGTCTCTCTGTATAAGACAGTTCAAATACCTATTCACTTATGTCAACAGTGAGAAACCGTTTTGGGGAAAAATGTTCTGGTTCTTGGCTTAAATTGTTTTTTCCTTTGGCCATTAGGGGGTGCCAAGACAGCATTAATTGGCTGCCTTGCTACATGATGGAGAGACTCCGAAGGCAGCCCCTATTAAGGACCTTGTATCCCTTCCTTCCTTGCTGCTTCTCCGAAAGAAACTAAGCCATTTGGGTGGATAATTGTGATCATAGTCTTTTTGAGGTTTCACCGTAGGCATTATAATAAAAACTCCATGCAGACTGACTGTAACTTACTCCTTTCACATTCTGAAGATTTCCTAAAATGGAATAGTCTTGAAATGTTATCCAGGAAGAGGTTCCAAAGGCTCATTTTATACTTTGGGATAGTAGCACAAAAATAAGGATTTACTCTAAAGTCCTTGATGAATCCATCTTTCTTCCTTCTTTGGTTACAAAGCCCTGTTGATCGTACCTTAGCTGTGTTTTCAGTTTGGTCTCTTTGCTCTCTTTCGACTGCCTCTCACCATCTTAATTTAGGCAACCTCCTCACCTTTTACCTCAGCCAGAACAATAGCCTTCTAACTGCTTTCCCTCTTAAATGACTTCCCTTAAAAGTTTTTTCCCCTGCCTAGCCCCTACAATTTTGCCATCTCCCTTAGAATAAACTATGTGTGTGTTATTTATTTCCAGCTTTAAAAACTGACGCTAACCTTCCACTGCTAACAGAATAAAACCTAACCTGCCCTCCTCCAGTTTCCATTAACGCGTGGCCACTTGCGACTCGTCTTTCCCTCCTAACCCCCCATCATGTCTTTCCTCTTACTCCCTGTGTTTCAGCCCCAGTGAATTTGTCATTTCTTGAACGTGCCATGTCCTCTGTCACCTGAGGATGGGGTGAGGCAGGCAGGCAGAAGGAGAAGAAAGTCTATAGATAAATTTATGTGATCACTTTGAGAACTACCTTCTTGGGAACAGCTAGTGTTAATCTTGTTTTATAGGAATTTTGACCGTCCGTGACGCTGTGGGATTCAGAATTCCTTTGAACAACATCTTCAGATGCAATAGTTTATCAACTTTAGAGAAGAATGGTGTCGCCCAGTCCTATTGGGATGTTCATGTACAGGCTTTTGTCCAGAATGGCACAGTGAGCACAAAAGGTGAGTTCTTCAAGTATACATACTTGGATCCTGATTTAAGATTAGAGTATGCCAGCTGGCTTTCATTGACGTTGTTATCTGGAAGCATTTCTATACTAAGCCTTGTTCGTAGCTTACACTGGACTATAAAGTTTTTGTAAATAACCACAATTCTTGTTCTTGTGGAACTTGCAATTTCAAGTTGATGATGTACACGTTGTACTGATGGCTTTGTACAAATGCTCGACCTATAGTGTTTTCAGCTGATCAAACCTAATCTTTGTTTGAACAAATCCTCAAATAGCTTGATCATCAGCTCTTTAGCTTAGGAATGAGATTTTTGTGTTCGAATCTTGAATTTTATAAACTGCTTTTATAACTTATATATGACTTTATGGAAATGTCATAATTTCTCATTCACCAGCTCTGAAAACCTACCAGCACTTCCTAAGAAGAGGTTGAAATGCCTCTGATTTGTTGAAGGGGTGATACAAATAATGATACAAATAAAAGGTTCATTTGTATTTAAACCCTTTAATGATTTCTGAACGTTTTCCTGGTTAACACTGTCCTTCCTTCTAGTGGTTGTATGTGGGAAAGAAGAGGGCAGGAGTGAAATGTTTTCAAACTTAAATCTCTCATTTTCACATCAGAGGCAGGTGACATTCTTTGGGAATAAAGGGACTTTGGGGTCTAAAAAGATGAGTGTGTGGTAGATAAAGTATGAAGTAGATAAAGCGTTTGTATGTGTCTGGTGTGTCATAACTCTTAGAGATTGTCGGCATCCGAAGCAGCAGTTTGGGAACCTCTGCCTGATTCCCCTAATATAACCCTTTGGACTTCTATTGTGAGAAATATTTTGTTCTTTCCTGGCCTTATGAATTAAGAAAAAGGCCACTTGAATTTATTTTGTCCTTTGTTTGTTTCTTTAGAGTTTCTGTGTGAAAAAGATAAAACTTTAACCACTGTGGTGCCCATCATCCCCACCACTGCACCATCACCTACTACAACACCCACTCCAAAGGAAAAACCAGAGGTGGGATCCTACTCGGTTAATAATAGCAATGGTACTTGTCTTCTGGCTACCATGGGGCTGCAGCTGAACTTCACTCACGATAAGGTATAGTTCTCTGGTTTTATTGATACGTTCTTCTCGTATCTCCTTTCAAATATGGTGTATCCTACCTCTGGCCCAAGAGTAGTGTTGCTAGCCTGGTTCTGTTTTAAAGATTTTTTTCTTGAAGATTTTACTTATTTATTTGACAGCGAGAGAGGGAACACAAGCAGGGGGAGTGGGAGAGGGAGAAGCAGGCTCCCCGCAGAGCAGGGAGCCCGATGCGGGGCTCAATCCCAGGACCCTGGGACCATGACCTGAGCCGAAGGCAGACGCTTAACCACTGAGCCACCCAGGCGGCCCTGTTTTAAAGATTTTTATTTTTTATTTTATTTTATTTTTTTTTAAAGATTTTATTTATTTGTTTGACAGAGAGAGACACAGCGAGAGAGGGAACACAAGCAGGGGGAGTGGGAGAGGGAGAAGCAGGCTTCCCGCCGAGCAGGGAACCTGATGCGGGGCTCGATCCCAGGACCCTGGAATCATGACCTGAGCCGAAGGCAGATGCTTAACGACTGAGCCACCCAGGCGCCCCTTAAAGATTTTTAAATATTTATTTGAGAGAGAGAAAGAGCACGAGCAGGGGAAGAGGCAGAGGGAGAAGCAGGCTCCCCGCTGAGCAGGGAGCTGACATGGAGCTCGATCCCGGCACCCCCGGGATCATGATCATGACCTGAGCCGAAGGGAGAAGGCAGACCAGACGTTTCACCGACCGAGTGGCCACCCGGGTGCCCCTTTTAAATGGAGATTTGATGTTGACTTGTTGAGGTCTGATAAATTTGGAGTTACTGTAACCAGGAAGAGTTAATGTCCCTGTCAAGGGGTTGTCTTGGCCAGCAGGAAACCTAGCCGTTTCAGGGACTCTTTGGGGTTTAGATTCTTTTTTTTTTTTTTTTTAATTTTATTTTTATTTACTTGACAGAGAGAGAGATAGCAAGAGCAGTAACACAAGCAGAGGGAGTGAGAGAGAGAGAGAAGCAGGCCTCCTGCCCAGCAGGGAGCCCGATGCGGGACTCAATCCCAGAACCCTGGGATCATGACCTGAGCCGAAGGCAGACGCTTAACCACTGAGTCACCCAGGCGCCCTGGGGTTTAGATTCTATTTACCATCAGTAGATCAGAGTACACACAGGTGATTTTTATTTCAGTCCGTTTAAAATATAACTCCTTCACATTTGTATGTGAAATGCAGTGTAGGTTGATGTTTGGCAAAGTGCCGCTGTTTCCCCGCGATGACTCCAATGCGCTCAGGGCTCCAGTCCGGGGTGGCACTTGTGATTGCAGTGTTCCACTGAGCCTCCAGGGGGCGTGCTGACGGGCAGATCCCACTTCCAGAGTCTTGCGACTTCAATAAGCCAGACAGATGGCTCTTGTGCTCCATAAAATGTGTCTTTTCTTTTTTTTTAAAGATTTTATTTATTTATTTGACACAGAGAGAGACACAGCGAGAGCAGGAACACAAGCAGGGGGAGTGGGAGAGGGAGAAGCAGGCTTCCCACGGAGCAGGGAGCCCGATGTAGGGCTCGATCCCAGGACCCTGGGATCATGACCTGAGCTGAAGGCAGACGCTTCACGACTGAGCCACCCAGGTGCCCAAAATGTGTCTTTTCATTTGGCTCATTACAGAGGAAGCTTCCCTCTTGTTTTTCTTTTCTTTTTCTTTCTTTTTTTTAAGTTGTCTGAGTCATAGCTTGAGGGCCTGGGCCAACTTTGTTTGAAAGTAAGACACCATAACCTTAAGTATGCAGACAAAAGGATTTTTTTGTTCTCCACTGAAGTTGCTCATTAGAGTATAAGGTTTTTGCTGTGGATGCGTATGGTTAAGCTGTACCTTTCTCTCTCTTCTTCCCCTGCAGGTTGTTTCGGTTATTAACATCAACCCCAATACGACTGACTTCACCGGGAGCTGTCAGCCTCAGACTGCCCTGCTTAGGCTGAACTGCAGCAACATCAAGTATCTTGACTTTGTCTTCGCTGTGGTGAGTAACAGATTTCTCTAAGATTAAGTTTGTTTTCTTAGAAACACATCTGAAAGTCTAAATAGCTATGTGTGTGTGTAGGGGGGTGGATTTAGCTCTGTTTTCCATTTCAGCACTACTGAGTTATAAAGTGTAGCCCATCGACCCCTCTTAATCCCTCATAGTCACCTCAGTGGTCTGTGGGCTGGATTCTTAATATTCATGTTCACCAAAAGCGACTATTCGCCCATTATATAGACTTCACAGTAGGGGCAAGAATTAACCCACTTCAAGAAAACGAAAACAAAAACCTCTCTAATCTACCCAATACAGAAATATTTAATAATAAAAGTATATATATTTATATATTATATATTGCAAAAGATAAAAAGTAATTTCCATAATATGTTTCTCTATTATTGGTTGGAAAACTCATGTTTGTTTACTCTAATATTTTAGGTTTTGGGGAGGCTATACTGTTTGTCATAGTATCAGTAACAATAATAGCTAACATTTATCGAGTACTTGCCATCTACAAGACTCTGTGTAAGTACTTAACATGCATAAAGTCATTAAATCAAGATAGCGTATAATGGTAGCATTCGGATTTTTGTTGTTCATGCTTGTATGAAGGGCTGAACCCTAAAGAGAAGATTCCAGGTTAAGCATATGTGCTCTGCTTCTTGCTAGCATAAATTCATCACCGAGGACTTTCATTTCTACCTTCTCAGAAGCAGTTATTACCCTCATAATTTTTGGGGGGTGTGTGTGTGTGTGTACGTGTTCTGGCAAATGGGAATGGGAAAGAGGGGACAGCCATCAATGAGGGAAAATTTAAGCCGCCGGCAGTTCTCAAACTAAGGGTTATTGTATAGGTAGATTAAAAACCAGTTCTGCTTTTAAATAAGATTACAATATCTAGGGATGGGGAAATACTCTCAACATCTGATATATAAAAAAAATTAGATGTGTGGTGTTTGTTTCAAGTCCAAACTTGGTATCTTTAGTCTAAAGCCCTTTTTCTCTATGGAATATACGCAGAGTAATTGAGGATTATATCAGGCAATTATATCTTAGAGAGGTTTATAAAAATCTTCCCTTTACCAGCGTTGAAATCATTCCTCTGTTACAGTACACATGTGACCAGAGGATTAGTATTAAAAAGGTCTGGTCAGGCTCGTCCTCTTCGATGCGGTAAAGCAGGCTTCCCCAGACATATTCTCTTTTAAAGTTATCTCATAGGGATTATACTATCAGTAAGAATGAATAAAATAGTATTTTAGGTTCCTTCCCTTTGGAGTGATTGAGTTTGATCTTTCTAGCTGTGGTCAGGTCCTAAGAGGAACATGGTTTCTTCTAACTCTTACGGGGAAATATTTAATAATTATAATATCTAATTTGCCCAACAGACTATTTTTTTTAAAGATTTTATTTACTTATTTGACAGAGAGCACAAGCAGGGGGAGCGGCAGGCAGAGGGAGAAGGAGAAGCAGGCTCCCCACTGAGCAGGGAGCCCGACGCGATGTGGGGCTCCATCCTAGGACCCTGAGATCATGACTGTCCTTCCCGCTTGTGCTCTCTCTCTTTATCTCTGCCTCTTTATCTCAAATAAATAAAATCTTTTTAAGAAAATAAAAAAAAAATAGTGACATTTTAACCATGCTATAGGCACTTTGAAAAATCAAGAAACACCTGCAATATCACCAGACTTCACTGGGGCCCATCTTCAACCCTGTCATGATAGACACTTTGAAGGAGAATTTATTGAATTCGAGTTTGTTGAGTACAGGATGCCATGGTGGGATTCAAAGAAGAAGGCCTCTATTAATAAGGAGCCCACAGTTTAGTGGTAAAGATAAAAATATACAAATGACCGTTTTTGTGGAAGGCCTTGAATACTACACTAGGGCTTTTGAACTGGATTCTGTGGGCAATTAGAGCACCATTGGGAGGTGCATTCCGGGTGGGATGAGTGATAGGCCAGGAGAAAATACAAAGTCTGTGAGAGTATAGAGGGGCAGTGGTTAATTCTGGGTGTAGGAGAGTCAGCAGGGTTTCACGGAAGAGATGACATTTGAGCTGGACCTTCAGGGATGGGTCAGGTTTGTACACGTGGAGATAAGGGGAGTAAGCGGAAAAGTATACGTTATTTCTGGAAAAAGGAACGCGATCAAGACCAGCTGGGAGAATGAGGCACGTGGCATGTGAGGGAAAGACAGGCATGGGAAAGTAGGTGGGACAAATCGTGGGGAGCCTTGAATGCCAAGGCGAGACATAGCCTAAGGCGAGGAGAGGTGTAATGAGGTGGTCAATTCCTTTGTGCTTCCTCCTGACATTTCTCTGCATCTGTCCCCTCCATTTTTGTTCCCCACGGCCTCTGCCCTGAGTCCAGCCTGCATGACCTCTTACCTCCCAGCCTCCCAGCTAGTCCTTCTTCCTCTCCTCCCTTGGTATTCTTCTGCATCCGCTTAATCTTCTGGAAGCACAGCTCCTCCCCAGAAAGCTTCAGCGGTTCTGTTTTACCAACAAGGTAACCTCTAACTTCCATGGCAGGGTAGTTCAAGTCTCTCCCCCACACTGCCCCCCCCCCCGCCCCCCGCCGCCATGCAACGGAACCTGCATAACCTGCATATCCGGCTTTGTGTCTCCTCCTTTCCCTTCTCATGAAGCCTGTGTTCTGTGAGGTAGGAGAGCGCGGTAGCAACCAGCGCCTCGGCTCTGCAGCCAGACTTCCGGGGTTCAGATCCCGCCTCACTGGCCACTAACCATATGGCCTTGGGGAAAATCACTTAACATCGCCATACTTCGAGCACCCCATCCCAGAATGGAGTGTTACGGTTATTCAGTGACACCTCACCTGTAAAAAATTTTTTAAGATTTTATTTATTTATTTGACAGAGAGAGGCAGGCAGAGGGAGAGTGAGAAGCAGACTCCCCACTGAGCGGGGAGCCCGATGCGGGGCTCGATCCCAGGACCCCGGGATCATGACCTGAGCCTTCGGGTGCCTCACCGACTGAGCCACCCAGGCGCCCTCACATTGTGAAGTTTTAAGAACATCGCTTGGCACTAAGTTTTCAAATGCTGCCGTACTTGTGATGGTGCTTATTTTCTGGCTACCTTTACTCATGCGCTTGCCTTCCTGAATACCCTTTTCTGCTTGTTTCCTCATTGAATTCGGCCCAGTTCAAATGGCGCATCCGTAAGCTCGTATCGCTCTGCTTCTCCCCTACTTCGAAGTCATCTATCTCTTTTTAATTTTTATAATTTATCGCTGTCTTTTTTGCAATATGGTTATTTCTTTATGTATTTGTCTTCTCTTCCCTGGCAGATCGCAGACACGGTGGGGGCAGGATCCAAGCCCGGTTCATTCGGCTAGCTCCCTGGAGTACTTAGATATGTTGCCTTGTACATGCTAAGCACTAACGTAATTAGAATGACTGGCTGATAGATGCGTGCTTCACAAAGATAATAGTGGCGAAGGAAAGCTCCCAGCTGGAGAGGCTGAAAGGCGGGGAGGGAGCCCAGTTAAGAGACTGTCATGATCCAAGCTAGAGGAGGTGGGGGCTTAGCAAGTGACAGGAGGAATAAAATGAGGGAACGAATTGTTGAGTGTTGAAGAACCACGTGACTACACCGTTGGTCCAAAAATTGGAAACAAAATGCAGAGGAAAAAGGATTCTGTCACATTTTCCTTAGCTGCAGTTTATTCTGTTGGTCCGGGTCTAAGCCATGGTTTTATCTTCTGGGTAATAGGATTAGATTGCTTTTCATCTGTAGATATTAACTGTACCTTTAGACAGGTGTGATGTGTTGATTAACTGGAAGCTCTTTTTCTAACAGAAAAATGAAAACCGATTCTATCTGAAGGAAGTGAATGTCAGCATGTACTTGGTTAATGGCTCTGGTAAGCAAAGCATTGGCCTTGGGGAAAAGAGTAGGTTACACTGAAGGAATAGAAACCATAGTTTTTTTGTTACCAAATAGTGCCTTTTATTTAATGGAACAGAAGAATCTATGTGAAAATTATACCTTGACCACAACTGAAAATCAGTAACTGAGAACTATAGTGTTTTTATCTTTTCAGTCTCCCTCATTTTCAAGTAGGGTGGATAATAGTTAAGGATGTGACTGATTTTTAGACCACAGAAACATCTATAGGAAGATAGGAAACTTAGTGATCCTAAGAATTGCTTTTTTTTGGTAGACCCTGTACCCCAGGCTCCCATACTTCACTGAAAAATTCTGAGGACTGTCCCATTTCTTACGTTGATAGAATAAGAAGTTACTAACAGGGGCCCCTGGCTGGCTCAGTCGGTAGAACATGCGACTCTTGATCTCTGGGTCGAAAGTTCGAGCCCCATGTTGGGTGTAGAGCCTACTTAAACGAAACAAAACAAAAGCTCCTAACATGTTTGTTTTCTTTAAAGTTTTCAGCATCGCAAATAACAATCTGAGCTACTGGGATGCCCCCCTGGGAAGTTCTTATATGTGCAACAAAGAGCAGACTGTTTCAGTGTCTGGAGCATTTCAGATAAATACCTTTGATCTGAGGGTTCAGCCTTTCAATGTGATGGAAGGAAAATATTCTACAGGTAAGAACCGAGCAAGTTTTATCAATAACTTATGTTCTTATGTTGACTAATAGGTGGCTTTTCCTTTGACTCATGGAAATTTAAGCACTGAAATAGAGAAATATGAATTCACCTCTTGTGACTCTGTTGGAGAGTTCGCATGGCCTTGAGCAAGTTCTGTGAACTCTGTATTTGGCCCATCATTTTGCTCAAAGTAGATTTCTTTGTGTGTGGATCTGAAACCCACTTGCAACCAAGTTCTTAAAACTCAAAACTGATGGAAGCATTCAGTGAGCTTTGCTTAAGGTATTGATACTCCCCGCTAGGTTTTAGTTTGTGGGAAGGATGGCAGCTTTGAGCATCTGGGATCTGTTTTCTTGGGGCCATCTTCTCGTTGGAAATATTTTCATACACAAATAAAAGCAGTTTGGTCTTACTTTGTTAAGACAGAAGATTACGGTTAGGCAAAGCCTCAAATACCATGGACAGTGTTTTGGCCGGCTGAAGTGTGCATGAGGCTTTTTGGAAGATCTGCTCGGGGCTGATGGTGGTATTTATCAGATTTTTAACGAAACCTTTTGTGGAGGGCTCATGGCAGTGCGTTTATACAAATATGAAAGATGCATTTGGCATTACAAGCTTAAAATTTGCACGGAGGCAAAAAAAAGTCCATAAAATTCCTTAATTGACTTGTCCTTTAAAACTGATTACTTAAAATTGGGGGTTTGTGGATCACAGCTCTGCTGAGCAGAGCTATTCAGACCATCCACATCCTTTTTAACAGTTAATTCTATGGTTTAGAAGGAAATGTGGCAGCTGTGTTTAAAAGTGACTATGCCCTGAGCCGCTCAGCTGCTTTTGCGCTGGTGCTGGTCACCAGCCTGACTTGGTTAGGCCAGAATAAGTTGGGATCCTCACCCTACCATTCTCATGCCTGGAAAGGTTAATCACACTTAGAAATTTTTCTCAAGAATTTGTTTTCCCTTTTGTCAGTATTGCTTATGTACTACAATTATTTTGATCCTTTCATAGTTTTATTTTTGAGTCTTTATCTAGCTCCCCTCCATTATTACCCTAATTTTAGGTCCAGATTGGTGTTTAGAATTGAAAATCATTTGCGGCGTGATACCAGCTTGAGTCTGTTCATCTATCTAGTCAGCTCTAATAGCGATGAGCTGCATTCTTTCCCGAATTTGAAACTTTGGTTTTTGTGTATGTCGAATTAAAAATGGTACCCAAAGGAATACACAACATTGAATACTGGCAGTGAACATGTAATCTGTTTGTGGAGCTAGGTTCTTGACTATGGGTACCTATAGGTACAACGCACTGCAAATTCTTGACCGTGCAGGAGGAGGAAGTAAGCTTGCAGTCAGGTCAAAGAGTGTTGAATGGATTTTACTGGATCAGACTACTCTCTGGAAATAGAAAAGTTAGCCCCCTGTGGGCTGCCAGCCCTAGCCAGGTTAATAAATGTAGTAAACACACGCACATCAGTAAGAGGTCCCAGCTTCTTGACTTCTGTAGCCACTAGGATCATATACTCTAGGTCAGGGATGCGCAGAGTTTGTTTGTAAGGTACGGGCAGTAAGTGTTTTAGGTTTGGAGACCACATGGGCTCTGTCACCACTATTCAGCTGTCCTGTTGTAGCACGAAAACAGCCATAGGCAATAAATAAATGAGTGTGGCTGGGTTCTAATAGAACTTTATTTATGGATACTGAGATTTGAATTTCATATAATGCTCATGTGTCACAAAATTTCTGTTGTTTTTTGGGGTTTTTTTTTTTTTTTTTTGGCCATTTAAAAATGTGGAAAAGCCAGTTTTAGCTCTTGGGCCAGATTTGGCCTCCAGGCTATAGTTTGCTCTCTGCTCTGAAAGATTCGAGAGCCAGCATGGTTCTAATCCCATGATTAAACCTTTCTGATCTGTTCTCAGTTTCCCAAAAGACATTCACTCTAGCACTAAGAGGCTAATCTGGCTATGTAGAGATGGGTTAGAACTAGCTCTCTTCATTTCTTTTCTTTTCTTTTAAAAAAAGATTTTATTTATTTATTGGGGCGCCTGGGTGGCTCAGTCGGTTAAGTGTCTGCCTTCGGCTCAGGTCATAATCCCGGGATCAAGCTCTAGCTTGGGCTCCCTGCACAGCTGGGAGCCTACTTCTCCCTCTCCTCCTCACCTTGTGCTCTCTGTCGCTATCTCGGTCTCTCTCCAATCAATCAATCAATCAATCAATAAAAAATATTTGAGAGAGAGAGCGTGCACGTAAGCTGGGGGAGGGGCAGAGGGAGAAGGAGAGAATCTCAAGCAGACTCTGTGCTGAGCGTGGAGCCCCATGCAGGGCTCCACCTCAGGACCCTGAGACATGACTGGAGCCAAAACCAAGAGTTAGATGCTTAACTGACTGAGCCACCCAGGTGCTCCTCTTCATTCCTCTATTTTAGAAAGGACTTGGAATATGAAACACATACACATATATATGTGCTTACTCATAGATATAAATGAGTATGTATGTATTCATACATATGAATATACATACACCCACAAAAGAAAAGGCAAATACGTTTTAGGATTTTAATTCTAGAGCAATCCATAATTTTCTGTAGCTTTATCATTAAAATATACCTGTCTTTATTACTTAAAGTTGATTTTGTAAGAGCATTTCTGACTTTTGAATCAACATCTTTTACTTTTGGACATTCATTTTTGATTATACTCATTATATGTTACACACTTTTTCTCACCTACAGCCCAGGAGTGTTCGCTGGATGATGACACCATTCTAATACCAATTATAGTTGGTGCTGGTCTTTCAGGCTTGATTATCGTTATAGTGATTGCTTACCTAATTGGCAGAAGAAAAAGCTATGCCGGATACCAGACTCTGTAATACTAATCCATATGTGATCTGTGTTACAAAATAATAAAGCAAGTACAAGTTCCAACATGCAATACTGTTCAATTTCAGGTATATTTAGTTGTAATTCTGATTTTAGAATGGATGGTGTGGGGGATTTCAAACTTACATAAATAAAAACACCCTAAAAACTATAAACTACAACTTAGTCACCTGATTTTGGTTTCCCCAACCAAGGAATTTTAAAACTGTTATTTCTACGGCAAAAAGCATGTGTAAAATCACCTGATTATTGGTTCTATTCTATTATCTTGAATTAGTATTTCAGTGTTTTCACTTTATGTATTCTGACTAGAAATATACAGTTCAGGAAAAACAGTTTTCAAAAAGAGATTTTTTTTTTTTTCCTGCATGTAGTCAAAATTGAGACCGTGCATCCTACAGTGGATTTGTACTTGCTCCCTTTGTACTTTTTTGTGATTTTGTTTGCAGGTTAACTTAGCTACTTTGGCGTTGCTGCATATTTGAACTATGAGAGATATGCCAGTAGATTTGAACAGAGTCTAGTATTATGTTCTTAGCAATGAATGCTTTTCTAATGCCTTTTGAATATACTTGTATTTAATGCGGCTGTAATGACAAAAGGTACAAAAGCTGTATACATTTTGGAATAGGTGTTAATCTTCTTGTTTAATCCTTTTAAAAAAAAACTGGATTTTTCAGTCTTTTAAATGGCAAGACACAAGACTATTCCAGCTGGGCATTTCAATCCATTTTCTAGGTGCTTTAGAGATAATTGCTAGGCCGTGCCAATTTGGGGCATTAGTCCTTTGTTACCTGTAAATTGGCCTGTGCGTACACTGCGAAAATGAATGTAGTTTCTCTTTAGCTTTGCAGTATCCTTGGTGGTGGTAGTATGTTATGTTCTTTTCTTGTTTTTTTTTTTTCTTTTTCTTTTCTTTCTTTTCCTTTCTCTTCCTTTTCTCTCCTGTCCTTTTCTCTTTCTTAAGAAATGCCAGAATGTCCTAGAACCCAGATAAAGAAGTGCACTTAGACTTAGCAAGTAACCTGCACCTAACCCAAAAGTCTTGGTCTTCTCTTAGTCCATTAAAAAGTTGTTCTTTGTTTCCGGCTTGCATTGATATTTACAACATTTACTAATTTGGCTTTCACATTTAAATAGTTCTGTGCTAATCAAAACTTAACGTTATTATTGTTCATTATGGTAGAATCATTATTAATTCATGTACTTTGTGTTCGGTTTTGTGCTCTGGGGAGATGCACCAATTGTCCATTTACCGTGCACCACCTAATGTTTATATGAGAAAGCAAAACATTTCAGCTTGATAGTTAACACGTCAAGTATTTCTCGCTGCTTCCAGATTTTTTTTGGTATTGGAATGGCTGAGTAAATATTAAAGAGTTGTTAGTATGCAGCCATATATGTAAGGTTCTTGTGTTTTTGGGGTGGGAGATGACGTGCCCCCATATTCACTAGAAAATGGGACATCTGGGTTCCAAACTCTTATCGATGTTGAACTAATTCGGTAGTCTAGCTCTACACACCACGCACACACAGAGGCAATTGCCTGTTAGCATGTGGATGTCTGTAAGTATCTTTCGAGTTATATTGGAGTGGTAAATATTTTCTCCCACTTAAATTTGCCCTCTGCTTAGAGTAGCCTGAAACTCTTATTGGCTCAGAATCAGATTCTTGACCAGCCTCTTCCTTCCAGCTACACTGAGCTGCATTACCAGCTTAAGGCACTTTTGGAGGACTAAATATAAATCCAATTTTTAAAACTTATTTTTTACTTAAATAGTGTTCTAGTGTAGGATTGTTAACCTTATATGAATGGATAATGCTTATAAGAAAATAGACATTAGATACTTCTCGTGAGTCAAAACAAAGCAGCTTTTTTTTATTTTGAAAATAAAAATTGGAAGCACAAGTGGGTGGCACGAGCTTAATGCTGTTAATGTTTCTAAAAGTTTTTACATTTAGATTATATACCTAATTCCTATTAAAATACCTCTGATTAGCACTGTTTTATAGAAAATCTGACTTCACTGAATATTTTTGTATTTTACATGGACCAGTTTATATACTCTTATTTACGCTATTATTTCCTATAGCCACATGTTCTTTGTACTTTTTGTAGTTTTGTTTGTTTTACTGGGTTTACACTTTGATGGTCTAACATTGCTATTTGGTTCTGGGTGTTTTTCATGTTTTAGCATTTGTATAAAGAAACTGGTCCATGTAAATACTTTTCATGTGTTTTCTTTTTCTCAAATGTTTAAACCACTAGTCGATGTATGGTGTTTCTCTTTAGATATTTGCCTGTCCATTTGCTCAACATATTGCTTCTAAAACAAACAATAAAGATTCTTTTATTTCTTAAGGAAATTTGCTCACATTTTTTCCCGTTGGTTAAAGTGAAAATTTTGTATGCTATATGACAATTTCTTCCAAAAGGGAGGACTTTAGAAAAGCTTAGAAGTGGAACTAAATTATTTCCAGAACATTCTGTGTATTACCATCTGGAAGAGTGGTCCCATACATAGATAGGTCTGTACTGATGCTGGGCTGGCTACGGAGTGAGAATCACCTGGGAAGCTTGTTAGAAGAATGCACATGCGGGGCCCCATTCCTAGAGGATTTCACTTAGCAGGTCTGGGCATGTGTGTGCGTGCACGCTTGTGCCTGCGAGTGTGTGTGCGTGTGTGTGCGCGCATGCACGTGTGTGGGTGTGTAAGCTCCCCAGTGGGGTCTGGTGGGTAGCCAATCAGGGAACCAGTGATCTAGAATATGTATTTCATGGGAAAAGCTTGAGACTATCTCTCTGTTCGCTTTTCTCCGCCCCTCTAAGTTGGGGCTGATACTCGGTAGGAACCTGTGGCAGCTATTGGTCTGAACCTAAATAGGATTGTGTGCAGTCACTCTCTCAGATCACCCTAAAATCCTCGAACCTTCCAATTTCCCCATAGCTTCCCACACACAAAAACTTGGCACCCTGGCTAGTACCTTTCCTCTGGCTTACCTACTTAAGCTGTGTGACCGCCAGTTAATCGTCACAACTCCCAGCTCCGCAGCTAGCTGCCATGTGACTTTGGCCAAGCTGCTTACTTCTGGGGTCTCAGCTTCTTCATCTGGGGACCGAGGGCTTTAAAATCCTGTTCCTCTTAATTTCTGTGAGTGATAGTTTCTATTTCAATGACAGTTTGAGTATTTTTAGAAGGAATCTGATAAGCCACTCGTTACAGTCAAGAACATATACTTTACATACAGTATAAAGTGTACCAGCTGAAGTTTCTTGCACGTTTCAGGAGGAATTCTTGTAAGACTCAGATATTTTTAAGATTATAGCATTTCATCCTTATGTCTTTAAGTAGGTAAGGTTATATTGTCTTGGGCTCATCTCTCTCCCACCCATCTCTTTTACTCTGGGAACTAACTTTCTCCATCAGTAATTACCATACCTTGTTTTTGAAACTAGTAGAGACATGTTTGGGTAATACTGAGTAGCTTCGTGATCTTCACATTCATGTGATGTACTTCAGTTTGACTGTAGATCTAAAAGGTATATAATAAGATGTCGCGTGAGACTATGATTTTTTTTTTTTAAGATTTTATTTATTTGAGAGAGAGGGAAAGAGAGCACAAGCAGAGGGAAGAGGCAGAGGGAGAAGCAGGCTTCCTGCAGAGCAGGGAGCCCAATGCGGGGCTCGATCCCAGGACCCTGGGACCATGACCTGAGCCGAAGGCAGACGCTTAACAACTGAGCCACCCAGGCGCCCCAAGACTATGATTCTTTTTATTTTATTTTTTAATTTTATTTATTTATTTGACAGAGAGAGACACAGCGAGAGAGGGAACACAAGCAGGGGGAGTGGGAGAGGGAGAAGCAGGCTTCCCGCGGAGCAGGGAGTCCGATGCGGGGCTCAATCCCAGGACCCTGGGATCATGACCTGAGCTGAAGGCAGACGCTTAACGACTGAGCCACCCAGGTGCCCCAAGACTATGATTTTTTTTTTTTTTTTTAAGATTTTACTTATCTATTTGAGAGAGAGAGAATGAGAGAGAGCACATGAGAGGGGGGAGGGTCAGAGGGAGAAGCAGACTCCCCGCCGAGCAGGGAGCCCGATGCGGGACTCGATCCCGGGACTCCAGGATCATGACCTGAGCCGAAGGCAGTCGCTCAACCAACTGAGCCACCCAGGCACCCAAGACTATGATTCTTAATGGTGATTCTTCCAAAGAGAAATTTTGACACAATTGGTTTTTAAGATGAATTCTTATTACAACTGTATATCTCAGCTTTCCAACTCACACTGAAAATTGTATCTGGAAAATTTCTGAGCTATCAGAAAAATGAGGATTAACAGTATTTTTAATCTACATGAAACTTTTCATTGAAATTTCAATGGCCACGAAACTTTTTTCTTAAAAAATCTTCACTGCTTCTGTAATTAATCATTAAGTTCTTCCACAAATACACTCTTCCTTCCCCCCAGATATTTTCAATATGGTTTCCAGTGTACATTATGCAAATAAATCAGGTCAAAATGACTTACAGAATGAGATTTTCTTTTCCTCAGGATGTGATCCTATTAAAATTACTGTTTTCCAAAATGTCTTCCCATTACCTAAAGAATTTTTAAAGGTTGAATTCATAAAATCAATAGTTATTATAAATTAATACTTCACATACTAATTGAGAGCATTTTAAGTAAGTGGCAGCATCTAGAAAGATCTTTGTATTAGTGGAATTGCGTTTTTGATCTACTCTGGGAATATTTGTCTTACATGAAAGCCTTATTGGCAGTATTTATGAAAGTCGTTTCAGTACTAGGTCAAATACCCAATTTGGGAAAGAGAGGACTGTGAATCTGTTGCCAGAATAAGAAATTAATCTACTAATGAATTTTTTAAAAACCAAGTTATATTAAATCCAAGGCATAATACTTTTTGGTTCGTGTCACCTAATAGTTGATGTGGCAGGTGGTAATTTGGGAAACTGAAGGAGAGGAGTCAGTTAACTGGGTGCTCTTAACACCAAGTATTCCCAGGTCACATCTAGCAATCTCAGCTATCTGGATTTCTAACAGAACCAAGAAGCAAGTAAAAAAGCTCACTGAGCTGGCAGCCAAAGCCGACATCATAAAGTCCATAAACTCCAGGATTGCATCTTGTTCCCATTTATTGCCCCAGAGGCTAGCAAAAGCCTGGCACATTTCTTAAATGCGGGCACAATCAGAATTGCCTGGCAGCCTATTCATTCTTACTTTGACACATTTCTAATAAGCGTAATTATCTGATTTTTCCATCCCTGGTAGATTGCGAGCTAGGAGGAGAACTAGGGCAGTAAGAGGCAAGGAAATGGGAAACAGAAGTGGTGGTTCAACATCCCAGCTGCCTTCCCTCTGCAAATGGACCTCCGTCTGCAGGCACCATCCCTTCCTCCTCTCCACTCTCCCTGGCTTTGCTTTTCCCTGTCCGGGCTTCTGGAATCCTATTTCACCTACCTCCCGGGAGACCTCGTACTGTCGGCTTCAGTCCATTGTTTGCGGCTCTTGCCGTCATTCTACAAACGCATTTAAGTCTCTTCTACCCCGAAGATACCCTTTCTTGACCCTGTTGTTGGCCTTCTGACTCCCTCCCTCGTGCCCTCTCTTCCTCTAAACTTCTCGGAATGACCACTGAATGTTCCCCATCCCAAGTTCTTGATCTCCTAACCGATCACTTCCCATTTGCTCCTAAACCAGCAGCAATTTGCCTCACAGCCAACACCCTCCATATCACTGGATCCGATAGGCTTCTCTAATAGTTCTCACTCTTCTCCCTTTGCTAATCAAAACTGGTACCTTCCTTGGCTTCTGTGGCGCCATTGTCTACTTGCCTTTTTCTTTTTCTTGCTCCTTTATTCCTCAAATCTGAGTGTTCCCAAGGTTTTGTCTCTGATCCTTTTTAGATTCTATTTGCCCTTGCTGAGAAACAAACGTGTCCCTGGTTTTTACTACCACTTAGGTTCATCATTTTGTCCTACCACTTGGTTGGGACACAGGCATCTGAAACCCAGAAGATCCAAAACTGAACGTCTCCCTCTTCCACGTATCCCTCCCCACCCTTCACTCTCTCTCTCTCTCTCTCTCTCACACACACACACACACACACACACACACACACACACAAATAACTACCAACAAAACTGAATGCATACATTCTCCCTCCTGTATTCCCTGTCGGGATGAATGGCACCGGGATCTACATAATCACTCAAGTGGGGAATTGGGAGCCATTTTATTACCTCCCACCACGCCCCCAATATCCATCAGGTCAATTCTGCCTTCTCGTTGGATCTCTAGTCTGTCCCTTTCTGCAGCTATGCTTCGTTCACCCAGGTCAGGACCATATTATTGGTCTTCTGGCCTCTAGCAATAGAGGCGCCTCCTCACTGCCAGTCTCCGGTTGGCATGACTTCTACAACAAATATCCTGCCTAAAATCCCACCGTACTCTTTTTTCCTTCCATCAGTGTAAGGCGGAAGCACCTAGAGCCTACGATGCCTTTGTGCGCTGGTCCTACTACACTTTTCCTGCCTCTTTTCCAGCCACGATTTGTCCCCACTCTGCCAGCCCACCTGCATTTCCCCTCAAGTGCCGTGTTCGGTTGCCCTCCAGACAGTTTGGTCTGTGCCGTGTCCTATACCTGCAATGCCCTTCCCCTATCACCTGCACGGTTAATTCCTGCTCATCCTTAACAACTCAGCTCCAGGGTCACCTCTTTCAAAGTACGTCTTGTGTAACAAGGCTGAGTTCAGTGTGTCTCTGGAACGCTTCCGTGACACTTCGCGCGTTGCCTGCCCGTGACAGCACCTTTCGGAATTAGAACCACCGCTTTTCTTGTCTGACTCACGCTGGATGCCAACAGTCATGCCGTCCGCGCCAGCTTCTCTCGTTTTGTCACCGAAGGAGCCCAGAGTGCCTTGCGTGGAGTTCGTGCGTCCGCTTTGTGTCGCTGTCCGTTCGGTTCATTTCGTTAATACTTCTGGGCACTGTGCCTGCTTCTACATGATAACGGTTTGCCCCCGAAAGCCCACCCCCTGATCATCAAGGGAAGATTCGTTATATTTATCCATTATCTTCTGTTTAAGAAATCTGGGCAGTAGGTGTTCGGTTGATAATCTCTCTTTCAGCCAAAATGACTGTGTTTTGCGGGGGCGGGGGGGGGGCGGGGTACCTAAAAGTGTATGGTTTGGTTCCTTGGAGGATCACTTTTGTGGAACCTCTCATTCGCTGGTAAGGAATGCCAATGCCTGGTGACCGCGGTGTCAGAGGCAAGGCTGGGTATTAACATTTGCGGCTTGGAAATTGTGTCATTGTTTCTGTTCTCAATTGTCCTTTCTCCACATCTAGCTCAAGACTGCAGTGCAGATGACGACAACTTCCTTGTGCCCATTGTGGTGGGAGCAGCCTTGGCAGGAATACTTATTCTAGTGTTGCTGGCTTACTTTATTGGTCTCAAGCGCCATCACGCTGGATATGAGCAATTTTAGAACCTGCAATCTGATCGATGATATAAAAATACACGCACATGAGATTTTCTTGCCTCTCCATTTTGAAACACGTTGCTCTCTAAGATTGATATGTCGAAACGTTAATTCTTGAATCAGTCCCAGCATTTTGAGATAAGTCTCTATGAATAAAAACTGTTCTCTTTTTTTCGGCTGAAAATTAAATACTGTGTTCACTGGTCCTGAAGACAAACTGGTTAAAAACACATTGGTGTGCTGCAGTGTGTTGAGGTCTATCCTAAGAGGCCTTGGCCAAATTTTGATCCTAACCTAAGATGCCTTAAACTTACTAACATGGCCATTATAAGAATAAAATATGCAGTTGTCTCTTAATGGAATTAATAAATATTGTTTAACTACAAGTGTTCTGTTTTAATGTATAAGAACTATCCTGATTTAAGCTCATCACAGTACTTTTGCGTGTAGTTCATTTAATACATATTGATGTGACATAAATGCCCATCAGATACGCGCAAACTTGGTTTTCAGTTGAATGTCCTCGGGACCATCAAGATTTTTTCGGTTTTGCTGTTTTCTTTGAGTTTGATTTAAGGATGAAGTCAGTATCTCAGGCTTGTGATTTTTTCCCTAGGTAAAAAACAGCCCCAAGAGGCCACAACAGAACTTAAACTGGCTTCAGAATTAGAGTTTTAGAAAAATTGTTTCTTTTTCAGCAAAGACTGAGAAGATTCAAGCACATATAACCGCTTGTCTTTTTTTTCCCCGTGTGTTTTTCTCTTCTTTGGATGCCTGATTAGCATGAACTATGAACTAATTAGGACAGATTGTGTTGTGTTTCTCTACCTCATCTTGTTGATCTCTAGAGCATTAAAATCTATTTAGTGTTGTCATCAGACTGGTACTTATGAAATGTAAGCTAACAGCAATCTCAGAAGGGAGGCAGTGAAGCATAGCAACTAGGCTCTTGCTTCTTCAAGAAGGCCCCCGTGGGGCAGAGCATAGATTGGAGGGGGGGGGGTAGAGAGAAGCTGTTGTCATGAAAATGAGCTAGATAATCAGCCCCTATTGAAGCATACTCCTTGTCATATGTGCAGCTCAGATATTGAATGTATAGACAAATAAGAAGGAAGCTTAACCAATGGACTGGAGCAGACATTCACATCCAAGTGATTCTTATATTAATTCATTCTGTGTATATATTGGCTTGTTCAGAATTTCTGTAACTCACTGATTACAGTATCTTGGTACCCAGCTATCTGTCTGTCTCTGAAGGTTTTTCGTGAAATATGGTGGATCCTTCCAATAAAGGCTATGGTCAATACTGAAATCCATGTACTTGGAAACTTAGCAACTCTTTTTTGTTTTGTTTTGTGTTGTGTTGTGTTTTTAATGAATGACAAAAGTACAAAAGGAACAAAAGATAAAATTAGAGGAAAAAGTGCAAGTTATCACTCAATCATAAATCACACCAAATATCACATCTTGTTAATCACGTTAGGCTTATACTGGAAAGGGCGTTAAAGGTTATTGACTCTAACCCTATAATTTCACAGAAAAGGGAGTGACTTCGCTGAGGTTACCTATCTAGTGGGCAGCAACACCCTTATTAGCATTTTGATAGCAATTGTCCCAAGGAAATCTAATCACTCACTGGTAAAACTAGTTTAAACATGAAATTATGGGATCAGAAGGGGGCACTTTGAGCTTCTGTACTAACTACTTTCAATAACTAACACACGATGCCAACTTTAAGTATTTTTTGAAAGTACTGAATATTGGCTTTTGATCTCTGTTTGCTACTTCAAAACCTAACCCTTGGATGGGATCACAGACATGGCAGGAAAGAAGGGAATGAACACTGGTTGACCACCTGATGTATGTCAGATGCTTTGGAAATAGAATTGTATTTAGTCCTCAAATACCTTAAGTACGGGCATGATTATCCCCCTTTTACAGGTGAGGAACATGAGGCCCAGTTTAAATAACTTGACCAAAGTCGTTTAGCTAGTTAGGGAAGTAGTCAAGATTCAAAGTCGGTTCTGTCTGAGTCCAAAGCTCAAAATCTACATACACACTGCCTTCCTGGTAGTCCCGGAATGGACTCCGATGTACTGGATTCTATTATTCTTCCAGGCCACTGCTCAGCTACAAATAATCACGTTTATAACCTGACAACCTGATGCCCGTGTGGGGAAAAAAAAATATTATACCGCATTTTCTTGACCCCAAGTCCTTTTTAACTTAAATTTTATTAGTCCTACAGAATTCTTATTTATATATTGATGATAATTGTGGCAAGGGAGAAAGGGAGCGGGAAAACACGCAGGCGGGCGGTTAAGTGTAGATGATTGCTCTTTTCCCCAGTGCTATTAGACAAACATAAAATCTTCCCGTGTTAGGTGAGCACAGATCTTTTCTTGTTTGTCCCTTAACTTCTGCTTTTTGTACTGAGGAAATTAGGTGTGATTTGAGATGAAGTAATAATGGGAGATATTGGAGGATCGGTTCCTTAGAAATATTTGGGTGGATATCGAGGGAATAGGGACATAGAGGTAACGCTATTAAAGACTAATGTACATTCACTTTCGAAATGCTTGTTTCTTGTTGGCTTGTTTCTGCTTAATTGCCTTCCTTACTAATTTCCTTGCTCTCTGTCTGTTCTTTTCTAACAGCTGAAGAATGTTCTGCTGACTCTGACCTCAACTTTCTTATTCCTGTTGCAGTGGGTGTGGCCTTGGGCTTCCTTATAATTGTTGTCTTTATCTCCTATATGATTGGAAGAAGGAAAAGTCGTACTGGTTATCAGTCTGTGTAATCAATTAAATCTAGTGCGCTTTTTTTTTTGCCATCAGAAGTTACATTTCCATTGGCTAGATGCCAGGAAATGCTGTGCAATCGATTGTTTAAGACATGCAGACTAACCTCAGTGAATTGCTAGCTAACTTGGGCATGAGTAGCTCTTATTTAAAAAAAAAAATGTATTAGGACCAATTTTTTTTTCTGTTTTTTTTCTTCCTTTGTTAAAGTGTAATTGGAAGAAAAATTGTGGCTTAGAATATGTTTTTTAGTAAATAATGATTTTAAGCTTCTGGATTCAATTATGAAAGCATTTCTACTGAAGAATAATTTTGTATGTTGCAGCTACTTGTATTTTGCTACTTTGGTTGACAGTATTTACAAAATCAAAGCTGTTAGAGAATTTAACTTGCTTGGGGAAATAAATTCAAGAACAATGAATTCCTTTTCATTGGTGGCAAGCATAAAATTTGGTTCATAATAAGACTTCCTTTCCTCACCTCCTGATCAGGATTATTTAAATCTGTTTAGTATTTTTCTGTTAAAAAAAAGAGAGAGAAAGAAATGGCTTCACAATATGTGCTTAATAGCAAAAGTCTGCCTGTTTTCTTCATTACCATTCGTGGCAACTGTATTTTAATAAGGATGTCTTTTTTTTTCTTTTGCCTCCTGGAGTTTGGAATATATTGATTATCTCAGACTTGATATTTATCTGAAGAATGAATTAAGATCTTCAGCTTTTTTTTTAAGTGTTGATATAGGATGGGTTATGGTTTTTTAGGGTTATAATTTAGATTTTTTTTTTTTCTTAGAGTCTTAACTTGTCCAGAAAGTGAGTTCATCCTCCACCAAAAAAAACCCCCAAACCACTTCTATACTTTGTGGGCCTCCTGCACTCTCCCACTCCCTACATGAATAAGTTCTGATTGAC
This sequence comes from Leptonychotes weddellii, assembly GCF_054177405.1. Classification (NCBI taxonomy): domain Eukaryota; kingdom Metazoa; phylum Chordata; class Mammalia; order Carnivora; family Phocidae; genus Leptonychotes; species Leptonychotes weddellii. The sequence goes on from NC_138385.1 coordinate 25,093,769, forward strand.
ATTTTTTAATGTATTGATTTCTTTTTTCTTGCAGCAGCAAGTGCTAACTCTAGAGGCTAGTGGGTTCTGAAGTATCATCAGTCAGATGGCTGCCTAGCCAAAGCTGGACTGGGATTATACTGTAAATTTGTTGATCTTGATAGAGACTTCTATCCCTGTAGGGACCTCTCATGGCTCTGGCTTCTGGAGTAAGGTACTAGAGACCATTCATCCCAGGGCCTGCTTGGTTGGCTAGGCTGTTGAATTGCCCTTTGATTTGGAAGCACAGTGTTGTCTTTCTCTAGGGCCCAAATGGCTACTTTGCATACCTGGTATTAGCATAAGGCAAATGTTTATTTTACCAAGCTGTTTTCTTTCTAACTAAAAACAAAAGTCTCCAAAGATCTGCCTTCGCTTCAGAAGTGTTCCATGGATTAAAAAATGAAGCCTAAACCTTAAATAAAGTTAGTTTGCTATTAAATCCAAGGATTAAGTCCCAGTCTACCTCTCAGCACAATGCAGCTGTGGTGTTGCCCTTAACTGATGCCAGAACTCTTTGCCAGTAACTGGAATTAGAAAATTTTGCTAAAAAGGAAGAGACTTCATCAAGATCTTTCTTTGCTATCTTATCTATATGTTCATCTCGAAAGCATCTTTTCCAATGTGGCATAGAGTCAGATTGCTCAGTTACATCTCCCTTAGAACTCTCTAGCTCTGACTGGCAGATTCAAGCTCGCCTCTATTTGCTAAGTACAGAAAGAAGGTTTTCTTTTAACATGTTCTGTGAAAACAATTGCTTATTTGTTATTTGGTCAAAATGATGGCACCATAAAGAACAGTGGCTTAATTTCGATGAATATTTTTGAGATGATTGTCTGGAAAGCCGGATGATGTAAATCAGCTTGTGACCTTGCTAAGTATATGAACTGGAAATTCAGATACATTCAGAATTAAGGCTTCACTTAGAAGTTTTCTACCTTCCGGGTAGGAGACTAATAGCACTAATTCATCATTAGATATCATGGCTTTATCTTAGATAATTAGCAGACGTGTTTAATTCTTGTTTGAGAATGAAGATTAAAATACAAAATATTTGTGGAGGGTTAAAACAAAAGCTGCTTTAATTCCAATAAAGAATGGGAAGCCCCAAATCTATGAACTGAGGATTCAGTTAGCTTGCTCACTGAGTTCATTTTTCTGTCAGTACAACAGTGGATCAGACAGTAGGACTTTGAACTCACGGATATAAAGGATTGTTTTTCACCTAAGCTTCTTTGGAAGAACGGATGCTTGCTGCAACCTAAAGTTTTGGACATATCAATTTAGTGAACTAATCGATACCTGCAAAATAAAACATACTGTGGTATTCCTGTTTAATCTGATATGTGTGATTTTTAGACCAGTGGATTCAAAGATAATAAAGATTATACAATCCACATCACTATGGATAACTTCATTTTTATTCCATGTGCTCAGCCTTAAGAGCTTGGATTGATTTGTATAATCTAAGTTCCTCAAATTCTAGTCTCTTGAGTTGTCAGTAGGAATCCTGTGATTTCATAGGTCTGCAAATTAACCAAGTACCACCGGGAAGAAGGCATTAGGAAGCTCTAGTACAGACAATTCAAATGCGGGGGCCTATGGGGTTGTGAAAATTCCAAGAAAACGCTGAAAAGAAAATATGGAAATCTAACAAATGTAAGAGCTTGTGAATAAATGGACTTTCAGCACGTGTCTGTTTTTCCTTGATGTACTGTACTCATTGTCGAAGTTCATTCCATTCCGAGCAAGATATACCTCAGGGATATGGCAGGGGCGGAGAAGGAGCCTAACCCATTTTCTGCAGATTCCTTTAAATTCCTTACAACCCAGTCTAATGCTCACATGTTCTATCATTGGATCAAATGACAACACACTCCTTTTTATGTAGGGCGCATTGTGGGTGGCACATGGCATTGAACATTGGCCCTCTGTATAGCTCCTGAGTAATAGGACTTCACTTTCTGATTGTTAGACGTTTAATGGCTGTTGATTAAGTAAAAAAAAAGCAAAAAAAGGCCTTACTTGCATTTGAGGGACTGGCAAGGGGGTTCCCGGTAGAAGCCGTCATTCTTGTCTCAGCTTCTTCACTGACTGTACTTCACAGTTCTGCACCTCGCGGGGCCTTGAAAAGAAGCAAACACTTCAGCATGACTGACGGCGAGAAGAGTGGTTCTCTACACGTGGCGGGGAGGGCTAAAAAGTATCTAAAAAGTCCGCTTGGAAAAAAAAAGTCAACGTGGAGGTTCATCTTTTTACGCTCAGTGTGTCTACTCTGGATGCTAGAACGGCCTTTCAAACTCCGAGGAGGTGTTTTCTTTTTGCTCTTACTCTCTGTGAGTATTTTGATGGCCGCGTAGACTCGAGCCCCTTCGTTTCAAGAGATCTGCATCAGAAACCGGAGAGCTCCTGGAACCCGATGCATCTCTAGTAGGAAACAGCAGCTGTAGTGGCTGTGAGCAGGTACAGAGCCGTGCGCTTGACACACGTTCTTTCATTTCATTCTCTCCGAGGTGGTGCGGTATGGTCCCCAGGTCACAGATGACATGATTAGCTTGGCTACTTAACCAGAGTCGCGCAGGAAGTCGGTGACGAAACTGACATTTGAGCTCAGCTCTGTCTGCCTTCAAAGACCATGCTCTTAACCACTCTGCATTCTGGTTTCTAAGGAACAATAGATTTAACAACAACAACAACAACAACAAAAGACCCACACATACGCCTTATATTAAATGGTTACAGAAATCTGGCTTCTGTCCTCTTCTATCCTGTGTGTGGTCATCCTCGAAATGTTCTTCAGTATTCTTAAAATAACTTGAGTTCTGTCCCGCCTACTCGAGGAGCGGATGGGTGCTGTGGCAACACGCCTTTTGAAAGATCAAGCCAAGGCCAGTTTGCAATGTGCCTCATCAGTAATGGGAAGCCCTGAACGTCACTTTTTTCAGAAGAGCCTCATCTAGTTATTCTGGTCACGTATCGTGACCAGAATCACGTATCATTTCTGCCGTCAAACTGTTCTGAATCATTTTGACTGTGCCTTAGTGTGTTTAAGAGACTAAGTGGGAACTCTCTGTCCTCACTTTGCCTAAATTAACGCCATCCTTGCCCCGAGCCGTCCCCCAGCTCTGACACCCGGCGGTCCTTGCTGGGTGGTTCTGAGCTCCGGTACGCGATTCCTACTGTCAGATCTAGAGCCTTTCTGAGAGGATTTCAGGAAATCTGTACCCACATACTTAAAGTTTCCAGCCGCATCTGCAATGCTCCCCCTTCTTACCTCATCCACTGCTCTTCTGTACTCAACGCCACTCCAGCCAGACTGGCCCTCCGGCTATTCCTCAAAGCCCCTGAGGGTGCTCGAGGCCCCCATGCCTGCTCTGCCTTAACCTGGAAAGATCTGCCCCTAGCTCTCCTCAAGGCTCACCCTGCCATCCCGCTCAGTTCTCTTTTCCAATGTCCCCCAGGCAGTGCAGCCTTCCCTGACCACCATATTTAAAATAGCACCCCCACTCCCGCCCCTGCTTTTCGCTCCCCTTCTTCTGCTTCCACTTACTGCTTATCTCCTCTCACCATCTGACAAACCACACATTTTACTTGTGAATCTGTGTTTCATGTATGGCTCCCCCTAGAAGGGAAACTTCTTGAGAGCAGGAGTTTTTGCTGTGTTTACTACTCTGTCCCAGTCCCGAGAATGGTGCCTGGCACATAGTTCACACGGAATAAATAGTTCCTGAGTGTACGAGTGGTCATCTTGGGCCGTAGCTGAACATTTATTAAGCGCTTAATACTTTATTTCATCAATTCTAAGATGCCAGTGGCATCTTGGGGCGGGGTGCGCCTGAGTGGCTCAGTTGTTAAGCGCCTGCCTTCAGCTCAGGTCATGATCCCGGGGTCCTGGGATCGAGCCCCCCATCGGGCTCCCAGCTCAGCGGGGAGTCTGCTTCTCCCACTGTCCCTCCCCCTGCTTGTGCTCTCTCTCTCTCTCTCTCCTGTTCTCTCTCTCTCAAATAAATAAATAAAAATCTTTAAAAAAATAAAAAAATTGGTTGTGAGAACCCCATTGGTTTCAAAAGTATAAAAATGAAAAATGTACACCTGAGAATTGCTATGTGCCAGGCACTGGGGAGAGTGCTGGACGTGGATTCTACCATCTACCTTCCATCCATTGAACGCCTCTGGGATTCAGACCCAAGCAGTGCTCTGCCGTAGCAGCCTCCCTTTGGTACTGGTTCTTGTGTCATTTTCAGTTCCCAAAACAGAAGGTCGTCTCTCTGGTTGCTATAATTTTCACTTTTAAAGCAAACAATATTTAGCCTTCACTTTCCTTTCTTTTAAATGCTGTATGGTAGAGCATGGCAGGTGTGGGAGAACAGAATTTGAATCCTGGCTCTTACCACACAGTGGCGGTATCACCTTGGACTTAACCTCTAAGCCAAGGTTTCTCCATGTGTAAAATGGAGATGATGCTCTTACCCATCTTGTAGGGTTTTTTTTTTTAAGATTTTATTTATTTATTTGACAGAGAGAGAGAGCATAAGCAGGTGGAGCAACATGCAGAGGGAAAGGGAGAAGCAGGGTCCTGGCTGAGCAGAGAGCTCAACGTGGGGCTCCATCCCAGGACCGTGGGGTCGCTTAACTGACCGAGCCACCCAGGCGCCCCCCATTCTTGTAGGGTTTTAAAGAAAACTAAATAGCATAATGCCACCAAATACATAGTAAGGCAATAAACGTGGGCTTTTTTTTTTTTTTAAAGATTTTACTTATTTATTTGAGAGAGAGAATGAGAGACAGAGAGCACGAGAGGGAAGAGGGTCAGAGGGAGAAGCAGACCCCCTGCCGAGCAGGGAGCCCGATGCGGGACTCGATCCCAGGACTCCAGGATCATGACCTGAGCCGAAGGCAGTCGCTTAACCAACTGAGCCACCCAGGCGCCCCAAACGTGGGCTTTTTTAATGATACAGAGCAAGATCTTCTTTCTAAAGATGATAGATGTCGAATGTTTAGACAAGATCACAGACACAGGAAGTAAAGAGAGATTAGGGCTGAGATAAAACCTTAGGAATGGAAATTCACTCAAACTAGGTTTAAAAAAAGAGGAGTGAATTACGAAGTTATAGGGTAAGTCTCACAGAATCCAAATGAAGGAAGTACATCCGGGACTCAAAGGAACAGAGAGGTAAACTATGAAGCTTCAACTGAGAGAATACACAGGTGATGACTCCCTGAAAAGTTTAGAAAAAGATGAGTGATAACTTGCACTGCATTTATTAAAATGTGTTATAAAGCCAGAATCAAATGTTAGGTGGGAATAAGAATAGACCAGCAGTTTTAACAGGCAACATACGCGCAAACATCAGCGTGTGTGTGTGTGTGTGTTTGATAAAGATGTTCTTTTCAGATCAGTGGGGAAAGAGTAAACATTGAAGCTGAGACACGGGGTTAATTACATTTAGACACCTACCTCACGATAAGTACCAAAATAAATTCAAGGTTGATTAAAGACTTAAATTTTTGAAAACTATAGAAGATATAGAATCAAATATAGATGGCTGTAGATCTTACCTCAAAATAAAGAAGACCTGTTTTGTTTTTTTTTTTAAAGATTTTATTGATTTGACAGAGAGAGAGACCGCTAGAGAGGGAACACAAGCAGGGGGAGTGGGAGAGGGAGAAGCAGGCTCCTGGCTGAGCAGGGAGCCTGATGCGGGGCTAACTCAGAACCTGGGATCCTGACCTGAGCCGAAGGCAGACGCATAACAACTGAGCCACCCAGGCGCCCCAGTAAAGAAGACCTTCTTAAGAATAAAGGGGAAAAAAAAAAAAAGGAAATGCCAGTGGAGACGATCTCAATATATAAAAATGTAATATTTCTGATCATCAAAATGCCACCGGGCACAAATTTAAAGACAAACTACAAACAAGGGAAAATACTCGCAATCTTAAGTATGACAAAGGGTTGGGTAATATCCTTACTGTCAAATACAAAACAAGATAACATAAATATTCCACGAGTGAACTTGAATAAGGACATGAACAGCTAAATCATGATAGAAGAAATACAAACTGAGTAAGTAGCTTGAAAAAAAGGTTCCATCGTCCAGGTAGGCAAAGAAATAGAAATTAAAACAAGAGATCTTTCAAACCGGTTGGGATATTTTTAATGGTGGCATTCACTCTTGGCCATGGTACGGAAAATTGTGCATACTGATAAAATGTTGAATGTGAAAATAAAAATTTGAAAATAATCTAAATGCCCAGTAAGACAGAACCAGTTAAGTCCATTGAAACGTTGATGTGACAGAATGTTACACGGCCATTTAAAATCATATTCTCAATATGAATATGAGACAGTTCATGTCTTACTGTTGTTAAGAGAAAAACAAATGTTGGAAAGAAAGATGTACCACGATTCTGTTTTGGTAAATAAACGTATATCTATCTATCTATCTGTATCTATCACTGCTCCTCTGCCCCCCAAGACGTGCTTCTCCCTTTTCTTCCACCTTCCCCCATGCTGGGTGCAGAATCCCCCGCAAGAGGGGTCCGGATTGGAACCACTACTTCTGCAGTCAAGGAGGCTGCAGAAAAAAGCATGTACCTTATCCTGTTTGGTAGATCTGTATGTGCAGACATGTACATAAGCCTGTATGGGTATAAAACAAATACATTAAAGTATAACCAGCAGTCACCCCCAGGTTTGGGGATAGTGGGCGGCTTTAACTGCTTTTGATGTTTCTGTTTGGGTCAATCCAGTTTGCTTTGATAACCAGAAAGGGCCTCAGGAAGGTAATTCCCGCAGAGAGTGGGTCTGGAATCTCCGTGGTGCTCTCTGGTGGTCTGCTCCGAGATGAGCGCTAGCTCTGGGAGAGGACAAAGCCTCCACTCCTACCAGGACTTTCCCCTCATTTAAAGCACGTTTATTTATTTTTTTTTAAAGATTTTATTTATTTATTTGACACAGAGAGAGTGCACAAGCAGGGGGAGAGGGAGAGGGAGAAGCAGACTCCCCACCGAGCAAGGAGCCCGATGCGGGGCTCGATCCCAGCACCCCGGGATCATGACCTGAGCCGAAGGCAGACGCTTAACGACTGAGCTACCCAGGCGCCCCCTAAAGCATGTTTAATTCAAAGAAAAATGCATTTATTTTACACTGTTCCTTAGTCCAGGCACCTGGCCTTTAACCATGCCCCGTGCACAGCTCTGCCAGCCCCAGAGCGATGCAGAGGCACGTTTCTCACCGGCCTGTCATTGCCTCCTGTGCCATCTGAGAGCTGCTTCTCCCCATCTCTACACGTTTCCACACGCTGCCTGCAGAAGCCCCCACGGGAAAGGCTGGAATTGGAGCCATTCCTTCTGCAGCGGAGGTGAACGCGAGTAGAAATGTAGCCGGCCATGGGCTCTGTGCAGGTGGGACTGGGAACGAGTCCCCCACTGCATGCTGCTCCATCTTCCGTACCTCTGTCTCTGCAGGTTCCACCAGCCTGACGCCTCTAGGAGGTATGTCCGCAGTCCTCTTCTTCCAGTACCTTCTTTTCTATCACCAACACTCCCCGGCCACCAAAGCTGGACTCTTGCCATCTCCACCCACTTCCTTCCCCACCAGACTGCCTCTGTGACTTCGAGTCCTTTCATTATAGTCAATTCTATCAGTCAAGGCATTGACAGACCCTGTTAACGGCTATTAACTGGGAAGGGTAGAAGTTTGAGGCACTGCAGTATTACAGTAGAAAGAGCATGGAATTTGGTGCCGGGCAGATTGGGGTGAGAACCGAGGCTTCACCAACTCCCAGCTGAATGATTTGGGGTAAGTTATTAAGTTGCCACAGCTGTAAAATGGGAGTACAATATCCTCCTTGAAGAACTATTAATAGAGGAATCTATTATACTTCACAGAGCTGTGGCAGTCACCAGTGGGATAATGGCCAAAGTGTCACGTGGTAGGCCCTCAGCGGGTATCCTTTATACGCATTACCCCATCATCACAGAGCAGAGTGGTAAGGGTAGGAGAAGGGAGCCAACACTTTTTGGGGATCCGAGAAATTCAGGAGTTTGCTCAAGGTCACACAGCTAGTGAATGGCAGAACAGGTTATCTATGAACCGAGGTCTCTCTGGCTCCAAAGCCCAGGCTCGTCCCTTAAACTAAACTTACTGGCTTTACATGCAGGTGCCCAGCCCAGAATGAAGAGATAATTGAGAGCCAGCCTCAGTAATTCTGGACAAAGATTTATGAATGTTTTTATGAAAAAAGTCAGCCTTGCAATATTGGGTAATCACACTGGGCTGTGGAAGAGCTATGCCCAGGGATGAGTCTGCTTTCATACAGACCTAAAGACATTCCAGTGGACATCAGAGTGAGTTGTGAAGCCCTAAATGAACCAACCATAATGAAATCCTGGGTGATTTGTTCACATTGCACTATGGATTACAAACAAGCGTTGTTGAACTTCAGCGGGCATCAGAAACACCTGTTAGGCTCCACTCCCTGGACTTCTGGAGTCAGGTCCGAGGATTTGCATTCGTAACAAGTTCCCAGGTGATCCTGATGCTGCTGGTCCAGAAACCACGCTGAGAACCATCAGATAAAAATATCCTATAACATTGCCGAGTCGCATCTGTGCCCCATCCTCTCAAAATTCCAGGGAGCTATTGGCACACACAGGAGTATCACAAAACCAGCCCCTGACCCAGAAAACCTAGCTTTAGGTCGATGTCCCTGATGGTCCTCTTCGTCCCCAGTGTTCCCCTCTAGTAAGCAAGGCCTCCCGGTTACCGGGACTGAGGAGAGAGAGAAAGCTGGTGGGGTAGGGTCAGTTCTCTGCCCCATCCCCTGTCCCTACACCAAGCAGGCAGCCAGGTTCTACCCCCCTTTGCCTCAGGGAACATTTATCTTATTAACAGGCCGTCTAAACCTGGCTGTTCCCCCGAACTCTGAACACCTTCATGGGATTATGCATAGGAGGGAGGGGACCGTGGATTGCAGGGCAGAAATGCAGAAGGGAAATTTCTGCTGGGACTCTGGGAGACAGAGCCTCAGGGAAATGGCTTCTTGGTGCACATAGGGAGGCTGGAACCAGGCATCCGGGTTCCCAGCCTAGACAGAGCCCCGTCCCCACCTCCCCTCCCGTGCCCCATGGGCCCAAGAGCAGCGGAGATGCCCACCTTCAAAGGACCATGTGGACTCGGACAGTGAGGGGAGCAGGGACGTTCACAATGGATTGAAGGCCCCACAGAAGCTCCTCCCCCTCCCAATCTTGGGTAACTTGCTGGAAGAGGAGAGGCCCTCTAATGGTGAATGTGCTCGAACTTTCCTTCACCTCGGTGGGATGGTGGGAAGATGTGGGTTTAAACTGCCGCCCTGGAGCAAACCTGCCCCGAGATGCACACCACACAGAAGACACAGCAGGCAAGTGCACACTCTTTATTATTAGACTCAGGAAACCTCTGACAGAGGCTGAGCTTGGTAAGCTGGGATTTCATGGGGGAACTCGAGGACACCTTTCGTTCAGACTGGAGACCATCTAACTTCCCACCCCCTGGGCTCCACCTGCCTCGGGGGAGCAGAGAGCCTGCAGAGAACACACCAAATGGGAGAGAAGGGGCCCGGGGCATTCCCAAAAGGGCTTGTCCCAGTCCAGTTCTATTTTTAATCCAGTCAGTCTTCCCAAGAGAAGCACCATCCACAGCATGGTGTTCGCCCTCGGAATCCATCTTGACTGGAAAGGAGCTTGGGATGGTGGTGTCCCAAAGCTGAGGGAGCGAGTGTGTAGCCGACACTCTCCTTCTTCAAGACAACCCAGTGGCCTTTCAGACAACCGGGAAAATAGCAGTCCTTTTCAAGGGAGGAAATCAGCAGGAGTCTCAGAAAAGTCCTGCCCATACTCTTGTGAGGTTACTTTTCCCCATCTTTGCCACTGCCTGTTTGTCTCCGTTGGGACTGATGTGCTGAGCAGTTCAGTCATTCAAGTCCTTCCGTGAAAGTGCCTTTGACGTTGCCTCCAGAATCACAGAAATGGATCTTGATGTTATTTCAATTGGGTTCACCCAAAAGCCACTACTACTTGCTAGGCAAAGACACCCCCCGTGTACACTGTATCCCAAATTAGGCTCTTCGGTCATCTAACCAAACTCATCCAATTGAGCTATAATGTCTGCACCAGATAACAACATATAATTGTAGTTCCTAACATACTGGGCTATCAATAACTATTTGTTCAATGAATTAATGAACGAAATTCAACAAACTTGCTATAACCTCTAACATTTAATACTACCCTCCCATCCACCCTTTGAAATCTGCTGTCAATCCCTTTTCCCTAACAGAAGAATCAAATTCTAACAAAATCTGTCTGCTTTCCCCTGTTTCAGGATGTGTGCCAGAATGTCTCCTTTTCCCTGATTTCTTCACACTTCTACTAGCTCCAGCCAGTTGAGATCTCACTGAGGTGAAGCCTGCTGAGAGCCAGAGGGTATTTTGTGAGGATTCATTCACACACTGGGAGCTGGAGTTTCTTCGGCTTCACACAAAGTTCCTGGAGCTTAGAGACACAAAGAACAGGCCCTCGGCTATGAATTTTGTAAAAACAAATCAAGAAACAAAATGAACACTGCTGCAGTTTATAGCATAACAATAGCATTCTCAAGGAAAAGTGGTGCTCCTAGAACACAATGTGCGTATGTTCTAAAAGCATGATTCTTCTTAGCCAAAGACCTGCTATTGTGGGAGAGAGGAGGTTAATGAGAATACAGAAAAGAGAAAAAGAATGTTTCATCATGTCAGCCTCTCCAGGGTGTCAACCAATTGGTAGCAGCCATCCAGAGTCCACCACCTGTGAACTTAAACACAGTTGGAAAAATTTTCCTTTAAACGATTCATTAACATATTCGTTAGAGTCTCATCTTTCTTTAAAGCAATACACATTACACACACACATAAACATGTATGATACGAAACTGGGGAAAGAGATCCACCTGTGGAAATAGCTATATTAATGTGCTAAAAATGGTTATTACTTGATGGTAGGATACTGAAAATTTGGGGCATTTTCGATTTTTCTCTGCTGTAAATAAGAGTGAGCTTTTGATCAGAAGAGGGCCTCCAGAAATTGATTTCTCTTTGGAATCTTGTCCCTATTCTTTTCTACATGCCTAAATTCAGTGAGAAACTTGTTTGGGGTCAAAGTTAGCATGTAGATTTTTTTTTTTTTTTTTGCATTTATCACAAGCCAAGTGTCCAGAAAAATTAATCATGCTCTACACCACAGGCAGTCCCAATCCCCTCCTCCTCAGGTCGGAGGCAGGTTTGTCCTTTTGCTGGGATTCAAAGGCTTTCTTACCATTTGGTTGCCTGGGCATCTGTTCCTGTAGCTGTTGCTTCATCTCCTCTCTCTGGCTCCAGCTGTGCCCTGAGGGGTTTACGCCAAAGTGGGGCCTCGCAGGACCTTCTTCTTGGCCTTGGCTCCTCTGGCCCCACCGCGGGACCATCCCCTCCTGGGGCCCGAACGGAGGCCACGTGCCAGGTGGGTAGACGGCCCCGGTAGGCATCTGGGGTGGGAATGCTGCTCCGGCTGCTGCTTCTGCCACTACTGTGGGTTGGGGAGGTGGTGGGTAGGGGAACGCCACCTGGAAGGGCATGGGGAACGGCATTGGCAGAGAGGGTTGAACAACCTGGGCCCAGGGACTCGGCGGCGGCGGCGGCGGCGGCGGCGGCGGCGGCGGCAGCTGCGGCCCTGGCGTGTAAAGCACACCTGTTGTCGCGGGGGCCATCCGGGCCTCCCCTCTCTGGCTCTCCGCATCCCGGTCACGCTGCGACCGGGTGGCGGCCGGCACCTCGTTGCGATCCGCTACATTCAGGGGCCACATCTCGGTCGAGAGCCACTGCGCCTGAGACCCGGCCTGCTGGGGCTGCCTCTGGGCCTGGAGCAGCTGGCCACGCAGCGCCTCGCGCTCGTCCAGCACCCGCTGCAGGTCGTGCTGCACGCCGTGCAACTGCGAGACCGCCTGCTCACGCTCCTGGCGCAGCCGCTGCAGCTGGGAGGCCAGAGCCCAAGTGGTGGTCTCGCGCTCCTCCAGCTGCTCCTGCAGCCGCCGCACGCGGCGCGCCTGCTGCTCCTGCTGCCTCGCGGCCGCGCGCACACTCAAGGCCAGCGCGCTCCAGGAGTAGGCCCTCTTGAGGGCGCGCGGCACCTGGGGGTCGGCCACGATGGACAGCAGCTCGTCCTCGATCTCGTTCCAGGGCCTCGAGCAGAAGGTCAGGTAGAAGTCGGGACCGCCGCCGTTACTGAGCACCTCTTCGTTGATGAACACCACCACCTCGTTGTGACGGAAGCCGTTCCTGGGGTCGCCGAAATCTACGGCCATGGCCGCTGCGGCCTAGTCAGCCGCCCCGGCCGCCCTGCTGCTCGAAAACAACGGCGGCCTACGGGCCCGCCCCGCCCACCAGCACCACCCCCTCCAGCCCCCACCGCCGCCCTCCCCGCCTCAGTCCTACTTCAGCCCTCGCCCAGTCCTGGCCTCCCCTTCCGCGGGCTTCCTCTCTCACCCACTTGCTCGCTCGATAAAGCGTGAAGCCGACTCACCCCGCCGACCTCGTTTGGGGCGACGGAGGAGCGCGTCAGAGATATGGGCTCTGAGTCACGGCCGCAAGGCCTGTTGGGACCGGCCCCACTCGGGAGAGAGCCCCCTGCTTGGCTGGCAGGTTGGCGGCTGCCCTGGGCTCTGCCCCCTTTCCTTGGCAAACGCCTCCTACAGGGCGGGTCGGGTGGGCGACTGTGCTAGAAATTGCAGTGAGCCCAGAGGCGCGTCTCGTTCCCGAGAGCTTCTGAAGGACAGCACCCAGAGGCGCGGAATGAAGTCCTGACCTGGGGGTCGGTGAGTGCGTGCGGGGGCGGGGGCGGGGGCTCTTTTTGGTTCAGCGCCCTCTCCCATCACTCTCAGGTGCGATAGCAAACTTTTCTATACTCCCAAGCCGTCCGCCCTCTTCCCGCCTCGTCCTAAGCAGATGACCTTGGAGTTCCTGTCATCGAGAAAATCAAGTGATTGAGCCCTGAAGTCCGTCAGCTTTCCTTGCTAAACGCTGTCTTCCTGCCGCAGACTCTAGTCGCTCCTGTTCCCCTTCCCCAGCCACTTCAGTACATCTTATCCCCGCCCCCCGTATTTCCCAGCATCTCCTGTGCTACTGGATCTTTTTCTCCCATACAGTAAACCTGTCCAAGTTCTCTCTGTGCTTCGAATAATTTCCTCCCTCTACCCTATATCCTGCCCTTTCTCTCTTCCTATTAGACTCTTAGAGAATAGTCCACACTCTTGTCCACTTCATCGTGCTTTCACCATCCAGCCTGCGGCACATTGGTTCTTACCTCCCAAAACCTCAGCGAAAATTCTCTATTAAGGTCACCAGCAGTCCCTACCTCAGCACAAAAGCAAGTGGATACTTTGAAAGTCAGTTTAAAAAATTTATTTATTTATTTATTTATTTGCGAGAGAGACCGCCCGTGCATGCGCTGAGCGCAGGGGCAGTGGGAGGAGCAGAGGGAGAGGGGGAAGCAGACTCCCTGCTCAGCGGGAAGCAGGAGGCGGGGCTCCATCCCAGGACCCCGGGATCGTGACCTGAGCTGAAGGCAGACACTTAACCGACTGAGCCACCCACGTGCCCTAAAAGTTAGTTTTCACATGATTTTTCAGCAGTGTTTAATTCTGTTGACCATTCCCTTCCTTGACACCATACTGTCTTCGTTTCTGTGATATCAAATTCTACGGATGTTCCTCTTAGCTCTCTCGCTTATCTTTCATTGAACTGCCAGTTCTTCAGCACACAGCCCCATAGTTGGTGTTTTCCCAGTTTTGTCTTCAGACCCCTCCTCTTCGGGTGAGCTTATCCACTCCCATAATTTTAAACACTACTTCAAATCACAACTCTGTATTTCCAACTTAGACTTTTCTCTTCATCATCAGATCCATACATTTTTCTTCCTTTGACAGATAATTATTAAACACATAGTGGGCTCATTGGACAAAAACTGAAAAATACTGAAAAGTTCCCAGCCCTCCTGCTATTTATGTCCCATTGGTGGAATAATAAATGAAGAAAGTAAATAAATAAAGCAAAGTAATTGTGAATTGGGGTGTGTGCTATCAAGTTAATATATAAGTTGATGTGAGAGATAGAGACTACACAGGGGTTTGAGATTGTCCCCTGCGAATAAGGAGTTTAGGGACGGTCTCTATGAGAAAGGGACATTTGAACTGAGACCCAGAATTCCAGTGGCAGAAGTCTTGGTGCAGAAAATTTTCAAATCTTCAAGGAGTAGAAGAGATCCAAGTGTGGCAAGAGCCTGGTAAGTTAGGGAGGGAGTGGAATAAGATGATGTTAGAAACATAAACAAAAGGGCCATCTTGCAATGGCCTTGGAAGCAATATTAAAAAGACTGGATTTTATTCTAAGTACGAAGGGGCAATGTTGTAGTATTTCCTGTGGTAGTGTTGTCAGGTCTAAAAAGTTTCACTCTGGATGTTACAGAATAGACATTATATGAAATTATATAAACAGGGACAACAGTTTGGAAGCTGTTGCAGTGGATTAAGCAAGAAATGATCATGATTTGGCTTAGTCTGAAGTATTGTTAATGGATATGGACACAGGGAGAAAGAATGTATTTTTAAAGTAAAATTGAGGGGTGCCTGGGTGGCTCAGTCGGTTGGGCGTCTGCCTTCAGCTCAGGTCATGATCCCAGGGTCCTGGGATCTAGCTCCGCATCAGGCTCCCTGCTCAGCCGGGAGCCTGCTTTTCCCTCTCCCTCTGCCACTCCCCCTGCTTGTGTTATCTTTCTGTCAAATAAATAAATAAATAAAATCTTTTTTTTAAAAAAAGCAAAATTGACAGGTATTTTTAGATTGTATGAGGGTTGTAAAGATTGAGAGAAAGAAAGGAGATAAGGATGACCCCTAGTTTATAGGCTTTAGCAGGTGGGTGGATGATGGTACCACTTCCAAAATGGAGAAGAACAGGGGAGGAAAGGAAAAAACAAGAGTACATTTTCAGAGATGTGGTTTGTGATGTCTGTTCATGACTAGGGTAGAGATATCAAGTAGACCTTCAGGGATATACAGGTCTGGAGCAGAGGGGAGAAATTGGATTGGATATATAAATTTGGGGGAAAAAAACAGTGAATTGATGGTATTTAACAACCATGGGCTTGAATGAGATCCCCTAGGGAAAGAGATGAGTAGAAAACAGAGGACCGAGTCCTGGAGCGTTCCAACCTATAGAAGCATGGTTTGAGTGTAGTCAGTTTTTAAAAGCACAAAACATGATTTCATGCTAATTCCTGCTTAGCCTTTAAAATCAGATGATTATGACGTATGCCATTTCAGCCATAGAAAAATATGAAAAGCTCCCTAGATCATTTTGTATAGCCATTATAATATAATATCCAATGAGAACAATATATTACCTCAAAAAGAATGCTACTGACCCATCTCATTTGTAAATATAGCTGCAAAGAGATTGTACCAACATTTCTGTGTTACTTTTGGTTAATATCCAAGAGAAATTCCCTGTTTTGAGATTCTTGCATTATATATGAAGGAGTGTAATAACTCTTAAAGGTATATTACGATAAGCTAAAGATGGGTATTGTAAGCTAAAGATGTATATTCCACATCATAGAAAAAGATGGACAGCTCCCCAGTTCATTTTGTGAAGCCAATAAAATTTAATAGCCAATCAGAAAAAATAGTGTAGAAAATAATATAGTATAAAATATACTGGCCCATCTGTAAAAATTCTACATTAAATATCTGAAAAAGGACTGTATCAACATTCCTGTGACAGATATTGCTGGTTAATAACCAACAGCAAGCCATACTCTCTTACCTGCTAACAGAACCTCTACATTGCTTAGACAGTGATGTGTTAAGATATGGGCAGTGTCTCATGATTGGTCTCAGCCATCTTGTTTCCATTTGTCCGTGACTCCATTTAGGAGTGGGTATGTTACCTTGTGCTGGCCAGGGAGACACAGAAAATTTGCTGGTGGTTTCAGTGAAAGATACTCCTTTGTGATAAAGGATCAGTGAAGTGAAAACCTTACCACAAGCCCTCATCCTTGGGATGCTGGTATGAGGATGTGTTGTTGTTAGACCTTGAGACCAGGAGGAGAACGTGGTAGACATATGTTGTGACCATCATGCAGAAACAAGGTGAATCCCCACCCAAACTTTGGTTCAGATGTCAAGACTGATGACACCACGTACACGCTAAGAGGGTATGAATATGTTTATTACTTACCTAATGGGACTCTCTGGGGAGAGCAGCCAGGCCTCCACAAATGGCTTAAGACAGTAAGGAAAGGAGACTGGTTTGGGATTTTAATGGTGGTTCAGGTTAGGGCTGGGGTGACAGTTCCTGGATGGGGCAGGGGCTTGTGTGGTTTGAAACTCCTGTCAGCACCAAAGGAGGAAGAACTTAGGCCTTCTTATTAACTTGCCCAGATATGGGACCCAGGGAGAGAGTCAGGGTTGAGGCTTAAAAGCTGTCAGCAGTCAAACATCAAAAAAATGGAGTCAGCCTCTTTCTTATAATTCACCCGGGATGTTTGAGTGATGACAAAAATGTACCATGCTTCATTTAATTGAATTGGAACTTGTTTAAATAAGCCATTATGGCGCTCTGTGAGGCCTGAAGCCTGTAGCCTGTAAGGAAAGTGAAAGTTTCACTGAATATCTTGTTCAAGAGCCCAGTATTTTATATTCTGAGAAACAAAATGAGTGCCTTGGTCACTATCAGTAATGTTTGGGACTCCGAAGGGGATAAAGAGTGTCTTGGTAAGGCCTTATACTGTGGTTTCAGTGTATGTACTGGCATATGTGACCTTGATTTTATGTGGGGTATCTGTGAGGCAAGAGTTCTGTACCCCAAGGGGGGAAACCCCAGACAAAGAATTATTGTTGCTGCCATTGGCCGGACCAGAGAGCCAGACCATTGGCAACAGTCTACGAGTCTATAAAATGGTGCAGATGGGGCTGATTCTTGGCCAGGGAAAACAGTTCTGAGATGCAGACTTGAGATTTGGGCAATTGTGTTGACTCTTCTGTCTTATCCTTTATCAGGAATGTCCTGGTTAAGGGATGAAAACAATAGCTCTCCAGTGAACTTCTGTCACATGTGATGGACATTATCATTTGTAAAATGTACAAACTCCCACTGTTCACTCAGTTGATCCCAAGGGGCTTCCCAGGTAGCCAAGGGGTCTGGTAGAGAGGTGGCTTCTTCCAGCCCTATGCCATCTGGCAAAGAACTGAGGACAGGGAAGGCCACCCCTCCTGTAGATGGGATATGCCAGGGGGCCTAGGTTTGGTTCTTTTTTTTTTTTTTTTTTAAGATTTTATTTATTTATGGGGCGCCTGGGTGGCTCAGTCGTTAAGCGTCTGCCTTTGGCTCAGGTCATGATCCCTGGGTCCTGGGATCGAGTCCCGCATATAAATAAAATCTTTTATTTATTTGAGAGAGAGAGAGAATACAAAGGGAGAGTGAAAGGGAGAAGCAGACTCCCCGCTGAGCAGGGAGCCTGATGCAGGACTCGATCCCAAGACCCTGAGATCATGACCTGAGGCGGAAGCAGATGTGTAACCGACTGAGCCACCCAGACGCCCCCTAGGTTTGGTTCTATCCTGTAGCAAAGGAGGCCTTTGTGGTCATGGCAAACTTATGGGTGCTGCTTCCATGACCCAATGCATAGTGGGCGGCTGGGTACAGAGGATCATGGGCTCAGGGCCTGTGGGACTTCTGTTTCCAGGAAAGCCCAGTATTGTGGCTGGCAATTACCTCTCCTATAGCATCCTATAGGGCTGCAGAGGACAGTTTTTTGCACCAGAAGCCCATAGGTAACTTATGGCCAGTATGGGTGGTCCAGAGACTCCAAGAGGCATGAGAGAAGGTTGCTAAAGCTTCTACCATGAGAGGAGTCTGGTGGAGGGGCATTAATGAGAGTGGGTGTTGTAATGCAATTTTGATAGAATCTAGAGCCTCTTTTTTTTTTTTAAAGATTTTATTTATTTATTTGAGACAGAGAGAATGAGAGAGAGAGAGAGCACATGAGAGGGGGGAGAGTCAGAGGGAGAAGCAGACTCCCTGCCGAGCAGGGAGCCCGATGCGGGACTCGATCCAGGGACTCCAGGATCATGACCTGAGCCGAAGGCAGTCGCTTAACCAACTGAGCCACCCAGGCGCCCGAATCTAGAGCCTCTTGTTGGAAGGGGGTCCATTCAAGGTGGACTGATTTACAAATAACTGCAGAAATGGGCTTAAGGAAAATTTGTAAGTGAGGAATACGTTGCCTACAGAACCCAAAAGGCCTAAAAGATGTTGGGCTTCTTTTTTTTTAAGATTTTATTTATTTTTATTTTTGCACGTGCACACACGTGCACACGCACGAGAGCGGGGGTGGGGGGGAGGGGCAGAGGGAAAAGCAGACTCCCCGCTGAGCAGGGTGCCCGATGAGGGACTCTGGGATCATGACCTGAGCCGAAGGCAGATGCTTAACCGACTGAGCCACCCAGGTGCCCAGGCTTGTTTTAATATTGTGGGAGTTGAGAGAGTCAGTAGCTGTTTCTTGACAGTGTGAGGATAGAGGGGCCCTTGGTTTACCAAATAATTTTCAGGAATTTACAGAGGTGGCAGGGCCTTGCACTATGTGTGAGGCAATGGCCCATCCACTTTGCCGAGCTCCCTTATGAGTATTCGTATGCCCTGAGTAAGTGTGCCAAATGAGTATCCTCAGGGGAGGGTGTCATGAATATAATGCTATACATGTGCCCCTGAATGCAGGGGCACATCTAGATGCAGTTAAGATTATGTCTGCAAAGATTGTGTGTGATGACCAGGCTATTGTGGTACTCCATAGATAACCAGGTAAAGGGGTATCATGTCCATTAGGAGGTAAAGGAAAACTGCTGGTAGAATAGACACTAAACAGAACATATGAGCCAAATCTATTACGGAAAAATATTTACCGGTTGCTGATCAGATAGAGTCAGTAATTTCAATAATTTTGAGTATGGGGGGCCTTAGTGAGTGGGACCACAGCACTGAGGCTGCAGTAATCTACTGTGGGGCAGCATTCGTTCTTTCCAAGTTTAAGAACAGGTCAAATTGAATTGTTAAAGGGAGGAGTAGTGGTTAACACTCTTTCTCTAAATAGGTGTTATATAATGGGTTTCAATCCTTGAAGGCCCTATTTAAATTCACATTGGACCTTATTAGCTTTTTAACAGGTATGTGGAGGGGAGAAGGTCCATGTGGTCTCATTTTTTAAAGCCAATTTGTAAGTGCCAAAGATTTAATTTTAATTTATTACCCATTGGGTTAGAGCATCTGTGTCCTTGTTATGGGATATTTTAGGGCAATGGGTGCGACCATCCCAGGGAATTTAGGCAAGGCTATTGTCCTGATAGTTAAGATGAGGCATAACTGCCCTCTATTTTATGTTACAGTAACTTCCCTATGGTTATAGGAGTTGAGTTCAAATTTAGATGGATCCTCAGGTATCACTGTAATCTGAGCCCAAGTATTAAGGCCATCAAGTTTTGCCAGTTGATGCATTTCAGCAGATATTAAAGTTGATTCAGAAGCTATGTTGTAGAGGTGCAAAAGCAAATCAGCACACTTTTATCTTTTTGTTTTATAAATTCTTTTAGTAAAGTTTGGATCTTCAATTGGGTCAAACTGTGGACTTCTGTTTCATTGTTTTCTTTCCTCCCCTGTATCCAATTCCTCCCTCCCTCTCTCCCTTCCTTCCTTCCTGGTTTTCTCCCTCCCTCCCTTCCTTCCTTCCTCCCTCCCTTCCTTCCTTCCTTCCTTCCTTCCTATCTTTTCAGTTACATTTCCCAGAACTCTTTCTTTTTTTTTACTTATAAGAATTTTTTTATGCAACTAATGAATTGTTGAACACTACATCAAAAACTAATGATGTGCTATATGTTGGCTAATTGAACATAATAATAAAAAATAAAAGAAAAAATAAAAGAAAATTTTAATTTAAAATTCAATTTAATTAACATGTAGTGTATTATTAGTTTCAGGGGTAGAGTTTAGTGATTCATCAGTTGTATATAACACCCACTGCTCATTACATCAAGTGCCCTCCTTAATGTCCATCACCCACTTATCCCATCCCCCTACCCACCTCCCCTCCAGCAACCCTCAGTTTGTTTCCTGAGATTAAGAGTCTCTTATGGTTTGTCTCCCTCTCTGATTTTGTCTTATTTTATTTTTCCTTCCCTTCCCCTATGATCCTCTGTTTTGTTTCTTAAATTCCACATATGAGTGAAATCATATATTTGTCTTTCTATGACTGATTTATTTCACTTAGCATAGTACCCTCTAGTTCCATCTATGTCTTTGCAAATGGCAAGATTTCATTCTTTTTGATGGCTGAGTAATATTCCATTGTATATATATATATACCACATCTTCTTTATCCATTCATCTGTCAATGGACATCTGTTTGGGCTCTTTCCATATTTTGATTATCGTGGACATTGCTGCTATAAACATTGGGGGAACTCGCTTTCCTTTATGTTTGCAGTTAGGGTGGGACACAAGTGAGTTTATTGTGGAAGATTTGGAGGACAAAAGTGAAGCGGTGGCCATTTTGTAGCTTGAACACATTGTGGCTTTTTTTCTTGATTCACCTTATTGACACAAGGCAGCAGCTGGGCTTGGAAATTCTCCACCTCCTGCTGGATCCTCCTTTGGCTCCTTGACTCCTGGGCCAGGTGTGTGAATTTAGTTCTGTGATGAAGTGTCTTGGCCTCTGCAGGATACCCATTCCAAGGTCAGAGGAAGTAAGAACTGACAAAGGTTTCGGTCTGTCCTTGGGGATGTCAGCTCATGCTTGTGGTTTTGTTCTCTCCCACTTTACATTTATGTCCGTCTTGCCTTCCTGATTTCCTACACTGTGGACTTCAAGTTTCAGCATCAGATGTAAAGATAACAGCTTTACAGAGATTCCTTAACCAGTTCCCACAATTGTATAAGGAAGATCTCTGTAGCAAATCCCTTATAAATTACATGCATACACCTATGTGCACCCGTGCGCACGCACTCTCTCTCTCTCTCTCTCTCTCTCACACACACACACACACACAGTAGTTCTACTACTTTGACTGAAGCCTGACTGACACACTTTGAAGTAAAATTTAACAAAAAAGGAGGTAGATTTCCACTACTGGCCAAGATGACATAATAGGGACTGGATTTACTCTCCCACCAGAAAAAAGAACTTTAAAAAATGGACAAAGATATGAAATAACAGTTTTAAAGTCATTGGCCATCAAGTAATAAAGAACAGTGATCCCTGAGAAATGAGGTGAACCCCATGTTTATGTAGCATACTGTCTGGAGTGAGTTTCCAGGCCATGGTATAAGGAGAGGGAACCCAGGTGGAGCCTGAAAAACTGAGAAGATGGAGTGGAGAATCTAGGGAGACTATGGCAGCTAGAGTTTGCAAGACAGAGTACTAGATAGGAGAGGTGTATAGACAGAGGACTCCACAGACCTACAGAGGGTCCCCCCAGTACTAATATGCACGTACATCTGAGGAAACTACCCAAGGCTAAGGAATTAAGCATACAAAAGGATTGGAACACAGACAGAGCTGGAAGTATACTGAACTATACACTTAAAAATGGTTAGGATGGGGGAGGGGGGTGGGAGGATGGGTTTTCCTGGTGGTGGGTATTGAGGAGGGCACGTTCTGCATGGAGCACTGGGTGTTGTGCACGAACAATGAATCATGGAACACTTCATCTAGAACTAATGATGTAATGTATGGGGATTAACATAAGAATACAAAAAAATAATGCATGAAAAAAAACAAAAAACAAAAAAATGGTTAGGATGGCTTTTTTAAGATTATTTATTTATTTATTTGAGCGAGAGAGAGCACAAGCAGGGGGAGTGGCAGGCAGAGGGAGAGGGAGAAGCAGGCTCCCCACTGAGCAGAGAGCCTGACATGGGGCTCGATCCCAGAACCCTGGGATCATGACCTGAGCCGAAGGCAGATGCTTAACTGACTGAGCCACCCAGGCGACCCCAAAAATGGTTAAGATGTAAATTTTATGTTATGTGTATTTTTTACCACAATAAAAAACTATCCTAAAGAAATAGTTGGAAATGTGCAAAGAGATTTTTGTGCAAGACTGTTTATTGCTATATAATTTGTGTGGTAACAACTTTAATGCATAATTTGGAATTGGTTAAATACATTCTGATGCATCCATATTCTGATTAGTACATAATACTATTTAGTTATTAAAAATCATGTTGCAAAAAAGAAGGGTAATTGGTTAAGGCTAACAATAGCAATGTAGTGTGGTGTTTATAATATATGTAGAAGAAAAATATATGATGATAGCACAAAGATGAAAATGGAAGTATATTGTAAATTTCCTATACTATATGAGAAGTGGTATAATATGACTTCAAGGTAGACAGTGATATATTAAAAATATCTACTATGAACCCTAAAGCAAGGTCTAAAAAAAAAAAACCCAAATAAACCAAGCAATATAGCTAATAAATCAAAGGGGATAAAGAGGAATCATTTTTAAAACCCAATTAATTCAAATAGAAGGCAGAAAAAAAAGAAGAAAGGGGAACAATGAACAAACAAGACCAACAGAAAACGAAGAGCAAGAGGTTGATTTAAATACAACTCATATCAATAATGTTATTTATAAACAGTCTGAACAACTCAAGTAAATGGTAGAGATTGTCAGGATAAGAAAAAACCCAAGACCCAAATATGTGTGGTCTACAATAAACCCACCTTAGTTATAAAGACACGAATAGGCTAAAGTATAAGAATAGAAAAAAAAAAATACATCCTGCTAATACTAATGGAAATAAAGCTGAAATGGTGGCTTTAATTTCAAACAAAGTAGATAGCAGAACAGCAAACACAAAGAAGACTTGAATGATCAATTAAAAAGATATGATCAATCAACTTGACTTAATTGATATTTATAGAACACTATTCCCACAAACATCAGAATACATATTTCAGGTGATCATTTACCAAGATAAACAATATTCTGACTTATAAAACAAGTTGATATATTTAAAATCATTTAGATGATATGAAGTATGTTGTCTTACGTCAATGGAAAATTAAATTAGAAATCAATAACAGAAAGATATCTGTAAATCCCCAAATATTTGGAAACTAAATAATATTACTTCTAAATATTTCATGAGCTAAAGAAGAAATCAAATGGGAAATTAGAAAGTGTTTTGAAGGGAATTAAAATAAAAGCACAATAGGGGCACCTGAGTGGCTCCGTTGGTTAAGCGGCTGCCTTCGGCTCAGGTCATGATCCCCGGGTCCTGGGATCAAGCCCTGCATCAGGCTCCCTGCTCAGGGGGAGTCTGCTTCTTCCCCTCCCTCTGCCTGCCGCTCTGCCTATTTGTGCACTCTCTCTGTCTTTCTGTCAAATAAATAAATAAAATCTTTAAAATAAAATAAAATAAAAGCACAATATATCAGAATTATTGAAGTGTAGCTCAAGCATAAGCTTACTTAGAGGAAAATTTAAACATCTTTAAATGTATTGTTTAGATCTAAACATATTGGGAAATTTATAGAACTAAATCTTACATTAGAAAAGAAGAAAGGTCCAATTCAATGACCTGAGTTTTCACTTTAAGAACCAAAAATATAAGAGCTAATTAAATGCAAAATAATTTTTAAAAATCAGAGCATGTATCAGTGAGGTAGAAAACAGTAAAACAATAGAGGAAAATCAGTGAAATCTAAAGCTGGGCTTTAAGGAAATCAATGAAATTGATGAACCTCCAGGCAGACTCGTTAGGGGAAAAAAAGTGAAAAGACACAAATTACCAATATAAGGAATGAGCGACAGTACATCACTAGATTCATACAGACATTAAAAAGCTTATAAGGAAATATTATGAACAACTTTATGCCAGAAAAATGTCCCTACAGAGTATATTTTGACATATCAAGATATATTGTTTCCTCTAAACCTGGATCTAAACATCATCATTGGTGTTCCAGTTTGGGTTCTCCAGAAACAGATGATGAGATGGAGTTAGGTGTTTGTCAGGGATCAACACCCACGAAAGGCGGATGAAGTAGGATTGGGCCAGTGGAGAAACTGAAATGTGATATAGCCCAAACAAAGACTTCGGTGACCCAGCAAAGGGCTTTGGAATGAATATTGCCAATCAGCATGGCCCCATGTCAAATTCACTCAGTTACTAGATGTGGGCTGCTACAGGAAGAGTATGACGTGGACAGAGAGACTGCAGCTGAGGCACGCCCTGAAAACGCTGACGGCTACCTAGGGTCTGCTGACTGCCCTTCCCAGAGCTGAGCAGCAACTTTTTCCTCGAAGAGGCAGCTAGGGAGTATGTGTCTTTGTCTACCACAATATACTACTTGTGCCACTGGGATACGTTTCTTTCTATATATTTGGGGGGCAGATTCTACAGGGCTCTATAAGGTCTTTCCTCCTGAGGGGAAACTCAGAAGAGGGAGGTCAGTGTTAGAAACACAGGCAACGCTATAGACGTTGGTCTTGGGTTCACGACTGATAGTCATAATCTCCTTCCTCTACTGTCCATTTTAAATTCCATTCACCCCCAGTTACCACCTCTGTTGTCTCAGTGGCTTACCTAGGGGTGTGACCCAGACCTTTGTCCTTGAGTGGCCTCAATCTCCTCACCACGTCCTTCTCAGTTCAGAGTTGCTGTACCTGTCCATTTATAGTCATAACTGGGAAAGGTAGTACCTAGAAATATTCAAGTGGATCACCTGGGTTCCACACACGTACCTATAGGGAAATGGGTGAACGATGGCACCCTGGCAACCTTCATATATCTGTGTAGGCCACATAGGCAAGGCTCAATTGTTTTGACCTAAGTCTTGGCAGAACACCCCGTGATCCTCCCAGGAACATGGCAAGATAGCAATCTTCTGAGGAGCTGTCGCAAGGCTATTTCTCGTAAGCTTCCCTCTCTTGCAGGAGGATGCCACAGATCAGGTTCTTATCTACCTCCCTGGTTCCGGTGAGGCACGGACTATCTACCTTGGCTTCCTTAGCATATAGATAAAGGCTCTAACACTTCTTAGCTGCAGTCTAGAATTGGTTCCTCCACAACAGATGCTCTGTCAATCTGTTATCTGACCCCTGTGGTTCAGGTGTCATCCTGTGAGATTAGGGATGTGGGGAGCTGACACTGTGCTGATCTTGCTTAGGCTCTCTATGTAAGTAGCCAAGTGTGTGTATCTATTTGGGCTTTTCTCCTTACTGGACAGATCTCTGACAGAATGGTAATCCAACCTAGCGGCTGCTTCTGCTTAGAAACTACTTGATCCTCCAATCAGTCCTCCCTGTTCCCATTGTACAATAGTAGCCCTATCTCCTGATAGTCAGGGTCAATTGACCAAGTTAAAATGGTGACTCCTCTTCTTGCCTGCTGGACCCTGGACACAAGGAGATCAAAATGCCGAGGTGGCAGCCACAAATTATAGTTCAATATGAACCTTCCCCCCCCCCCATTGGATAGAGCAGTGATTCTCAACTTGGGGCACTTCAGTCTCCCAGAGAACATTTGGAAATATCTGGAGACATTTTTTGTTCATCATAGCTGGGAAGAGTGTGCTACTGGCGTCTCGCCAGGGATGCTGTTAAATATCCTATAATGTACAGGACAGCCCCTGCAAACAAAGAATTATCTAGCCCCAAGTGTCGTTAGTGGCAAGGTTGAGAAACCCTGGGCTAGAGTGAGCTCCCTTCAGGGCTAGCACCTCTGACCTTAGAAAGTTCAGAATTGCAGAGATGGCAAACATAAAGTCCCCCAACTGTGTCATTGGAAGTGATGATAAGTGTGGCTATTCCTGCTTCCACTCCTTGGCTCCTGAACTCATGTATCCTAATTGAGCATACGCACCATGTAAAAATGTTTGATTCAATGAATTTAATGTATTCTGGAGAACAGCATTCTGTCCTCACAAAGTATTTACTTTGAGTTGGTGCTTCAGCTGTTCCTCAGCAGGCAGTTCCATTACTTTGTCAGGATATCAGCTTTCCGGGGGGTGTCATATGTCATGGAACCAGTAGGGCCCGTGCTCGATGTGGAATCTACTTGAGAATCTCTCTTTCCCTCTTCCTCTGCCCCTCACCCCACACTCTGTCTCTCAAATAAATAAATAAATATTTTAAAAGGTCGTTATAAATGTATTTAACATCCTCAATAAAGTACAGAAAGATTGAACATAATAGGTAGAGACATGGGAGCTATAAAAAGGACCCAAATCAAACTTGTGGAAATGAAAACTACAGTATCTGAGATGAAATAAGCACTGTATTTTTGATTAATGATAGATTACCAGTTGTACAGGAAAATATTAGTGTATTGGAAGATAGAACAATAGAAAATAGTCGAAATGAAATGCAGATAGAAAATGAATGAAACAAGATCAGTGTGTCCATGAATTGTGGGAAAATTTCAAGCAACCCAATATATATATGTTTTCATAGTCCCTGAAGGAGAGGATGAGGTGGGGGTGGTAGCTGAAAGAATATTTGAAGAAGAAATAATGGCTGAGTTATTTCCAAATTTTAGGAAGCCCACAGATCCAAGAAGATCAATGAACTCCCAGCACAAGGAGCATGAAAACTGCCAAACACATAATATCAAATTGCTTAGAAATAAAGAGGGGCGCCTGGGTGGCTCAGTCGTTAAGCGTCTGCCTTCAGCTCAGGTCATGATCCCAGGGTCCTGGGATTGAGCCCCGCGTCGGGCTCCCTGCTCAGCGGGAAGCCTGCTTCTCCCTCTCCCACTCCCCCTGCTTGTGTTCCCTCTCTCGCTGTGTCTCTCTCTGTCAAATAAATAGATAAAATATAAAAAAAAGAAATAGTGATAAAGATAAAATCTTACAAACAGTGAGGGGAAGGGACGCCTGGGTGGCTCAGTTGGTTAAGCATCTGCCTTTGGCTCAGGTCATGATCCCAGGATCCTAGGACCAAGTCCTGCATCGGGCTCCTTGCTCAGCAGGGAGTCTGTTTCTCCCTCTCCCTGCCGCTGCCCCTACTTGTGTGCTCTCTCTCTCTCTGACAAATAAATAAATAAATAAGATCTTAAACAACAACAACAACAACAACAAAATAGCGAGGGGGAAAAAAAAGATATGTACAAAGGTTAACATCAGATTTCTTGGAGAAACAAGCCAGAAGACAGTAAAGCAACATCTTTAAAGAAGTGAAAGAAAACACTCTTAATCAAGAATTCTTTTTTTTTTAAAGATTTTATATTTATTTATTTGACAGAGAGAGACACAGCGAGAGAGGGAACATAAGCAGGGGGAGTGGGAGAGGGAGAAGCAGGCTTCCCGACAAGCAGGGAGCCCTATGCGGGGCTTGATCCAGGACCCTGGGATCATGACCTGAGCCGAAGGCAGACGCTTAACTGACTGAGCCACCCAGGCGCCTCAAGAATTCTTTTTTTTTAAAGTAGATTCCACACTCAGGGTGGAGCCCAACATGGGGCTTGAACTCACAACCCTGAGATTAAGACCGAGCTGAGATCAACAGTCGGATGCTTACCCAACTGAGCCACCCAGGTGCCCCTCCCAATCAAGAATTCTATACTCATCAACATATTTTTCAAAAGCAAAGGCAAAAATAAAGACTTTCAGGCATACAAAAGCTGAAAAAACCCTCACCAGCAGTTCCGCACTACTGAACATGTTAAAGGACATTTTTTTTTTTAAAGATTTTATTTATTTATTTGACAGAGAGAGACGCAGCGAGAGAGGGAACACAAGCAGGGGGAGTGGGAGAGGGAGAAGCAGGCCTCCCGCGGAGCAGGGAGCCCGATGCGGGGCTCGATCCCAGGACCCCGGGACCATGACCCGAGCCGAAGGCAGACGCTTAACGGCTGAGCCACCCAGGCGCCCCTTAAAGGACATTTTTGAAGCAGAATGAAAATGATGCTATTTGGAAACCTGGATCTACACAAAGGAATAAGGAGCCTTAGGAAATAGTAACTACATGATTAAATATATAAGATTCTTTTTCTTATTATTTAAATCTCTTTTTAAAACAATTAATTGTTTAAATAAAAATAATAACAGTGTGTTGTGGGACTTATGACATATGAATAAGTAAAATGTATGATAACAGTAGCCAAAAGGTCTGGATGGGGAAAATGGAAGTATACTATGGTAAGGTTCATATACAATACATGAAATGGTATAATATAACTTGAAGGTAAGTTGTGATGTTAAAGATATAAACTCTAAACCAGTGGTTCTCAGGGGTGATTTTGGCCCCTGGAGGACATTCAACAATGCCTGGAGACATGTTTGGTTTCCAAAACTGATATTTATTGGATAGAGGCCAGGGATGCCGCAAAATGCATAGGACAGTCCCCAAAACAATTACCTGGCCCCAAATGTCAACAATGCTGAGAAAAACCTGCTATAAACCATAAAGCAACCATTGAAATAGAACCTTTCTTGCAGAAATTAATAAGCGGATCCAAAATTTTAAATAGAAGTTAAAAGGATGCAGAAAATCCAAAAAAGGTCTTTAAAAAGAACAAAGTTGGAAGATTCATACTTCCCAATCACAACTTGCTACAAAGCTATAGTAATTAAAAGAGTGTGGTAACTCAAGGGGCGCCTGGGTGGCTCAGTCAGTTAAGCGTCTGCCTTCGGCTCAGGTCATGATCCCAGGGTCCTGGGATTGAGCCCTGTGTCTCCCCACTCAGCGGGGAGCCTGCTTCTCCATCTCCCTCTCCTGCTCCCCTTGCTTGTGCTCTCTTGCTCTCCCTGTCAAATAAATAAATAAAATCTTAAAAAAAAAGAGTGTGGTAACTCAAAATGGTCATAGATCTAAATGTACCAGCAGAAGCTCAAACACCTAGAAGAAAACATAGGAGTAAACTTCATGACCTTGAGTTAGAAAAGAGTTTCTTAGATATGAGACCAAAAGCACAAGTAACCAAAGAAAAAATATATAAATTGGACTTCACCCAAATTAAAAACTTTTTTACTTCAAAGGATTCTATCAAGAACTTGAAAAGACAACCCATAAAATGGGAGAAAATTTATGTAAATCTTATACTTGATAAGGGTCTAATATCCAGACCATAAATAGCTCTAACAAAAATAGTAAAAAGACAACCGAACTAAAAATGAGCACAGAATCTGAATAGATATCTCTCCAAAGAAAATATGCAAATGGTCAATGAGCACATTGAAAAAAATGCTCAACATCATCAGTCATCAGGGAAATGCAAAATGCAAATCAAAACCACAATGAGATGCCACTGCACACCCTGTGGGATGACTATAATTTAAAAAATGGACAGTAACAAGTGTAGGCAAGGATATAGAGAAATTGGAACTCTCATATATTGCTGGTGGGACTGTAAAATGGTGCAGCTGCTTTGGAAAACAGCCTGGCAGTTCCTCTAAAAGTTAAACAAGAAGTTGCCATATGACCCAGAAATTTCTCTCCCTCTGTCTATAGATGGATAGATAGGTGGATAGACAGATAGTTGGATGGATGGATGGATGGATGGATAGATAGATAGATAGATAGATAGATAGATAGATAGATAGATAGATAGATATTCTCACTCCCATTAGCAATCACTCTATTCCACCCCCCTCCAACCCCTTCCTGACAACCATTGATCTGTTTTGTGTCTTTATGGATTTGCCTATTCTGGACATGTCATATAAATGGGATCATATATGTGGCCTTCTGTTTCTGGTTTCTTTCACTTAGCATAATGTTTTGAGGTTCATCCATGCTATAGCATGGATCTGTATTTCATAGCTTTTATAGCTGAATAATATTCCATTATATGGATATGCCACACTTTGTTTATTCATTCATCAGTTGATGGACATGGGTTATCTCCACTTTTTGGTTATTATGAATAATGCTGCTATGAACATTCAAGTACATGCTTTTGGGTGGAGTTATGTTTTCAATGATCTTTGGTGTATATCTAGGAGTGGCATTTCTGGGTCATATGGTAAACCCTAGGTTTAACCTTTTGAAGAACTGCCACACTGTTTTTCCAAAGTGGATTCACCATTTTACATTTTCTCCAGCAGTTTGTGAGGGTTCTAATTTCTCCACATCCTCAACAACACTTGTTATTGTCTTTTCTCTTAATAGCCATTGTAGTGGATGTGAAGTGGTATCTCATTGTGGTTTTGATTTGATTTGCACTTCCCTAATGACTAAGAATGTTTACCATCGTTTCATACGCTTATTAGTCATTTGTATATCTCTTTTGGAGAGATATCTATTTAGACTCCTTGCACATTTTTGTATTTAAGAAACCATTGTTTAATCCAAGGTCACAAAGATTTATGTCTATATTTCTTCTAAGACTTTCATAATTTTAGCTCTTACATTTAGATCTTTGGTCCATTCAGGGTTAATTTTTGTATATGGTATGAGGTAAGGGTCCAAATTAACATTTTTGCATGTGGATTGTCCCAGCACCATTTGTTGAAGAGACTATTCTTTGACTATTGAACGGATGTAGCACTGTTTTCAAAAATCAACTGGCCACAGATGTATGGGTTTATTTTTGGACTCTCAGTTCTATATGTCTATCCTTATGACAGTACCACACTGTTTTAATTACTGTAGCATTGTAGTAAGTTTTGAAATTGGGATGTATGAGTCTTCCAGATTTGTTCTTCTTTTTCAAAATTATTTTGACTTTTCCTGGGTCCCTTATAGTTCCAAATGAATTTTTGGATAACCATATCAATGTCTGGGGGAAAAAAGGAAGTTGGATTTTGAAAGGATTGTACTGAATATGTAGATCAATTTGGAAAGTATTGCCATTTTAGCAATATTAATCTTCTAATCCATGAACATAGTTCTTTCCATTTATTTAGCTCTTTTATTTCAACAATGCTATGCAGTTTTCAGTGCACAAGTCTTGCATTTCTTTTGTTACTGTTTTCCTAAGTATTTTATTTTTTATGCAATTGTAATGGAATTGTTTTGTTAATTTCTCTTTTTTAAATTGTTCTCTGCTAGTGTATAGAAAGACAACCGATTTTTGTATACTGATCTTTTATCTTGCACTGTTGGTGAACTTTTTTATTAGCTGTGATAGTCTTTTAGTAGCTCCTTAGGATTTTCTATACACAAGATGATAACATCAGCTGGAGGATTGGAGAGGGAAAGGATGTCACCTTTATCCTGATTCTCATTTATGAACATGTTTGTCCTTAATGGAAGACAAATACTTTTCTGACTCAAGTTAGCTGTATTATGAAGGTTGTATCATTCTGTTCTGGAAAGAAAATGTTTTATGCAAGCCAGACATTTAATGCAGAGTTGAATTATAGAATGTTTTTTGGTAAAGATAAAGCAGAATAAATCAAGGTGGCTTCTTTCTCTCTTCATCCTCCCTTTCTTTCAAGTGAAAGATGTCAACAAAATGGTAGGGTAGAGTGAAAGGACTGTTCTTTGGAGATCTTAATGTTAAAATTTTGAAAAGATTTTAGTTTCAGAAGTTCAGATACAACCATAAATAGGTGTAGGATTACCTCCCTACAAGATCACCTTGGGCTAGCTTAGTCCTTCAACAAGGTCACCACTCCTCTCAAGGCAGTCAATTGTACATGATTCAGTCCTTCTGGGTTGTGGGAATCACTTCCTATGCCTGTCCCTTGGGACCTAGGAAGGTAAGAGTT
Source organism: Leptonychotes weddellii (assembly GCF_054177405.1). Taxonomy (NCBI): domain Eukaryota; kingdom Metazoa; phylum Chordata; class Mammalia; order Carnivora; family Phocidae; genus Leptonychotes; species Leptonychotes weddellii. The sequence continues at coordinate 25,125,548 of NC_138385.1, forward strand.
TAGCTTATACTAGCCTGGGTTATTGTGCTATTCTCTGTGGTTCCCTGCATCTACACATTTATAAGTAATCTCTTTGGAAATACCCCCCTTCCAATTATTCCATTTTGTCAAGTGTGCTGTTTAATGTTGGAACCCTGATTGATGTTATGGCCATACAGGAGCCTGCACAGAACTACATCCTGGAGACTAAGCTGCCAGACTGGGAGCCTATCATATCTTTCTTAAGCCTTTTAGATCTTCCTATAAGCGTTTCTCCCCTTCTAGCCTGTGACTAAATAACTTTGTGAAGTAAGCAGGGCTATTCAGCCTTTCAACTCCTTTTTCCTCGCCCTTTGCCTCCATCCATCCTGTCCTTCCTCCCCACCACCACACACATCCAAACCTCTGTTTTCTGCCTAGATAAAATCACAGTGTAAATCACACTTCTGCATGACTTGGTTAATTACTTTATCATGTTTGAGTATTTTAAGAGGAAATCAGTAAGGAAAATGACTAACGAAGAACCTAGATAGGGGAAATGTATTGGGATCACAGACTTCACCCCAATCAAACCATATAAGCCTAGTAGACCTTAGGCCAGGGCAGCTTCCAAAGAAAGAAGGGATTCCTACAGCAGCTTAGCCTCTGAGTCAAACAAGGGAGTGGAAATATTTCTGTCTTTAATTGCAGTTACCATTAGGGATTTGCTCTGGGAGACCATTTGTGGCCAGATGTGCCCTAAAGTCACTTAGCCAGGCTTTCATCAAGCAATTGCAGCTTCTCTTTGGATTTTGGTTCCTTCTCCCCACCTCAAAGTTTCTCTTGGTGTTCCTTTCCTACACAAACAAATGGAACAATTTATACCAGTACTTGATGAAGAAAGGAAGTTTGCTCTGACCAAGTAGTCTTCTGAGAAACCAGAGCATAGAGACTAAAAAGGAAAAATACTCAGAAATGAAACAACTTTTAGTTTCATCCTCCTGTGGTTAAACCCCAAGAGTCAAAAAAAAAAAAAAAAAAAAAAGGTGGGGGGAAGAAGAAGAAAAAAGTTTTAAACTAATAGGCTGTCACTTGTCAAGTTTTCCACCCACATGGCTACCCAGTATTCCTGTGGGAAAATCAGTGGTACCGTCTAGAAAGAGGAAACCATACACTCCTTTTTTTATTTCAATTTATTGTTGTCAACAATTCAATACAATAATAATGTTTTCTACATGAAGAGTCCCAGCAGATAGATGCCTAAGAAAAGTTAACTTTAGGATAGTGATTTCAGAGGGGTGAGAAATCATAAATCTAGCATGGACAAGACCACGAAGGCATTTGGAAGTAGTAATTCTCATTGACAATCAAGTAAAACCAAGTGCATTGCAACAGATGGTATACAAATCAAATCCCGGTATGAAACAGTATGGGGGAAGATTTAGATTAATCCACCAGAAGTTTATTGAACTGCTAGAATTCCATTTTAGTGAGTATATAATTTCCAGTTCGGTGTGATAAAGCTGTTTTTTCATGTCCCATCTGACAACCCAAACCATCCTAGTACTATTCAATACTGCTTGGAAACTGTGGATACAATAGATTCCACTGAATGAGAAATACTGTATGACAAAAGAGTCATAATTCCTTGTCTGTGTAATAGTCAACGTATTTAACAGGATAATGTATTATGTATAAAATATAGCACCAGTAGTTGAATTCCTGTGAAATGTTAACTATTCTAACTCAAATTTGACATATGTTTCAAAATGTTTGGGGTATCATCCATTGATTTTTAAAAAGATGGTTCTTCCTGGTAAGCAGCAGCTCAGAGTAGAAAGAGCACTGGACCTGGAGTCAGATGCAATGCAGGTTGTTTTCTCTAAACACTCTAGTATCCTTTCCAGATCTAATGTTCTATTATCTTTTACTACTGAATTTTGAGAGTTTGATTATTTGAGGTAATCTTGAAATGGTTTTAAAGTTACCGTCTTCAGGTATTTCGTTCTTGATTAGCTTTGGAAACGGAATTTGGTAAGGACAGGGGTTGGGAGGAGACAGTTTCATTGGGGTTTTTTTGTATTTTCCACAGATCTGCTGTCGAATATCTTCTATCACTTGTTAGCAGAGGTCGCCTTCCCTCTACTCTGTTGACAAGAGTTGGAAAGCCGGAAGGAGATTCCAAAGAGCAGCCGCAGTGCTTTGGGCCCCGAGCAAAAGAGAAAAACACTCTCCGAGAGACTAGACTGGTGTGGTGTGTTTACATAACTGGCTCGAGTTCCCCAGATTAAATAGCTTAGAATTTCTTAAGAAGGTTCACTTAAGCAAATGTTGCTTTTGTTCTCAGAGTTCCTTCTCCCCAACCCCACTTGTGTTGACGTCTCGACATCGGTGTCTGACCAGTAGGAATCACAAGCTTGAAATTGATCACATCTTGCTCTCCAATCTTGCTTCTCTCTTGGATTCCCAGCCTCGATCAACAATATCACCATCACGCTGGTTCTAGCCAAGTTCAAAACTTTGGAGCCATTCTTGACTCCTCCTTCTCCCTCATTGCCCAGTCTTGCCCTCTCCAACCCACCCTTCACACTGTAGCTGCCAAAGTGCTCTTTCTAAAGTGCAAATATGATCACAGAGCTTCCCTGCTTAAAATACTTTAATGACTCCTTTTCATCTCCTGGATTAAACTCAAAGTCCTCTTTCGGTACCTCTATACCTCTCTAGCCCAATCCCCTGCCACTCCCGGCCATTCCTCTGAGCCCCTTACACTCCAGTTACACGAACTGCTCCCAGTTACCCAAACACACTGTGCTCTTTCATGATTGTGACTTTGCATGTGAAATTTCCTCTGCTACTTTCTCAGTTCAAGTTAGTTACTTTTCCTCATGTTCCCATTTCCACATACTAGTTGTATAAGTCGTCATGCTAGTTCATAGTTACTTCTTTGCTTGTTTGTCTTCACTACCAGACTGCCAGTTCCCTGTTTCGGGAGAAGATAAACATTATAGAGGAGATTCAGACTCTGGGTGCTTCTAGGTGGCACTGAAGCTTAACTTTGGACCCCGAGACACTATGCAATTCTCTAATGCTCACTTTTTCTCCTTGTCCCAGCCCTCCCCCTGGTGGAGGTGTTAAGAAGCAGTGGAATGGTCGCGTGGCCAAAGATAAGACAAAGCAGCCTGGCTGATCCACAACCTGGATAAACATCTGCCCCACGTTTTCTAGGCAAATGAAACACTGGCAATGGGCCTTGGATTTTGGGTGGCCTGGCGGGAGCTTTCTGTCTTACTGTGTATCAGTTGGCAGACCGTGATTTCAATCCCTAGAGCTGTAGCTGGGGCTCAACATGCCCATCCCAGATGGTCTCGAAGAACATTATACTACTGTCAAGCATATAGCCCAAGAATAATTAGCTGGTGGAGATCTTCCTTGTTTTCTCCTTTGCCTGAAGCTGAGACAAACCCGTGTGTAGGCATGTTTGCCTTTGGATGATCACACCACAGAGCAAGGAATCAAATGCCAATCACATCCACATGGTAAGTATTCTCCCCAGTTGCTATGGACCCCACCTCCCCAAAAAAGTCATAGGAAAGGTGTTCATTTCTATTCCAGAACGATATCCAGTTAGCACTGCTTTCTGTCCCAGCTGAAGATAACCTAGTCTTCAAATCAGTATTATTTAGTTGCCCTTTTGAGGCAGCCAGTTCCTCAAGCACCCTTGGATATAGAGTTCTCTAGGTATGGTAGCCCTAGGTGTATTCTGAGTTGGTCTGATTGGTGATTCCCAGGGAAGGAACTTGTCAGGCAGGTTAAGAAAAAAAAAAATTTTTTTTTTTTTTAAAGGTTATCAGCCTGGTTGGGAGGAATCTCACCTCTAAAAACAACAAAATTTTACAAAACACGATGAATTTAAAATCATCATAGATATTCTCCTTCATGACTCTTGTGAATTTTATCAGATACTATGTTTACACTATGGTGAGACTTCTAGCAGCAAGAATGGGTTTTAGTTTTAAGTAGGGGGAAAGGAAATTAACATCATCTATTTGTCATCAGGAGAGACTACCTTTAAAAAATCAATCCCACAATGTCATTTCATACATATGTCAAAGGCAAGGAAAGATGATCTGCTGTCTTAGGTGTCCATCTGGCTGTGTCCTGAGCGAAGAAAAGGAATTCAGGTACTACCAGGGGGTACATGAAGTAAAACAGAAACAGAACTAGTGGGAGCGCCCCGCAAAGTTCTTAGGTTTCTATGTTCAGAGTAAAGATCACCCTACCCACAAAACGATCATTGATGACATCATTTATGATGCCCTTGCCCTTCAGCTGGCACTGGACGGGCACCGCTTGGTTCTTCACCACATCTGTAAAGTGCATTGCCACCAGCGGGGAGGTGTAGTTAACCTGTAGGCGGAAGAACATGAATCCTAAGTGCGAGGAGCGGAGGGCGTGGCGGTGGGTAACAGGATGCAAGGGAGCAGATATTCAGTGCAGGATGGGATAACCCTCACACAGGGAACTGAGCAAATCCCATGATGCCAAGTCACGAGTGGCTAAAGCAACTGACATGCTCTCTGCCCTGGGATGGTGGGGAAATGACACTCTTCTTGCATAAGTCACTGTCAGATGTCTGACCCTCCTCTGGGGAAAACCGGTTCTAACTCTGTGTGATAGGATATTCTGGCTATCAGACCACGAATGAAACCAGAACTAGTATCTTTCCAATGTCTCTGGGAAAGGTGAAGCCTCGCCCTATGACCCACCACAGCCGCCCCAAGGCTTCACCTGGGAGAAGCAGGCAGGTGTGATTATTTGGGTATCGTGGAGTGCAATGACAGTGATCTGTCTGCTCCTGGCTCTGCCACTAATTAGCTATATGTGTTGGGCAAGTCGCTTTCTCTCTCTGAACTCGAATTTCTCCATCTGTAATCTGAAGGAGTTAGACCAGACCAGAGCTGAAATACCTTCAGATACGGAAAGGAGTGGTTGTACTAGGAATTGGTAGAGGGAGCTCCTGGTCTTGGCCAGCCACTGTTCACCCCACTGTTACTACATGCTGCTCCCTAATTCTCAGAAATTCCGAACAGCCCTGCCTCTGTCTCTGAGCCCTTTCTGACAGCAAAGACTGAAAAGGATACAGGCTTACGTGAGTCAGTTTGCCATAGTAAGGGTAGTAGCGAAGGTCAAAAGAAGCCGACTCTGGGTAGTAATTGATGGATCGGATGTCATTTTCATCGCCTCTCTGGAAGTAAAAGCAGGTGTATGTGGGATGCCGGGTCCCCTGGTGGGTTGAAGCCTGAGCTCAAGGGGCCTGTGCCCCAGGTGAAATCACAATGTGACCCATAACCAACAGTCCCAGGAAGACCCATGAAAGCAGAATGGGGCATAGCTTACCTATCCCCAGAGTATTTCCAGGGAGAGACTGTGCCTCGGTTTTCAGTTGAAAGAATATTGAATGGAAGGCCTGGACTGAGGAGGCCGAATGTGCTCGATATAGTTCTGTACTGGCTCCTAGGGGACCCAGACAGAAGGGCTCCGGAAGGCTGGCAGTAGCTGGTGCTGCTCTAGCAAGAGGGCCTACCATGCCAGCCCCTCTCCAAAAAAAAAAAAATCTTCCTGGGCCTGGCACCCAGTCTTGGACGTTGAGGCAGGTAGATGTTAGAACATATTGAGTAAATCCCACGCCACGACAACTTGCACACCGTGGGCTCAGTTCTGTTGGAAGGTAGACCAGGTGCACAGGGATCTGCTGCCTAGGGACACAGCCTATAGTCTGGCCCCCCGAAACTCATGTGTCTGACCACCTTCTCCGTAGTGCTTAATTGCAGGAGGTGAACTCAGGAGGATAAGCAAGAGGGAACCAGCACTGCAAAGATGAAATAAATAAGTGTACCCTCATCATATCATGTCAGGTAGGGGACTGACCATTCTGCCTATGCATTGGCTTGCCCTATATAGCAGAGGTCTGGGGGCTAACAAGGGACAGACAGTGCTCACTACTAGCGGATCACTCACTGGGGTCATGGGATTGCTTCTGTCAATATAGTGTAATCGTTCAGAGTATACTCTTATTCTAGTGATGACCTTGTCCTGCTTGATTTCCACAAGTGGGTGTGGATTTTTACCAACTGATTATTATGGAATGTATGACGACTCTGACTATTTCTTGTGTTCTTTTTAAAGGACGGTTCTTAGCAAGGTTCTGTGTAAACGGAAAAACGAATGGCTTCCACTAGGGAACTATAAGCAGGGCTCAAGCCAATTAGTATGCTAGTTTAAGACTGAGTCGGTCTTTATGATTTACTTACATTTTCTTCTAGAAAGCAACGCAGTTCACGTCTGTGAACAGCCTGTGGAATCAGTGCCACTAGTTTGTCTTCACGTCTGGAGTGTGTGTATATTTACGCACACTCATGTCCGTGTGGACAGAATGGATGTCCTTCCTACCTTGTTCACGGGGCAAACCACGGCCTGACCTTTCAACCCTCATCTTCCGTGTCCCCGCTGCACCTTTCACAGCAGCTGTAATACGTGGTTGCCCCGATTTCAGAGACCGAGTCATAGCTATCTCAGCACCCCTAACATCTAGCAAAGTACCTGGCGTAGCCTAAGGGATCAATAAATGCTGCCTCTTTCTGCTTTCTGACCCACCACCCTCAAGGCTGGAGGTCTGAGGACAGTAGCGAGGCAGCCATCCAGGGCTGGGGGTGCAGTGCATGTTAGGAAACCGGAGGGAGCTACTGCTTCCGGTTTGAGAAGCAAACCCAAGATCTAGGGCTTCTTCCTACAAAGGAGCTAATTGGCGCAGATGAGATAGAAGGTAATGGTCCTTCCAAGGACAGTTAATTAGCATATTAATGGAGTTCTGTTTATACTTCCCTGGTAGTCCTTTGTTATTGTAACACGGAGTGCCACTGGTCATTGCTGCAAAAAGGGAAATTCTGGTTTAAAAGCAGGGACTAATGACTCTAATGAAAGCTGGTTGTTTAGTTCGAAGAAACAAGTAATTAGAGCTAAAAGCAAAAGTGTAAACAGAATCCCAGTTAATGACATGGCCCGTTGTCGGTCCCTGCTGTGGCCCTTAGCAGGTTCATTCTTTGGCGTTCACAGGTATAAACCAGCGAGGACACACACAGTCACACGACACACACAGACGTGAATTGAATGCTTTCTGGCAAGAGGGAGGCCAGAAGGTACTAGAGGGAGGCGTTGTTATGACAACTAACCTTTCCCTAACCCATAGCCCGGCATCCATGGTGAAACCCTTGGAAGGGATGAACCATCTTTTTACATAAAACAGATGGGCTAGCAATACTTACTCAAAAAGGCACTTTACCTGAACTTTGCAGGACACCTTCACAGGATCCCCAAGCTCAGGACGAAAGCCTACAATCTATCAAAAGAAAACCAGCATTGTTGTTGTTGAACATCAAAACACAAAACGGATTGGACAGTAAAAATGGGGCTTTTCTAAACCCCCCCTTAAGCCACCCCTTCCGTAGGCATAAACTTAACCTATTTCGCCCTCTCAGGAATGTTACAAAAAGCAAAAAATGCAAAAATATCTCCAGAGCTGTGCAGCTCAGCTTACTCCTTGTTGTATTTGTGCCTGATGTTTGTACAATGGTAACGGCAGCAAGAGAACCCTGAAGCTGTAAAGAACTTTCTGGTTTTAAGAGGGATGTGCCTGGTAGGGCTCTACCACACCTCAGTCATGGCAGGAGAGGAGGAAAATGTGTCTCTTGTGATAGAAGACTTGCCCCTCCCATCATGTCAGTCCCCTGTTCCAAACAGCTCAGGACCTCGTTACTGACAGAGGGCATCAGAGGGCAGGTTAGGGGCGGGAGAGGAGGGTGGAAATAGGAAGTATTCAGGGAGAAAAAGGGATTATTGCTTGACAGGTTTGCCCGGTTGTTCGAATTACTGATGCTGTCAGTAAGAGTGGCCAGACCTGCAGGGTGTGAAGACAGAGCCCAAGAGAAACGGAGGGGCCAGAGCCTTCCCACCCAGCTCCTCCACTTAGTATCACCGGAGTATCAAGGGCCAGTATACCCGGTTCATCTTTAGAAGGATGCACGGCTGTCCAGTAGAGTAGCCAAAAGTAGGGTCCTCCAAGCCCGAGCAGTTCTTCAGGAAGGAGCGCTTAAATTGGCAGGCCTTCTTGTCTTCATCCTCATCGCCATCTTGGATGAAGTACTGCCCCGGGGGACAATCTACATTCATCTCCTCTTGAAGACTGTCATTGTAACCTAAAGTGTGGGGGAGGGCAGCAGGGGGGAGGTGGGCCTGTTAGACAGGTGCTACAGGGGAGGGCCACGTTTTCAGTAGTCCTCCTCCCTAGTTTCCTTTCTGCAGCATTCTGGTGCTCCTCTGAGAGCCCACTCAGCCTGGCCTAGGCTCTGTGACCTGGCGTCGGTGTCCCAGGCCCCCCCATCAGCCTCTCTCCCGGAAGCCTTTCCGGCTCATCCCCTGGGCCCACTTCGATTGTTTCTCCTTCCCTCCAAACTTTGGAATAGCTATCTCTGGGTCATGTGTTGGTCACCGTATAACGTCCATTTTCCATTTTTTTTTTCAGCGATGGCAAACTGTAAACTGGGGAGGGCTGCCCCTTCTACTTCTGGAAGAGGAAGAGGCACATAGTAGATTCTGGAAGAGGGACTGAATCATGTCACGGCCTGGCTTATATAAGGAAGCAAACCTCTTGGGCTAAGTCTTTTTAAGTTCAGTCTAGGAAACATCTTCCTTGGAGGTCCATGAGAGACACCAGACACAAGAAAATGAGAAGTGTGTGTTGTGGGACAGGAGGGAGGAAGAGGAGAAAGAGGGAGGAAGAGGAGATAAACCAGCTTCTCATCCTTTACAGACCGAAGTTAGCACCACAAAAGAGAAGCTTAGGTTGAAAGACAGAAACCAACAGACAAGCTGTAGGGTCTCCCCCGAGAACGTGAGAGGGTGAGATCTTGTCTACTGAGAACCTAGGCACTCAGGGTTCATGTCCATTTACATCGGATGGAAAGGAGCATGTGTCCAAGGTATACATATCACGGAGAGAGAGCTGAAAAGGGGCTGTCTGTGAGCTCACTCTTTGGACTACCAGATGCCACTGAACTGGGCTTTGGAAATGACTGCATTATTTCCAATTTGGTTTTAAATGACGGAGTCCAGTTAGTCCTGTTAGGTCCAGCCCCCATGCACTCATGTTCCCAGTAGCTTAGTTTTTCAGAGGAGTCTGTGCACCTATGATCTACCGGGGGTAAAACTCCAGATGTACTGCTGGGTTGTCATCTAGACAGGTTGTGACTTGGGTTTAATATTATTAAGGAGCAACTGGGAATTTTTTTTTTTTTAAAGATTTTATTTATTTATTTGAGAGAGAGCACATGAGAGGGGGGAGGGCCAGAGGGAGAAGCAGACTCCCTGCCGAGCAGGGAGCCCGATGCGGGACTCGATCCCGGGACTCCAGGATCATGACCTGAGCCGAAGGCAGTCGCTTAACCAACTGAGCCACTCAGGCGCCCCTGGGAATTTTAAATCTATTCCAATTACGGTTAAGCCTTTATTTTTCCTTTGACAAAGCTACATTGGACTCAAGTTTTCGTTTTAATCTTTTTTTTTTTTCTTAGAACCAGAACTATGTTCAAATAATAAGTTTCTAAATAGAAGCTCTAATCACGTGCTCATTGTTTCTCTTGAGGTAGTTCCATTAAAAATAATGTGACATGGGCATGACCCTTATTGCAAAATCCCAGTCCTCGTGGGAATGAAATTGATACTCTGGGATGTCTATTTTTTTTCCTTTGACAAAGCTACATTGGACTCAAGTTTTCGTTTTAATCCTTTTTTTTTTTTTCTTAGAACCAGAACTATGTTCAAATAATAAGTTTCTAAATAGAAGCTCTAATCACGTGCTCATTGTTTCTCTTGAGGTAGTTCCATTAAAAATAATGTGACATGGGCATGACCCTTATTGCAAAATCCCAGTCCTCGTGGGAATGAAATTGATACTCTGGGATGTCTATTTCAGAGATGTGTTCCTTTTAAATAGGGCATGTTATCTACCCTTAGGAACTAAAAACCCAATGCTTTCCCTAATGTTCTCCATCTCTGTCGTCAGGTCAGAATTGGTATTTCTCTATCTACTAGCTTCTTGGAGGGATTTCCTCAGCAGAGATTCTGACAACACACTTGCAATAGCTCACAGACAGTTTGAAAGAAAAGACGAGACTGTGCTGGCTCTGATGCCCAAAACGTTTTTGTTTTTGTTTTTGAGCTCAAAAAACTACATGGATTCAGAAGGGACCCAGTCCCCCTCATTTTACAGATGAGGAATCTGAAACTCAGACTTCCCCAAAATGACACTGAGCATGACTGTTACAAAGCTGAGTTTCTAAGTCCCGGTCATATGGCAGCAACAAAGAATTACAAAAAGCAGTATTTCTCAAGCCTTAAAGTTTATAGAGATCACCTGTGGATTTTGTTCAAGTGCCGATCCTGATTCAGCAGGTCTGGGGTGGGGCCTGAGAGCCTGCCCTTCTAACAAACTCCCAGGGGATGCTGATGCTGCGGGTCCTGGACCACACTTCCAGTAGCGAAGGTGTCACAACCATGGATGTGGTTTTAAACACTGGTTCGGCTGCTGGGAGACTTTTATCACGTTCCCCTTTCTGAGCCTCAGTTGCCCATTTGTAGAATGGAGATGGTAGATTCTTTATGTAGCCCCAATGCGGGGCTTGAACTCACAACCCTAAGATCGAAACCTGAGCTGAGATCAGGAGTTGGACACTTAACCGACGACTGAGCCACCCAGGCACCCTGACGGTAGCTTCTATGCAGGGTTAAAGTTAAATGACAAAATTTATGCATTTACATAACCCTTCCCATCACATAAGAGATTGTTTTTCTCTTTCAGTGCACATTCTACTGCTCCCTATCCCTCCATTTCAGCCAGGCAGGGACAACCAAAGCAATGAAACTGGCTTTTTTCCACAACTAATTTGTGCAGCCCACTGGGGCTTAGAGCCTGCGTGCTCTGTGTCGGACCTTAACCAAACTGCTACCTCAGCTTTCAGTCCATGGAAGGGCTTCTCAAAAAGCCACTCGGTCCCTGAAAGTGTATCTGATGACGCTATAGAGATAGGCATCTTGCAAACATTTCCTATCAAAATGTTGGAGTGACTGTCACCCAGAGATTCTTTCTCTAACTCCCTGCCAGGATGCTATTAAATCAAGACCCTTGCTCTCTTCCTTCAGGATGGCCCATCTCCAAGAAAGGAATTCTCTTACCTTGAGAAAGTATAGGAGGCAGGAATCTTCCCATTCTGGAGAACACTCTTCTTTTCTCACCACTACCCACCCCCTGGAATGATCTTTTATAAATGGTCATTATTGAGCCATCTGGATGTTTAAGAAAACAAATTCTCTGCCCCCAGTGAACTTAGCATCTTGCTGGAGACTTGGCTTATATGCTTTCAAGACAACATACAATCACAAACTAGAACAGTCTTGATTGTATATACAGGTGCTGAGGGGGATGCAAGGTAAGGAAAGACCAGGGTGGGCTGGGGTTAGTAAGGGTGGGATTTCTGGTGAATTGTGAATTTCGAATCCCCCACCCCCAACCCATCACCTTTCCACAGAGATTTCCCCCATTCAAAGGCACTTACTTACCCTGGAGAAAGCCATTTAGGCTAATGACATAATGCTGCCAAGTGTCAGGTTCAGAAACGTTGAAGTTGAAGTTAAGGCTATGGGCGAAGGGTCTAATCATAACTCCTGGCAACGAAAACAGGTCTTGGATATATTAACCCGTTCTTGGGATAATTTTTTTGTATTGATTCCCATGAAACCCTTACCCCCCAGGCAATCAAAACAAAAAGGACCATAATTTGCCAAGTACCATTTTACTTTTACTCTTAATAATTGAATCCCTAAGTCATTACCAGGAAGAGCCAAAGTTAATTGAGGCTGAACATGCTGTCCAAGCAGATTTCTGTCCAGCGACTGCTGACAGCACAGGGCATCTGGGCACTCACCAGGAGGCTTCACCCTCTCAGTGAAGGTCGGCATGTAGGGACTGATGGTCAGAAATAGCGTGTACATGCAGAGGGTGATGACAGCGGCCAGGGAGGCATAGAAGAAGAAGTAAATGACTAAGATCAGGCCTGCAGAAGGATCAGAGATGAGAGTGGTCAGTGCTTGCCAACTAGCCCTCCTGCCTCCTCGCTTGAACTATTGAGCTAGAACCAACCCCAACATGTGAGATGGCTTTTATTTATTTATTTATTTATCCATATTCCCCAGATTCAGTATGTCCTTGCTTATTCAGATTTCACCAATTTGGAATTCGTGAGAACTGTGCCGGAGGTCTGATTGCAGTGTACCTTTACAGCATCTCCGATGGAAGGGCTTGTTGAGCAGATGATGGCCATGAGCAAGATTACAGGGGAGTGGAGTTGAGAGTACTGCAGAGGGCAAATTGCTTGGGAGCCCTCATTAAAGCAGGTGCCCTGAAAAGTCCTAGCGGCTTGGCTCCAGTGATTATATGTATTTGCAAGAGATGAAAACAGCATTTCTTTTCACATAGCCTATAATTCAAACTTTTGATTAATTTCCGCTGGACTTGCCTCTACTCTAATCAAGGCAAAGTGAGGCCTCACCCCTTATTTCAAATCTTATTCATCTTTAGCAAAAGTTTAAGTGGCTCTGCTTTTCCAAAAGAACACGCGACGGGGAAGGAAGGAGGAAGAAACTGTACTTAATTATCGACACTTGCTCTACCTGTGAGCTTGGGCAAGTTCCAGAACCTCTCTGTGCCCCCAAGTCCTCACAGGTAAAATGGGAACAAGCTTAGCACTTCACTAATATACTGATCTACATCCCTAACAATATCTGAAATTCCGCTTCTCCTCGCGTCCTTTCCTGACCTTACCATTTCCTCGCTGTTTCATCTTGGACATACTGCTCGCCTCTCTGGGCCTCAATTTCCTCATCTGTACAATGAGGACTATAATAGGACTTCCTTCTTGGTGTGGGACGATGCATATAAATAGCATAGCACAGAGCCTGGCAGATACCAAGTGCTCTTTACACGGCAGGTCCTCACCATTGTTATTATTCATGTGCTTATTGCTGTAGGACCCAAAGAAGCACGGTTGTCTGAATGCCTCCTCCGCAGGCTGTTTTGGGATTAGGTTTGCCCCAGGATGAGGCAGCACCGAGTGAGGTGAATGAGCCCGAGATGGCTGCTGAGAAGCTCTTTTCAAGTCTTCCTTGGTGCCCTCTCCGGCAACAATATCTGGCTCCGCTCACAGCAATGACATGATGTCGGAACAGACAGATTTGAACTGAATCACGAACCAGAAACCGGAGCAAACCACATAACTTTGCTGTACCCAAAACTGAATCCAAATATTAATTTTTAAATTGAACCATGAACCAAATAAAATTAACCAGAAAGGGGGGGGGGAGGGAGGAGCGGAGGAAGGGAGAAAAAAGATCCTCAGGCATCCAACTGGAAATGGAACCTTGATGTTTCATAAGGTGAACTGAGGCAGAACTGGGGCAGGAACACATCGATTCCGCTGGAATCCCTGGAGAAGAAACAGCAGCGCCCGTGCGCCTGTGGTACTTGGCTCCTGCCCACTGGCTGCCCTGATGGGATGTGCCCTGTGCCTCCTCCCCCCTTCCTCAACCCCAGTCCCCAGTCCTGGGAAGGGGTCAATGACTGGAGCCATCCTGGGGGACTAGAAGACTCAGTCTCATGGATGAAAGGAAAGCAATGGGATACAGGTACATTCCCTTGGAGATGTCTTCTGCCTTGCGTAGGATGTATGGCTAGGAAGTGTAGAGGGGAGAATGGCACTAGTGGTGAGTCCCCTGAGCCTTACCCCTGAGCTATGCCCTGAAGTCTGTGATGGGCTAACACAGCTTCCCACCCCCCCATCCCCACCAAGGAAGACCAAGCACCATACCCATCGGAACCCACTGAACCCTCCAACTTTTTCTGCCCTGGATGTCCAGGTTTTACTTGGGCTACTCCTCTAGGTAATCCAGGGGTCTCTTCTGAATGCCTTACCTAAGCCTGGGCCCCATGATCTAGATTCTTCATTCCTCCCACCAAAACATCCCATCAGGTCCTGAGACCCTATCCATCAGGGCCTTGCTCATCACTACACTTCATGAAGACAATGTGGTGTTCCAGCAAGAGGATGAGCCCCAGTGTTCATCTGACCTGGGCTTGAATTCCAGTGCTGCAGCTTAATAACTGTGTGACTTTAGATAAGTTACTTACCCTCTCTAAGCCTCAGTTTCTGCATCTGTAAAATGGGGATAATAATATTACTACCTCATATGGTTCTTGTCAGTATCCAATAAAATAACAGATAGTTCCTAAAAATAGAAGTTGCCCAGCTACCAAAGGGAAAACCCGGAATAGTATAATCATAGGCTGGGTGAATAATGTTGGTCATGTCGATGTGCAGGCTGGGATAGGGTTAGTAAATGCTCAAGTGGGCACCTAGTTTTCAAGCAAGAGGGCAGCAAAGAGGGCAGCAAAGCATATGCTTGGTGGCCTAGGCATTAACATCACCATGTGCCCCTTGCCCAGGCATAGCCCAACAGCATAAGCCTGAGTTCCTGGACTCTCCTCAGACCTGCCATCCAGTGGCCCGGATATGGCCTACCATGCGGTGTCCCCACTGCCATGTCTTCCCTGGGCACTTGAAACTTTCTCCCCCATCATTCTCTTTTGGCCTGTGGATTATTCTCCCCAGGGGCCACATGGATCAGCTCATCTGGTGAAATTCCAATGGCTGGCTGTTTAGGGGTTAAAGTACAGCTCCCTCTCCCAGAATCACACTTGCATTTCACAAGGCCTATTTTCCCAGTCTTCTTTAGGCAAGGGAGAAACAGCTGTGCCACCTTAGGAGCCCCAGTGAGTGTCCGGCATTTGTCTGCAGCTTCCAGAATGTTGGAATGTTCCTTGAATGGTACATTTGTTCCAGTTGAGAGTTTGAGGGATTGGCAGGGGTGGGGCTGGGAACTGAGGAGGGGTGAAGGGAGGTGGGCGTTGCTCAGAGCCCCACACCTGCTATTCCTAATTCCAGGAAGGAGGGCTGGCCGTCTCACCCTGACGGAGCTGAATTAGAAACATAAACTAGGTGGGGAGAGAATTCTCAGCCAAAGGGGCCTTTAGAAGGCATGACCGTCAACTTCAGCAACCTAGACCCTGGGCCCTGGGGGACTCTGATTTCATCCGCAGAGTCATCTATTTTGTTTTTCTCCTGGGTTAACTGAGTGCCAAGCCAGCGGCTACTCTTTTTCTGGGCTGTGCAGAGAGTGTGGCAAGTGTGAATTTTACCACAGGCTAAATCTCCTGAGGAGAAGGCACAGCATGAATAGTTCAAGAGGTGAGTAGGACCCTGGGAAAGGGGTGCTGGAGAGGTCGTGAAGTCAAGGCCGTGGCTAAGGAATGCCATTCTGCCACTGATTGAGCGCGACGGGGGCTCGGCCGTAATCGCCAGAAATGACCCCTTTAAACCGAATTTCTCTGTGTACACCGTGGGAGCCTAAAGCACCCACAAGCCGGGGCCAAGGGCAGGCCTCCTGGCTTTTCTTTTCTGACATTACTGGGTGAAACGATGAGATTTTATAAATCCGCGGTCAAGTTAGCAGGGACTGGGGTCTCATATCCTAGCAACAGTCTACTGCATGGTACAGTTGACCCTTGAACAGCACGGGGCTTAGGGGTGCCAACCCCCGTGCAGCTGAAAATCTGTGTCTAAGTCTTGACTCCCCCAAACGTAACTCCTAATAGCCCACTGTTGACCAGAAGCCAGGAAGAGTCAATTCACACGTATTTGGTACATTACATGTAGGATATGCTGTCTGCTTACGATAAAGTAAGCTACAGAAAAGGCAATCTTGTGGAAGAGAAAATACATTTCCAGCACTACGCTGTATTTATGGGGGAAAACACAGCACCTGTGTGGGGCAGTGCCGTTCAAACCTGTGTTGTTCAAGGGTCAACTGTGCTTTCAAGTTTACAGCTGGAGCATCTGACGGGAGCCTCAGGCTGATCCTGTGGGAGAAACATGGTAGGGATTGTTTCCCTCATTTGGCAGGTGAGGAAGAATGAGGCTCAGAGAGGGTAAAGGATGAGCCCAAGGTCACACAGATAGAAAGTGATGGGGCCGGGACTTAAACAACAACAAAAAATCTGTGCTTTCTCAACTCATTCTTACTGTCTCTCTGCATCGCAAATGAAGTTGAGCCCAGCGGCTTTCAGCTCCACAATCTAGTGTGTTTACATACTTGGAGTTTCTTCCGATGGGATCTGCCCACAGTCCAGGCATTTCCCTAGGCATTCAGCCCTTCACACGAAATCTAAGAGAAGTTTGCAGACAAGCCCATCCAACGTATGGTAAAGGAGTCCTGGACACCAAGCCAAAAGCAAAGGACACCCGACTGGGGCATTGGGACAACTGGGACTTACTCCAACTCTGACCTGTTCGGGCCAGAGACATCCTTTTCTCCGGATCCCACAGGTATTCGCTCACGATCTGCCATCTCTGCCACCAAGCATTGCCTGCTGGCTGACCTTGACCCTTTTCCTCCTCCTTTTCCTTCTCTTCTATCTCCTCCTCTTCCTCCTCCTCCTCTTCTTCCTCCTCCTCCTCCAAATCGGGTACCACCATCACCCGAGCCTCTTCTTCAGCTTCTTCCTCTTCATCTGCTAAGTAGTTCTGGTTCACTTCATCCTGATCATCCTGGAATGGTGACAAAACACAGTCCCCTTTTTGAAAAAAAATTCCCCAGGGCGCATCCCACCAGCCAAAAGGAATGGAAAACGACTCAATATTCAGAGACGCTTCCCCCTCGTTACAAGAGGCACATGTTCTCTCTCTCTCTCTGCTCTTTTGGAGGAAATATCCTTTCTTTGACCCATTTTGACCCAATATTCTTTCCACAGAGGTGTAAGTTTTATTCTCAGCTGCAGGCCCTTGGGCTCTTCCCCCCAGGACTCTGCTTATGTCACTCCTCCGTCCTGGGGCCTTGGTCTCGCTTTGTCTGGCCTGTTAGGGCAGAGCTGAGCTCAACACCGGAGAACAGACTCATTTTAGACACTTGAGTCCACCATGGCAAATTCTAAGTCCAAGCCAGCTTTACCATCGGTCCTGTAGCTGGCAGGTGCTCAACCTGACCATCCACGTTGTATCTGAAAGTAGCCTGGGACAGACAGCAGGAGGAGAGGCCAGTGGCTGGACCCCTCCTCAAAACTTAGACTCCCTCCCTAGCAAAAACAAAACACAGGGGTCCGTTTGCTGCTTCTCTGACTGTTGCCTGGGCTGGCACCTCCGCCGGTCGAACAGACTCCCGAAGGTCTGGAACCTCAACTGATACTTCCTTAGTCTCCCCCCACCCCCCACCCCCACCCCATACCCTAGGCAAAAATCTGGGCACGTAGTGAGTGCTCAGCACATATCTGTTGATTGACTGATTGCAGTCATTGAGATCTGAAACTATAATCTTCTCTGAGTGGTTCTAAGGAAATTAAACAAAAAAAGAGAAACCCAGACTTCACCAACGGTATTTCAAATGCCTCCCAGCCATAGGCAGGAGAGTTGGATCTTTGCTCTTTGGGGGTCTGCCAAGGCTCACTGCAGCAGCAGAAAATGAGGCCACCCTCCCTTCTCTCTGCTGTCCAAATCTGAAGGGTGGCGGGGCCTGTGCACCTGTTGGGGTTGGATGTGTCAAATGATAGAGGCCAGGGGCTCCATGCTGCCCCCTCCCTGCCTGATTCCTCAAAGGCCGTTTAGAGGACACTCAGCTAAAAATGCTGCCATTGGTGGGGGGGGCGGGCCTCAGAAAATTGGATTGTTCAGAATCAGTAAAAGGGACAGAGAATGACAAGGCTCTGCTCTCAGTGTTCAGTCTGGCCAGCGCTGTCTAGCTCTGGATCGTAAGCACTTCTGAATGGCTCTCGAGTTTGTTCCAATGTACAGCTTTCTATCACACACCATACTAGAACTGACTGGGACCCTGAAGATTCCCTTGTCCCTCGGAGGCCCAGAGAGGGAGCAGGACATAGCTGTAGCCACACAGCGAGTTTGTGATCGAGTTGACAGAACCTGTGTCTCTTGTTACCCGGGACAGTGACGTGTCTCCCCTCGCGCACTGAGCGCAAGCGCCCAGACGCTGTTAACAGAATGATGGAGCCACCATAGGTGTGTCGGGTTCTGTGCTCCCAAGAGATTGTAGGTGCTCATAATCAAGGATTTCTGGCTCTGACGTGGACTCACGGTACAAGGCTCAGAAAAGCCCCCATCACTCAGCGTTGAATGGACTAATAAATGTTCTTAAATCTCTTTACCTTGTGTGCGAACACACGGACGCATTTGACCTCCCCAACTACATTCTGAGCACCCAAGGGGCAGAGTGGATATTTTCCAACTCCTTGATGGCCCTGCCCCCGTGTGGGGCCCACAGCTCAGGAGCCGGTGGGGACCGAACAAGCGCCAGTGGTAACTGCCCCACTTAAAACCTGAGCCTGGACTCTGGGGAAATTGCTCTCACAGAGCTTGTCGTCCTAAACCCCAGCAGCCTTGTGGACTGTGGTGTGTAGTCCTCATGGCCCCCCAAGAATCTACCGCACCTGGGAATCTCCGAGAATTTGAGGTGGAATGGTTCACTGCGAAAGGATTTATAGTCCCCTTTATGTTTTCTGAACAACTTTTCTCTCCCTCTTGCCCGGGGCGGGGGGGGCCTGCCCTCCACCTCTGCTCCACAGAGGAGGCAGCTGGCCTGGGCCTCAGCCTGATCTTATTTGTAGATATGAGCTTTTATGATAATCCCATTAAAGATGGCTTGTCATTTAAAGCTTTACCCTCCCAGGAAGAATTAACCTTCTCCGAGCTAATTTCCCCACGGCTCTCACACTGCCTGAGTTTCAGGAATCTCAAATGTCATTTTTGCTCTCCTCTGCTTCCCGGGACAGGAGAACCTCACATTGTGCAAGGGAGGCACTTTTGTGCAACTAACTATTTAACAGAATCCTGTAGGGAATCCTTTGGTGATGAGAGGCAGTGCCCTCCTGTGATAGTGTGTTTGAATGTGCTGGAATATAGTAGTGGGTGTGTGCCGGGGCCATCATGTTGCCCTAAAAGGGAAGAGTCTGAAGGGCAGAGGGTGGCTCCATTTTGAGCACTCTAAATATATAAACATATAAACAAACAGTGTGACCCAAAGGATAAATTTGTGCCCTGCATTGAGTAACACCATGTAAACGTTTGAATGGTTGGTTGATTTTAAAGAGAAATTAGCATATGATTAACCACTGCATTAAATAGTTTCTTTTTAAATTTGATCAAGTATTCCCTCTAAAGGGCAAGATCCCCCGATGCCTTTAAAATCAAGCATTTCCTATAAAGAGCAAGCTCCTCTGATGCACTTGACAAATAACTGAACCTATACACAACCCTTTAGCAACATTACGGAGAAAAGAAGCCAAGGAAGGAAGAGTTCTAGGTGCCCTACAGGCTGTGAGTGCTCCAAAAGCTGGGAGGGACTCTTGAAATGCCCAAAGAAAGATTCTACACGGTGTGGCTGAGAAGGGAAGCCCTCTGTAGGTTGACGTGGACGTGGAAGGATTCGTGTTTTCCTCTGCGGGCTGTTGACAGTCTTTACTTAACTCCCTGGTTATATAAGGGGCCATTTCCAAAGAAAAGTGGATTAAGCTTTGTTTCCTCCTGGGGCTCAGATCACAGCCCTCTCTGGGGGAGATTTCAGACTCCCCCCCTCCAAAAAAAAGTACTGCGTGTGGCATATATTAACGATTTCTAGCAAAGAACATGCAAAGAAACCGTGGGTTCAAAGAAATCTGTGATGCACCCTGGATGAAGATAAATGGCGACAGCAGAGAAGCGCGTGCTGAGAGTGTGTGTGTGTGTGTGTGTGCTGGGCGGGGTGGGGTGGGGTGGCAGGCAGGCTGGCAACGGATGGGGGAGGATCAGAGGGCTACGGAGTTGCCTACTGCACGTCTAATAGAAAGATCCCAAGATTAGAAGTGAGGAAACTTGGCGTTCTCACTAGCTCTCTCACTAACTTGCAAGTCACTCCTGTGCTCTGAGTCCCAGCAGCCTCCTTTACATAATGAGGGGTTCTGGAGAGATGATGTCTAAGATTACGCCCGGCTTCTATCTACGATTCTCTGATTTTTCGCGAGAGTTTGGAATTTCTGCTTTAGAAAAAGAGCAGCTGGGTTCCTCAGGCGCTCCCGCCCCGGGGGACTGAAGACAGCTGGGTGGGCTGTCTTTCCCTTCCTCTTCCCCTTCCTCTCTCTCCTGGCTAAAATTTCCTGCTATCGGACCAAAACCTCTACTCCCAGACTCCAAAAGCTCTGTTTGTTTAAATTCTAGACTCCCCCCCCCAATTTTAGAAGGCCCCTATTCTTTGGCATCTTCCCCTCCCCTTGTCTTTTGTTCCCCAGGAAGAGGGGCTTCCTCCTTCAATGCAGCAATTTAGGGCACAGTGGGGTGCCAGGAGTCACCGCTGGATCTTGAAATTATAGGCTTCCTTACACCTCGCTGTTCCTGCCCATGCTGAGGAGAAGCGGCCATAAGCCAAGATCTACGCAACCCCCAGCCCACCCCCCTCAAAAGGGTGGGCAAAATATTCTGCTCCCCGGGACTCACAAGTCTGTAGCGATAAGCATAAGGAGAGGCCGGAGCCCTTCTGGACCGGAGCTGCCTTCTCATGGCTGTTCCGTGGGCACAGACGGGGCAGAGGCAGGCCAGGGGGTGAGAGTTCCGGAGCTTCTGCTGGTACAGGAGACACTGGTTGCTGGGGACACTTGGCGCCTAGTAAAAGTGAACCCTCCTGGCATGAGCCCTTCCCCAAAATAATCTAACATGCCCCTCTCTCATTGGTTGGCCCATTCCCTGAATCAAAGGAAAGCCCTTATGGAAAAGCAAGCTCATCATCACAGGGAGGAGGGAGATATTCTGGGTCACGAGGATGAGCGACTCACCACCCCCCTCACCTCACGTCTCTACCCGCCCTCTGCCCTTCTCTAGCGCCCGAGGTACTATGGGCCCAATGGAAATCTTCA
Organism: Leptonychotes weddellii; assembly: GCF_054177405.1. Lineage (NCBI taxonomy): Eukaryota > Metazoa > Chordata > Mammalia > Carnivora > Phocidae > Leptonychotes > Leptonychotes weddellii. The sequence goes on from NC_138385.1 coordinate 25,146,615, forward strand.
GTCATGTTCTTCTCAATTGAGAGCTGAGTATCAGTGTGTGCAGGAGGTGGGGCGTGGGTGGGAGTTGGGGGTGAGGGGACATGGCCAAGAATAACTTTCTTTTTTCATAAGACTGATCTCATGCAAAAGGATCTAGGGTGTCAGGAAAGATTCCCTTTGCTCTCCCCACCCGCCCCCCCCCCACACACATCAAGCCACCTACAATATTCCTTATTTGTGTCAACCCATGAGCCCCTTGAAATGTGGATTATGCATTCCGATTTTAGAGGCCAGGCTCCTGCTTTACCCCTCCCCTCCCCAAAGAGGGTCTTGGACATAAAGAAGCCTTTTTCTAGCCCACATGTCAGAATGGCGCCATCAGTCACTGCCCCTCACGCACACACCCCTTGGAATCCTGGCCACATTTCTGTAGTGGTTGAGATCTATATTTATCCCTTAGCATCAGGGCAGGGAACAGGCCAGAACTTTGCAGTGTCAGTTTCCCAGACATATATAACTCCTAAAGCCAATGTGGGATCCAACAAAAGAAAAATTAGTAGAAAGAGCCAAAACATTGTATAGCATTTTTGGTCTGTTCGGTCCACCCCACCAGAGCCTGGGTGGCTAAAAGGCTTGGGTGGAATTTGTGATCCTTCTTTCACAAATCACCCCGTTATACCCAGGTGGCTGAGAATGTTGCAGATAATGAGATTCTGGGCATATACATAACCAAGAAAACCAGCACAATAGCTTAGATAGATTGACTTATTCATAATTCCAAGCCTAGGCTATTCTGATGAAGACAGCTTCAATAGTGGTTAATTTAAAATAAAGACTCCATTTACTAGAACGCTACTAATTAGGACTCTTCCTTAACAGAGTCCCTCCCCGCTCCATACCCTTATTTGATGAGAAAGAGGCCACTGACAAAAAAAGAGAAACTCATTCCTCTTTTTGGACTTTAATAAAAGCAAAATACATTCCAGGGGTTAACCTGATCTCAGTAGATACTGGGCTCTCTCACACTTTCTCCAGTCAAGCCTTTTGTGTGACTTCTAATGTTAAATATGAGAATCTCAAAGCCCTTTGTAAGCCTCAGAAACCAGAGGATAGGTTAACTAGTCTTGTCTTCCTAACGCAGAAAAGAGCACAGTCATGTAAGCAAGATTTCAAAAATCAAGAGTTGGGGGGCAGCATTATTCACAATAGGCAAGGTCTGGAAGCAACCTAAGTGTCTGTCAGTGGATGAATGGATAAAGAAAGCGTGATACACAGACACACACACACACACACACACACACAGAGGACTATCGTTTAGCCATGAGAAAGAAGGAAATCCTGCCATTAGCAACAACATGGATGGACCTTGAGGGCATTATGCCAAGTGAAATAAGTCAGACAACAAAAGGCAAATAGTGTATGCTCCCACTTATATGTGGACTCTAAAAAAGCCACACTCATAGAAACAGAGTAGAATGGTGGTTAGCAGGGGCTGGGGTGGGGGAATTGGGGAGATGTTGGTCAAAGGGTACAAACTTCCACTTATAAGGTGAACAAGTTCTGGGGATCTAACGTACAGCATGGTGACTATCGTTAATAACACTGTATTATTACTTGAAAGTTGCTAAGAGAGTTGATTTTAAGTGTCCTCACCATAAAAAAGAAATGGCACTTAAGTGACGTGATGAAGGTTTTGTCAGCTAACACTATGGTGACCATCGTTTTGCAATATATAAGGGAGTCAAACCACCTTGTACACCTAAACGTATACAATGTTATATGTCAATACATCTCAATAAAGCCGGGGAAAAAACCCAAGAGGGGGAAGACAGAAGGAGATTTGGAGCAACGTGACCTCAGGTAACAAAATATTCCATTCTCCAGAATCTCCCACGCCTGAGCCTTCTGGGTCACTTGGGGTTTGCCATACACTTAATATATTTGCAGTGTATTTTGACTATAGCTCAGGCTACCTTCTGGAATGCCAGCTCTTGGGTGGGGTAAAAGAACAAAATCCCATGGGACCTCAAACACAGAAGTCTGCATGAGTTCACACTCAAAAGACTAGCTACAGGAGAAACCATTCCTGCCACGAGGGCTGGGGGAGCAGTCTGCCGCCCAGTGCAGCAGGCTGGAGCGGGAAGTGGCCAGCAGAGCTGCAAATGAACGGTGGCTATGGAGGCAAGAGAGGCAAGGAGAGGCTTTGACAGCAGATCCAACGGCAAATGACTCTAGTCTCTCAAACTGTATATGCCCAGTCCTTGGACGCAGGTGTTCGCAGCTGCTTCTAGAAGCCTCCTCTCCTGGGGGCCTGCTCTGGTCAAACCACATGGTTGCTGGGTTGCTGATGGGGAACAGAAAGCTATGGACTGGGTCTTCCTGTTCCCAGAGGAAGAAAGAGTTGGTAGCACTCTTCAGAGAATCTTCGCCTCCACCGTGAGATGGGCTAGTTTCTGACATCTGTTCTTGTGGGTCACTTCCACAATTGCATGTGTGTGTGTTGGCTGGGGGGAGGGTGGAGTGTGTCCCAGAGCCACCAAAGAGCAGTTGTATAGTGGTGTGCTTTCCTTAAATCTTCAGGGAGTCTCTGGGAGGTCACGTGCAGTGGGGCTTAAGAGTTCTTTGCCATTGCAGTCAGCGAGGGCAGTGCTGGGCACTCTCTAGAACCCCAGACCCTTCCAGCATTAGTGACTTGTGGACTCTGAAGTCATGGGTGCCGAAGCTCCAGGCCAGCCGAGGGCCTGAGGCTGTCCGCGAATACTGCCCGGCATCAGGTGTCATCTTCAAAGTGCATGCAGGAGGGGGAACTTATTTGGGGCTGCAGAGATCAGGGAAGGCTTCCCGGAATAGGCGGGGTTTGGGTTGGACCTTGAAGGGCGGTCCTTCAAGCTGGAACAGCTACTGCCCGACTTTGCTGATGCCAGTATGGTCCCCGGTGCCCGAAGCTCCCCCGCCCGCACAGCTAGCCTCTGAGTAGTGGCCAGTGGGCGTAGCCAGCAGGCTCAGTGGCTAAGGCCAGAGGGTTTCCTTGACCTGAATGGTCCAGATAATGGCCCCAGATCCCTACTTCGCTGGGTTCCAGGAAGAACCCTTAGCGCATCACATTCCTGAGCAGAGTTTCCATCTGTCGAGTACAGTTGTACAGTGAGAGATGCTTTCATTTCGAGGGACTGAGGGCTATGGGTTGGTGACTGTATAAGCCTAGACCCCTAGGGGGAAAAAATGAAGGCTTGGGAAATTGTGAGGTCCTTGTGGAGATTCAAGCCTATTTCCAGTGGCTAAAAGGCACTAATGAGCATAATGCAGACAAGAGACGTCGGTTCAAACAAACAACTAATTGGAATTAAGAGAAGAAGTGTGCAGAGGCCCCTAATGAATGGATATGCTAATTGGTCTTCTTTGCTAGCCCCTTGGGCTTTGGCTGTGACATAGACTAGCCTATTAGATGCCTGCTCTCTAATAGCTGCTGAACGCCGGGCCCTTTATCACCATGGTAACATTGATGTCTAGAGTCTAGCTGAGCCCCGGATCTCTTAATTTACTACTCAGGCGGCTACAATTCTTTGGGTTTTATTATTCTTCGGGCCCCGGGTGCCAGAGTGGCAGTGAATCATGCTTATTCATCCTCTGCACCGCCCACGGTGTCTTTGAATAAGTCAGGGTGTCTCTTACTGTGTGTGATGAGCAGATTATTAAGTTAGAGCCTATTTCTGCCTTAGCTAGACTGGTGCCTCTCAGAAACCCAATGCACCTCTCTAACTGCCTGCTTACCTGCTGCATCAAGTGGCTTTTGGCAAGCAGAGTCATGGCACTGCAGTGGGCCCACAGAGGCCCCAATTCCCAGGAGCTTTGTGCTCGCTGGGTGGGCAGGGAGGGGGAGGAGCGATAGAGGTGGGGCCGCCCCAACCGATCGATCGACACCCCCCCCCCCCCAGGGAACCGGAGCTCAGGGACACAATCCATCAGAGGGAGCAGTCGGAGGGGGAGTAGGGTTCTGGCTCAGGAACTGTAGTGCTAGAAGTTTCAGTCCTTCTAGGGTTGGGGGTGGGGCCTGGGTGCCCAAGGAGATGCCTTGTTCTGAGGAAGGCAGTAGCCCCCAATGGCCAGCAGGTACTGGGAGAATGGATTTCCCCTTGTTTTAGAAAAGACCTTTGTTGAAAAGAAGCTGGTCACGGACGCCAACTGCCTCTGAAAGCCAGCGAGCCGCTTGTCACTGGAGCTGCCCGAACTTTGGTCTCTCGGCCAGGGGTGACGAGTAGGATGGAGGGCTTTGCCGGATGACCTCTTGGGAGTCCTCCAACTTTGACGTCTTCTGTGTCTATATGCGATGCTGTTTAATTTATCAGGGCGTACTAAACTTGGATGATACCTTCTACGTACATGTGCTGGCTTCAACTCTAGATGGGTTTGTCTGCGTCTATCTCCAGCCGTAGCTGAGACTTTGCAGCAGGTGCAGGGATGTTTTCCTGACACCTCTGCCACCCGAAAACGGGCAACCTGAAACTAAAGATTAAACCGGGCAGTAAACCCCCAGATTACCAGGGGCTTGCTAGTAGGGGACGGTCTTGTTTTTTGTGGGTTGGTTTGTCGTGTCGTTTTCATGTCACCGCAGCGTTTGGCTGGGCGTTCTCACAGAAGAATTGAGAGATCAGGGGAAAATGTGGGCTACGCAGATGTGGAGCCCCTCCACAAGGCTCGTTTTCTGTTTATTGGGAAAGGAGGGTGGGGGGTGGGGGGTGGGGGCGCGAGGTTTTCTGGAGCTGACTAGAATCTAGGAGGTGGCATTTTTCCCCGTGACAGGCTGGACAGAGAGCCGGAAGCCGAAAGGCAGTCAATCACGTGCGCCGAGCACAGAAGGGGCTGTTGGGCAGCATTGGCCTTTTCCGCCAAACCCTGCCAACCTGTTTATTACCAAGCAACCTGTTTATTTCCCCGCACAAAGGACAGTGATATTAATCCAACTGAACCCACTCTGGATTCAGCAAGCACCAGTCAGAAATCGCAGTGGCTCTCAGCTGCCTCTTAAATCAAAATCAAGTTCATAAGCAAGAGCTTACGGTCTCTCCATCAGCGGCCTGGCTCAGCCACTCGCTTGCCGTAAGGCCGCAGGAGTGCCACTTGATTTCTGTGTCGCACCGTCTCCCCACCTTGAAAGAGAGTAAGGCCAGGGCCCCTGCTTCCTTACTCTCAGGAATGCCGTGGGCCCGGAAGGCTTCGGAAGAAGACAGTGAGAGAATTCTGAAGTCAGGTGGGATGAGTGCTCCGTAGGGAGTACAGCATAGTGCTTAAAAGCATGGGCTGTACAGTTGAAACTGGATTCGAATCCAGTGCCCACCCTGAATAGCTTGGGGAAGTTACTTCACCTCTCTGAACCTCAGTGTTCCCATACGTGCACTCATTGGGTTAATGTAAGGATCCTTTTTCAGGGCTCTTCCTCGCAAGGCCGATTACCTTACTGATAAAGGGAGCGAGCTCGCTCATGTTGGAGGCAATGTCCCCATCTGGCCTACTAGTGTCTCCTGGGCTAGGGATTTGGGGCCAGCGAAGACAGAGGGGGCATCTGGAGGTGGGGCAGGAGGTGAACGGTGAAGACAGATGCACTCAGCCCCAGGTGAGTCTGTATTCAGGAGGTGGACAAGGCCTTTGTGGACCTTCCTTCACATCACAACATGCAAAACAGCGGTTCAAACTTTAGGGCACTCAAAAATCACCATAAGAGCTTGTTAAACATACACATTCTTAATTAATCCACAGATCACTTATTAATTTCAAAGAAAAAACTGTACCTTTACAATAAAGAGTTATAGAAGACACCCCTTATATAAGTGATCGAATATAGCATTACCAGTAACAGGGCAATGGCACATGGACCCCCCAGTGTGACGCAATGGGAAGTAAGCCATATTACTCCTATAGTTTTCTTGCCAAAGGGGTTGAATGTGAATCTAATCATGAAGAAACAATCAGACAAATCCAGATTACAAATAAGACAACCGACCTGGACTTTTCAAAAATATTGGTATCGTTAGGAAAAATAGCCAAAGGTACTGTTCTAGAATCTAGATTAAAGGAGACTTAAAAAAAAAAAAAGGCAATTAAGTGAAATCCATGATTCTTCAAGATTTTATTTTATTTTATTTTATTTTTTTTTATTCTTATGTTAATCCCCATACATTACATTATTAGTTCTAGATGAAGTGTTCCATGATTCATTGTTCGTGCACAACACCCAGTGCTCCATGCAGAACGTGCCCTCCTCAATACCCACCACCAGGCCAACCCATCCTCCCACCCCCCTCCCCTCTAGAACCCTCAGTTTGTTTTTCAGAGTCCATCGTCTCTC
>NC_138385.1:25153436-25190166 GCF_054177405.1 Leptonychotes weddellii
CTTATGTTAATCCCCATACATTACATTATTAGTTCTAGATGAAGTGTTCCATGATTCATTGTTCGTGCACAACACCCAGTGCTCCATGCAGAACGTGCCCTCCTCAATACCCACCACCAGGCCAACCCATCCTCCCACCCCCCTCCCCTCTAGAACCCTCAGTTTGTTTTTCAGAGTCCATCGTCTCTCATGGTTCGTCTTCAAGATGTTTTTTTTTATTTGAGAGAGCACAGGTAAGGGTAGGGGCAGAGGGAGAGGGAGAAGCAGACTCCCCGCTGAGCAGGGAGCCTGACGTGGGGCTCAGGGCTCCATCCCAGGACCCCGAGATCATGACCTGAGCCAAAGGCAGACGCTTCATCAACTGAGCCACCCAGGCGCCCCGAAATCCATGATTCTTTTTTTTTTTAAAGATTTTATTTATTTGAGAGAGAGAGAATGAGAGAGAGAGACCACATGAGAGGGGGGAGGGTCAGAGGGAGAAACAGACTCTCCGCTGAGCAGGGAGCCTGATGTGGGACTCGATCGCTGGACTCCAGGATCATGACCTGAGCCGAAGGCAGTCGCTCAACCAACTGAGCCACCCAGGTGCCCCCGGAAATCCATGATTCTTGATTGAATCCCGCATCAACATAAACATCTAGGATGTTTTGGAGATCATTTGAGAAATTTCAATATGGATTTGATATTGGATAATATTCTGTCAACATAACACTTCTTGGATGTGATAATGGTATGATGATTATGCAAGAGAATGAAAGAATTCTCTTATTCTTAGCAGATATATGCTAAAGTAACAGTTAGGTATAAAGTGGCACGATGCCTGCAATTCAATTTCAAATGTGTCACCAAATACATACATATGTGTACTACATATGCATATATGGAGAGAGAACATATGTGCAAATCTAAAATGTTAACAATTTCTAGGTGAAGGCTATACTAGGATTCATCATAGTTTACTTTCGAATTATTCCAAATGAAAAGTTGGGGGTGAAACGTAAATCCCTTCCTATAGCTCCATCCCAGATGTGCCTTCGTCCCCAACACCTCCCTGTACCCCAATTCTTATCTGCCTAATACGCCCTATTCCATAGCAGCAGAAGATAGTGGGAGTTAAGGAATCATGAAATCAGGGAAAGCTTCATGAAGGCAGCCTCATCTGAACTTGGCCTCCAGGGAAGGGACAGGATTTTGCTAAGCAAAGGTAGCAGGGAAAGAACTTTCCAGAAAGAAGTCGCAGCTCAAGTGAAGCTCGAAGAACATAGAGCAAAGGTCCTCACCTTTAGTGTGCACAGAATTATATGAGGACTTGTGCAGATTACCCAACTCCCAAATTTTGATTCTGTAGGTCTGAAGTAGGCCAGAAATTTGAAGGTTTGAAAAGCACTAAGATGAATCTGATACAGTGGTTTGAGGACCAGGACTTGGGAAACGCTGACATGAGCAGTGGCCTATTTCACTTACACAGGGAACTGGCCCCGTCTCTCTCCTGGTCAGCTGAATCTGTCACAGGTGCATTGTCACCAAGGCTGAGGCAAACCTTCAGAGGAAAGCCCTCTGTACTAGACCCGTTAGTCATGGTGCCTGCCACGTCCAGGGCTGTGCTCACTGCCTCCTGCTCGGGAAGGCGGATCCAGCTAGTGTTGGCACAGAGGTGACCATAACTGTGCCAGCAATGGGTCCCGCAGTTTGGTGACAGATAAGGTAGCCAGGGACAAAGGGCTCTGCCCAATTGGATTGATAGTAATAAGCTAAGGTGATCAGACTAGCACCCTGTGGAACTGTTCCTATAGACTACGGAGAGAGTTTTCCAGGCAGGTGAGAGGAGAAGAGCGCAGATTGCCAGTGGTAAGCAGGGCCAGTATACAAGAGGAGGAGAACAAGATGCTGATGACTGGAGCTGCTTTGGAATCTAGTTGTTTCCCAGGCTATGTGTATCCTCACCATAATCTTCCTTCTCTTGAGGTATCCTAAGTGGATTGATGCTATCTATGATAAAAGGGTTAAATGAATGCACCTTCTACGAGGTTCCCAGTTCCTAGAGAATGCCTCATGCCCACACTGAAAAAAGAAAGTGTCTTTAGGGCGTGTTGCTGCTCACCTGAGGAGCGAGCGGGACAGAAATAAGCTAATCGGTTCCTTGTCTCTTGTCTCTTCAAGCAAACACCCGCGCATCAAGAAAAGAAACCGGGAGCCCACTATCTTGAGACCCTTTCTTCTTTTTTTTTTTTTTAAAGATTTTATTTATTTATTTGACAGCGAGAGAGGGAACATAAGCAGGGGGAGTGGGAGAGGGAGAAGCAGGCTTCCCGCTGAGCAGGGAGCCCGATGCGGGACTCAATCCCAGGACCCTGAGACCATGACCTGAGCCGAAGGCAGACGCTTAACCGACTGAGCCACCCAGGCACCCCTCTTGAGACCCTTTCTCCCTTATGGATGCCTGGGTCCTAAGGGCCTCCCTTTCCTATCCCTAGTCCTTGCTTTGTTCAGGGTGATGGCAACCCCAACTTGCGTAGGCCTTTTGTGAACTGGTTTCTTCCCACCACCTCTGGCTCCAATGCAAGTGGACCTCAGCTTGGTAAATCTATGCCCAGAAGTCAAGAAGTGAAACAATCATCCTCTGTTCAGACGAGAACAACAGCTGCTGGGGGGTGGGGAGGGTGGGGGGGTGGGAGGATAGCTGAAGGCTGCGGGAAGGTTATTTCCAAGGCAACTCTGCCTGTGGGCCATTCGGCTGGGCCGGGGCGGGGGTGGGGGGGTGGGGGGGGCATCTGCCTGGACTCCAGGAGGGAAAGACTAACCATCTCAGGCCCGGAGTCACCTACACGTTGTAGATTTTGGATGCAGGGATGCGAAGGACAAAGTCATGGTCCAGTCACACTCTGGGACAGTCCGTCCCCAGCTCTTTGCTGTACACCAACCCTTACGCCGCTCTTCCACCCCGCCTTTGTGGGAGGAAGCCCAACATGGCTTGGCATTGACTTTGCCTTGCCCTTGGTCTCCTGAGGTTCTGTCTTCCAGGCAGGATGACCAGAAGCGGTCAAAAAGAAGAACCCTCATCCTAATGTTCCTGCTCTTCTTCCTCCTGACCCCGGGGCGCTATCCTCCGAGCTCGCTACGTTTCCAGGCTAGGGAGATGACTTCCAGCCCCAGCCCTGTTAGACATGCACAGTATGCTGCTGGAATGGTCACTGAAGACCTCAGCTTTCTCGAAGGGCTATTACGAGGAGAGCCTGGAATCACTTCAGTGGAAGTGCTAGACAAATCATCAGGCCTTCTGGAAGCGCAGTCCTCTGGGGACATGGTAAGTGGGAACGGCCTCGCTCCTCTTGGCCACCTTGAGCTGGGCCCTATTACTCTAGCTTCGCCGAACAGAGAGTGATTGCCTAACATCACAAAAGCGCTGAAGATAAAAAGAGTCTGTAAATAATGAGACCAAAAAACCTATATAAACAAAAGGGATACTGGAGACTCCTGAGATGAGAACTCTCTACTGATACCACTTGATACAATATTGGGGGAGGGGGTTCGAAATAAAGAGAGTGTGATACTGGGATCTCAGCATCGTACACCTCCCGAACCACCACCTAGGTGCCTGTGATCTAGAGGTGGCCAGTAATCCCCAAGGAGCTCCAGCTAGCTAGGGATTTACGAAGTATCTGGGAATCCCTGTCCATCAGTATGATTCTGCCTGGCTCCTGGGTCGGAGGTAAGGGGGCTTGATTTCTCACAGCAAGCGTAGAAGCCAGAGTGTAAAGATTTTCTTGTGTCACTTCCCCTTGTCTCCAGACTTTCCAGGAGCTCCTCCGAAGGCGCCAGGCGACCCCATACCTGCTGTGGGTTGTGTGGCAGGAGAGCAACACTGAGCTTCGTGAAGCCGAATCTTCTAGGACGGGCAGTGAGTATGCCTTTCCTTCGCTCCAGAGGGAGACACCATATCTTCCAAAGCTGTTCACTCTACAAATACCTTCGGGGGGGAAAAAAAAAAAAGTCTGGACCAGTATCGGCTCAGAAGATGTGCAGAAACACGAGCGATCCCTGGGGAACGGTCTCACACTCGTGATCATGAGCAAGTTCTAACCTCTCTGCGGCTCATTTGTTTTCATCTGTAAAATGCAGATCGTAATAATGCCTCCTCCTTGCAGTGGTGATGGGTAAATGAGCTCATACATGGTAAAGCACCAGACACCCGGAAGATGCTCTGCAGATGTTAGTTTCCCTTTGCCACCGAGACTACTAGAAGGTCCTGCTGACTCCCACTTCCTGTCCCGTTCCTGCAGCCGTCCTGGGGATGCCAGTGAAGACCTCTGTTTCTCTCTTACCACCTTTTCTCACTCATCTGCTCGTCTCTATCCACATCCTGTCAGGACTTAAGTCCCACTCAGTTCATTAATTAATTCTTCATTCATTTGACAAATATTTATAGGACACTGACCGTGTGTCAGATACTGTGCTAGGGGCCACGGATACAGCAGAGAATGAAAAAGACATGGTCACCACCCTCATGCAGTTTGCCCTTTAGTTGGGGAGATGGACATTAAACAAACAAATAAAAAATTATTGGTCACCAGGAGAACATAACATATGGAAGAGAAGATTATCCCCATTTCCCTCTTTCAATCTGCACCGCCTCACTGAGAGACACTGTCCCCATAGGATCATATCTCTGAACCACTTTTCCTTGATGGAGTCACACTTCACTCCTGGGCCCTAACTAGGTGAAAGGTCAATCTAAACTTGTGGACCAGCTAAGATGTAGAACACTGTCCAAGGAGTGGAGTCCTATTACTTTCCAAGACAGGCAGAGACACTTGTGATAGAAAGGAAGGAGGGTCAGGGAAATGAGGCTTCTAGAATCTGCTGAGGACTTGAAAGAACAGATCCCGGTTGACATTAGCAGAGCCATCTTTAAGACAAAGGAGAGTTTGTTAGCTCATCTGTTAGCCTTCACTCTTCAGGAACCTACGGAGTGCCCTCATTTTTCACGATTAATTAGCTACAAAACTGCCTTCCCTCTCTTCAAAGGTCAGCCTCACCCCCGGCAGGTAAAGAGATGATCACACACTCTAAACCAGTGAGACATTTCACTGGTTTGCTACCACCCTTCCTCATCCTGGCTGAATATTTTTTCTCTCCAATAGGATTGTAAGAACCTTGAAGGCAGGGGCCGTACCTGACACTTAGAACTCACTTCCACGCCTTGCCTTCCCAGCAGAGCCTGCATCTGTTCAGGGACATAAACAATCTGTTCTATAAATAAATAAATACATAAATACATAAATACATACATACATACATACATACCTAGCTAAAAAAAAAGGAATGATACTGTGGAATGGCATGGTGCTTACCAGCAGATGAATGGCTATTTTATTTTATTTTATTTTTAAGATTTATTTATTTATTTGAGAGAGCAAGAATGAGAGAGAGTACATGAGAGGGGGGAGGGTCAGAGGGAGAAGCAGGCTCCTCGCTGAGCAGGGAGCCCGATGCGGGACTCGATCCCGGGACTCCAGGATCATGACCTGAGCTGAAGGCAGTTGCTTAACCAACTGAGCCACCCAGGTGCCCCGAATGGCTATTTTATTTATAAAAATTCTCAGACTTCTCTGGTCAGTCACTCCTAGGGTATCAACAAAAATATTTTTCCTGAGTATTTTGCAAGCCCAAATTGGTCTCCCTAGTTTCACAGATAGAAAGTCAGGTGTTAATTTGAACCAATCCTGTGCTAGTGCTCTACTCCTAGGAATAGAAGCAAAGAAACATTATCCCTCCCTCTCATTTTAATCATTAGCTCGGCCTCTTTCTTCGTCTAATCCCCTTGATCATGATTCAGAGACCTTTCCGAGTGTTAGGCCAAGTCTTCTCACTGTTCCTCCCTAGGGCAGGGGGCAGATGGCGATTAACTTCAGGGGAGGGCAAGAGGGAGGAGGACATTACCTCTCAGCTATTGCAACATGGCGGCCCAGGGAACGGAGCAACTCTTGGGAGAGAATGAGATTGGAGGGAACTTTCAAACGTGGCAGCCAGGAGACCCTCCCAAGAAGGGTCAGTAACTCCTAACTTGATTCTAGAGAGGAAGGAAGGTGTGATGGGAAAAGCATAGACTTTGGACTTTGACAGTCCAGTGTACTTAAGTAAGGTCTAAAATTAACATATTGACATACCTCCTAAAAACTGTGAGAAGCTTAGAGCACTGGAACTGTAATCACTTCTTTCTAGATACTTCTCTATTTGTAAAAGTTGTGAAATATACTTACAGATTTTTTTTTAAGATTTTATTTATTTATTTATTTATTTATTTATTTATTTATTTATCAGCGGGAGAGAAGAAGAGAAAGAGCACAAGCAGGGGGAGTGGCAGGCAGAGGGAGAAGCAGGCCCCCCTGCCGAGCAAGGAGACGGACGAGGGACGGAGACCACGACCCAAGCCAAAGGCAGACGCCCAACCGACTGAGCCACCCAGGCATCCCTACTTACAGATTTTTATTTATTTATTTTTTTAAAAGATTTTATTTATTTATTTATTAGAGAGTGAGCGGGAGAGAAACAGCATGAGAGGGGAGAGGGTCAGAGGGAGAAGCAGGCTCCCCACTGAGCCGGGAGCCCAATGTGGGACTCGATCCCAGGACCCTGGGATCATGACCTGAGCTGAAGGCAGTTGCTTAACCAACTGAGCCACCCAGGCGCCCTTTACTTACAGATTTTTAAATAGACTTTATTTTTTAAGTCATTTTTAGGTTCCCAGCAACATTGAATGGAAAATACAGAGAGTTCCCATATATCCCCTGCCCACTCCCCCACAGTCAACATCCCACACCACAGTGGTACATTTGTTACAGTCAGTGAATCTACACTGACATATCATCATCACCCAAAGTCCGTAGTTTACATTAGGGTTCACTTTTGGTGTCAGACATCCTGTGCATTTTGACAAATGTATAATGGTATGCACCCACCATTAGAGTATCGTGCAGAATAATTTCAATGCCCTAAAAAATCCTCTGTGCTCCATCTATTTATCCCCCCTCCCTAACCCTTGGCAACCACTGACCTTTTCACTGTTTCCATAGTTTTTCATTTTCAAGAATGTTACATACTTGGAATCATACAGTATATAACCTTTTCAGATTGGCTTCTCTCACTCAGTATATTCATTTAAGTTTCCTCCATGTCTTTTCATGGCTCGAGAGCTCATTTCTTTTTAGTACTGGTTACAAACAAATTTGACGCATAGAATATTATTGTGCAGCCTAATGAAAAATTTTAAAAAGCTAACACCATAGGGAAACCACTACCCATATCAAGAAATAGAAGATAGATGACCCTCAAGAAATAACCTTTCCCCATGTGGGGAACTTCTAAAAGACAACTGGTCTGGACTCTTCAAAATATCAATAACATGAAAAGAAAGGTTGGAAGGTTTGTTTTAAATTAAAGAAATCTAAAGAGACAAAGCAACAAAATGCAATATGTGAATCTTGTTTTGTTATTGTCCCTACCCCCCCCATAAAAAAGGTGAATAAAAGACATTCTTAGAGAAGTTTGAATATGGAATGTTTATTAGAAACTATAGAATTATGCTAATTTATTCAAGAATGATAATAGTGTTGTCATTATGTAGGAAAATGTCCTTATTTGGGGAAGATGCATGCTGAGGTATTTAGGGATAAATTTTCCTGATGCCTGCAAGTTATTTTGAGATGGCTCAATGAAAAAATATATATATAAAGGAGTTCTACTTCCAGCATGACAGTGTGAGGAGCTCTGTAGACCAGCCCTCTGATGAAACTGGTGAAAATTATGGAAAAATACATACAATCATTAAAAGTCTCTAGAAATGATCCTAAGGACATACAGCAAATTAAGAAACATCTATTCAAGAAAGTCTACTAAAATTTGGTGAGAACACGGAGTGTCTATGGCATTTGAACCAAGACCCATTCCCTCGTGACCCCCTTTCTTAACTTTGTGAGGAGGAGACTCCACTCCAGATTGGTGCAGCCAAGAACCCAGGGCTCCACCTTCTCCTAGATCCCAGTTGGAGCACTATTTCTCAGGAGGAGCAGGAGGTGAGCATTTCTCATCTGGCCCTTAGCTACCTGTTGCTGGGTCTAAGACCCAGTGACTGTGAAAAGGTGCAGGCTTCCTTCTTCCACCTAGTCCCCACTTGTGGATGGAGGCATCTACCTTGGGCATGGCACCGCTGAGAAAATGGGGATCCCAATCACCCTTGCCCTGCCTTGTAAGGTGGTGGTTCTGTGCTGGGAGAAGCAAGCATAGAAAACTTGAAGCTGCTGCTCCCCGTTCTACTGAGCACTAAGCAGCTAGAGTGGGGGTGTCACTCAGAGAGAAGTGCACCATTATCTCCACCATGGCTCAGAGATTTGGCTTAGGGGGAGCAGCAAGCCATAAACAGAGGGCTCCGAATGTCTTCCCAAAGGAACTGACTTCATTGCAACAGAGTGTGGAGAAGTTTTAGTTTAAAGGAGCTCTCAAAAATAGTGGAGGTTGTGGTGAAAGACAATTGGCAGGAGACTAGTCAATTCATTGGAGATATTTAGGCTAACTAACTGTGGACACACTAGTTTGCTGGAGAGAACCTAGGGAAGAGACAGCTGGGAGGAGCCCTTCTGGGGTCAGAACAAAGGTCAAAGCACTTTCCTTGGGGATTGTCCTTCCTGAATTTGACTGGATCAGTCTGTGGAGAAGTTTACGGCCCTGGGCACTGTTAAAAACAGTAGGAGAGTCCGCTGACAATGAGTAGAGTTTAACAGCTAGACGTGGTTAAGAAAAGAGATAAGAACTCTGTGAAAACCACTGTCATCCCAGGGTGACTGTTGGAATACCCAAAGCTGCACCCCCTAGAGGAGCAACATCAGAGCCCTCACACTGTGGTAGTTGTGGGTGGGGGAAAGACTTCACTTAACTAATCCAGATGGTCACTAAACAAATAAAACAAACAAATTCAAATAACCAGCCCTAGAGGGGAAACCAGTTGTTGCTATAGAAACCAGAGTTGCTATAATATATTATCTAAAATATTCAGTTTCCAACACAAAAATTATGAAACATCCAAAGTAATCAGGAAGTAAAAAAAAAAAAGGCAACAGAAACTCTCGTGACACTGTTGTCGACTGAACATTTTTGTCCCCCCCAAATTCATATGCTGAAGCCCTAACCCCCAGTGTGATGGTATTTGGAGGTATGGCCTTTGGAAGGTAATTTAAGAGAGGTCATGAGAGTGGGGACACCATCATGGGATTAATGTTCGTATAAGTGTTCTCCACTTACCCACTTACCCACTTACCCCCACTGCTGCCACCCCATGTGAGGACACAGAAAAATGTGGCCGCGTCTAGATGCTTAACCAACTGAGCCACCCAGGAGCCCCTAAAAATAAAATCTTTTTAAAAAAAGAGTGAAGTATAAATTCTGAAGTTGAAAAGTATAATAACTGAAATGAATTTCACTAAAGGGACTCAACAGTGGATTTGAAATGGCAGAAGAAAGAATTAGTGTACTTAAAGATAGACCAGTAGTTTATCCAATCCAAAGAACAGAGAAAAAAGAATGATGAAAAATGCAAAGACCTTTGGAGAAATGTGGTATATCATTAAGCACACCAACATATATGCAGTGGGAGTGGTAGAAGCAGAAGAAAGATAAGAAGGAGCAGAAAAATCATTTGAAGAAATAATGGCTGAAAACTTCACAAATTTATTGACATTTATTTATGCTTCCGGGAACGTCAATAAGCTCTGAGGAAACACAAAATGAGACCAGAGCAGGAAATGAAAGAAATACAAAACAAGGAATATATAAAGAACTCTTACAGGTCAATAATACAAAGACAGGGGCGCCTGGGTGGCTCAGTCGTTAAGCGTCTGCCTTCGGCTCAGGTCATGATCCCAGAGTCCTGGGATCGAGCCCCGCATCGGGCTCCCTGCTCAGCGGGGAGTCTGCTTCTCCTTCTGCCTCTGCCCCTCCCCTCTGCTCGTGCGTGCTCTCTCTCTCTCTGTCAAATAAATAAATTAAATTTTTAAAAAAAAAAGAAGAGGAGGAGATACCAGAGATACCCCTCTCTCTCCCTGCAGGTACACAGAGTAGAGGCCATGTGAGGACCCAGCGGAAATGCGGCCATCTGCAAGCTAAGGAGAGAGGCCTCACCAGAAACCAACCCTGCTAGCACCTTGATCTTGGATTTCCGGTCTCCAGAACTGTGAAGAAACAAATGTCTGCTGTTTAAGCCACCCAGTGCGTGGTATTTTGTTAGGGCACGCCAAACAGGCTAATACAAGGACTGACGCACGCTACAACATATATGGACCTTGAAAACATTGCTCTAAGTGAAAGAAGCTAATTGCAAAAAACCACATATTATATGATTCCATTTATATGAAATGTCCAAAATAGGCAAAGCTACAGAGACAGAAAGTATATTAGTGCTTGCTTAGGGCCGGGAGGTTGGAGGGACAGGGAGTTAATAGCTAAAAGTATGGAGTTTATTTCTCAGGTGATGAAAATGTTCTAAAATTGAATATGGTGATGGCTACATGTGTCTGATCATACTAAAAACCACCAGTGGTACACTAAAAATGGGTAAGCTGTATGGGATGTTAATTATATCTCAATAAAGCTGTTAAAAAAATATATGTGGGGGTGTCTGGGTAGCTCGGTTGGTTAAGCGTCTGCCTTGGCTCAGGTCATGATCTCAGGGTCCTGGGATCGAGCCCCGTGTCTGCCTCCCTGCTCAGCGGGAAGTCTGCTTCTTCCTCTCCCTCTGCTCCTTCCCCCACCCCCATCCCCACTCATGTTCTCTCTCTCTCTCTAATAAATAAATAAAATCTTTTAAAAAAATTTGTCTTCACTTTAAAAGAAAAGGAATTTTTTATTTATTTTTTTTTAAAGATTTTATTTATTTATTTGACAGACAGAGACACAGCGAGAGAGGGAACACAAGCAGGGGGAGTGGGAGAGGGAGAAGCAGGCTTCCCGCGGAGCAGGGAGCCCGATGCGGGGCTCGATCCCAGGACCCCAGGATCATGACCTGAGCCGAAGGCAGACGCTTAACGACTGAGCCACCCAGGCGCCCCAGAAAAGGAATTTTTAAAAAATTTAGCCATTCTAGGGGCGCCTGGGTGGCTCAGTTGGTTAAGCGTCTGCCTTCGGCTCAGGTCATGATCCCGGGGTCCTGGGATCGAGCCCCCTGTGGGACTCCTTGCTCAGCAGGGAGCCTGCTTCTCCTCTGCCCCTCCGCACCTGCTCTCTCGCTCACTCACACTTGCTCACTCTCTCTCAAATAAATAAATAAAATCTTAAAGAAAAATAAAATTTAGCCATTCTAGTGAATGTGTGGTGATATTGCACAATGGTTTTAATTTGCATTTCTCTGACAAAATTGAGGACATTTTTGTATGCTTATTGGCCATTTGGATTTTCACTTCCGTGGAGTAACTGTTTATGACTTCTTGCCCATTTTTCTTATTTTCTTATCACTTTCCAACAATTCTGTATATGTCCTAGAACTTTATTTGCTACACATATATTGCAAATATCTTCTGCTACTGTATGGCTTGGTTTTTCATTCTCTTCATGGTGTCTTTTCTATGAACTGCTTAATTTTATTGTGGTCAAAGTCATCCATTTTTTTCATTTATGGTTAACAGTTTTGTGTACTGTCTAAGAAGTTCGTCACTACCCCAAAGTTGTGACCATAATCGTGTGTATTTTAAAAGCATAATTTGGCCCTTTAAATTTAAATGTATAATCTACTTGTAACTCATTTGGGCTCATTCACTGAAGTAAGGGCCCAATTTCTTTCCGTTTTTCCATATGGGTACCCAATCATCCCAGCACCATTTTTGAAAAGAACCATCTGTGCAGCTTGGCTGTTCTTTGAGGAAGAACTTGCCATCCAGCAGCCGAGAGTGCAGTTAGCGGTCGGCCTCAAGCTGTGGCACCTCGGAGATCTGCTGAAGCATTTAAGCAGGAGCCAGGCTCTTTCCCGGCAGCCTCTGGCCACTGACTGAGCGTGGCAGGTGCACTCGGGCCCCATCCCTTTGGCCCGCTGAGCAGTTTCTCTAATATATATATATATATATATATATATATATATATATATATATATATATATATGCAGGAGTCTGGACAAACTATGATCTTTGGCTGAGTCTCCAGATATGAGTCAGTTTTTGGAACCCATTGACTGAAGAGGTGGCTGGGGCCCCAGAAAGAAGGACCCTAAATCACCATGACAATTATATACAATAATACTAGCCCCAGTTCTTCCCCAAAGGGACCTATGGCCATTTATGTGGGTGACTGTACACTGGGGAAAGGGGAGACATTTGGAGGACTACTGGACATTAATACCCCAGTCCGCTGGGCCTGTAGACCTACCAGGTGCTCATTTCCCTGGTTACTGAGTCTTCAGTGGGATTGACATACTTAGCAGCTGGAGTAACCTCTGCATTAGGTCTTTGTCCTGTGGCATAAGAACTACAGTAGTAGAAGGGCCGAGTCAAAAGCTCTGAAAATGCAGCCCACAGCCAAGATAGTAAATCAAAATCAATAGTCTATCCCTTGCCCCGGGATGGAATATGGCATAGATTGGGGCACCCTTAAGGATCTCAACGATGAAGGGATGGTGTTCCCCTTTTGATACACCAGTATCAACCCTGCAGAAACTGAATATGACTTGAAAGATGACTAGAGATGACTGTAAGCTCAAGAAAGTAGAAGCCAATCACAGCTTTTGTGATAGTCATAGTACCTTTGCTAGAGCAAATTAATTTGGCTTCAGGTACATGAGAGATGGCCATTGATTTGGCAAATGCATTCTTTACTATCTCAATCAAGAGGGAGAATCAGAAAGAGCTCACATTCATGCGGAATGTATAACAATATTCATTTATAGTTTTGTCCAGGGATGTGCTATTTCTCCTGCCTTCTGTCATAACATAGTTCAAAGAGATCTGGCCTCTCTGGACATCTGCAGAACAACACATTGATCCATTACATCGATGATCTCATTGTGCTGATTGAGCAGGATGAGCAAGAGAAGACTAGCCCTCTGGAGGCTTTGGTAAGACACATGTGCTCCAGATTGCAGGAGATAAAGATTTAACGAAGTTTTTAAGAATCCAGTGGTCAGGAGCATGCAGGGAAATCCCTGCCAAAGCAAAAGACAAATTGTGACATCCGGTAATCCCTACCACAAAGAAAAAAAGCACAGCACCAGGAAGGACCATTTGGATTTTAGTGCAAGTCATTCCATACCTGGGAATACCGAGCCACTCCATATACCCAGGGCCGTTGAAGTCTACCACTTCCGAGCAAGTCACAGAGCAGGAACTCTGGGACGTAAAAGCAGCCCGGCTGCTTAACACATATGATCCAGCAGACCCTAGGGAGTGGGAAGAGTAAGGCATGAGAAGACACACATTGTGGAGTTTCTGGCAAGTCCCAGTGGGCTGCAGTTACAAAACGGGGACAGGGCGAAATAGGAAAGGAACTTATGTAATCTATCTGGACAACTCTTGATACTCCTTTGCCTTGCTCCATTTTAATTGCGAATAGGCAAGTGCAGCAACCCCAAATTGAAGTGTGAATGGTTACTGGGGTTCAGGTTTCTCAGTAATGAGGGTTTTACTCACTTGACCACGTAAGTCACCTGGACAGCAGAGGCGATAGCGGAGGGTGAGAGGAATTGAGGATGGATAGTGAGGGAGGAGACAATGGATTCCAGCTGTAGTTCTGGGACCAACTGCAGCAATGGGGGCTGTGGATTTTTTCCACTAACTTCCCTCTTCTAAGTTTCGCTCAGGAAGAGAGGCCTATGGGAAAACTACAAAAACTTGTCCCCAAAAATGTATGGAGAAATTGATCTGCTCAGCATAAGGGATGTATTGTGGCAGCCATGGAGGATCTCCCAATGAGAAAGAACTTGCCATTCAACATGGAGGGAGTACTCCATCCTGGCAATTCTGCCCACTGTGGGACCCCTCTAACTGGTAATCTTTGCTCTAGAGCTCCCTGTTGGGTTGGCCAAAAACTGGTCAGGTACGTATCGCAGTTTGAGGCTCTTGCTGCACAATCCTGCTTCATTTTCTTTTATCTTTCACAGGTCATACTCACCCCATTCCCAATAAACCTCCTGCATTTTTAACTCCATTTCGGCATCTGTTTGTCAGAGTTCTTAAAATGACACACCATTCTCTCTCTCCATTTCTCTGCAGTAGCATCTCCGTCATATAACAAGTCTCCATATATAGGGATTGTTTTAGGGCTCTCTTTTCCCATCTGTGCCCCTATTATACCATCCTGTTTACTACAACTTTATAATATGTCTGATATCTGGTAGAGTCCTCTCACTTCTGCTTCTGCTTCTTTAAAAGTGTCTACAATACCTCTTGTATTTTTAGATACACTTAAAATTTAGCTTTAAGTCTCTCTCTCTTTCACTGTGTCTCTGTCTGTCTGTCTGTCTCTCTCTCTCTCTCACACACACACACAAAACATTCGGGGGGGTGATTGCAATTTCATTGAATCTGTATTTGAGGGAATTGACCTCTTTACAATATGAGTCTTCTAATTTGTGAATAATGTATATCTCTTCTATATAGATCTTCACTGTCTCTCAGTAAAGCATTATAGTTTTCTACATAGAGGTCTTGCACACATTTTATTGGGTTTATTCCTAGGATTTTAAAAAATATTTTATTTATTTATTTGAGAGAAAAAGAGAGAGAGCATGAACTGTGGGGAGGGACAGAGAGAGAGAGAGAACATGGGCAGGGGGAGAGGCAGAGGGAGAGGGAGAAGCAGACTCCCCACTGAGCATGGAGCCATCCCAGTACCCTGAGATCATGACCTGAGCTCAAGGTAGATGCTTAACCGACTGAGCCACCTAGGTGACTCTATTCCTAGAATTTTTTTTTTAAGATTTTATTAATTTATTTGTCAGAGAGAGAGAAAGCACAACCAGGGGGAGCAGGAGATAGATGAAGAAGCAGGCCCCCTGCTAAGCAAGGAACCCAATGTGGGACTTGATCTCAGGACTCTGGGATCATGACCTGAGCCAAAGGCAGATGCTTAACCGACTGAGCCACCCAGGTGTCCCCCTAGAATTTTTTAAAACTTTTTATTTTGAAGTAATATCAGACTTACAGAAAATTTGCAAGGGTGTACTCTATACCTTTCACATACACCGATTGCCCAAATGTTAACAATTTACAACATTTGCTTTCTCTTCCCCTATATATTTTTCTGAAACACTTAAAATTTAGTTGCAGACTTGATGTTCCTTTACCTCTAAGTAGATATTTCTTATAATCAGAACTTCTCATATATAACTACAGACCAATGATCAAAATAAAAAATTAACACTGATATCATACTCTTATGAAATGTACTAATCTTAAATTTAAATTTCACCAGTTGTCACACTGGTTGTCTTTAGGGCAAAAGGAAAAACATCTGGTCCAGGATACAATCTAGGATCACACACTGCATTTAATTGTCTTTTTAGACTCCTTTTAATCTTGCTTAGTTCCTCATTCTTTGGACCTTGACTTTTTAGAGAGTACAGGCCAGTTATCTTATAGAATATCCCCCAATTTGGATTTTTATTTATTTATTTATTTATTTATTTATTTTAAAGATTTTTACTTGTTTATTCACGAGAGAGAGAGAGAGAGGCAGAGGGAGAAGCAGGCTCCCAAAGAGCAGGGAGCCCGATACGGGACTCGATCCCAGGACCCCGGGATCATGACCTGAGCTGAAGGCAGACGCTTAACCATCTGAGCCACCCAGGCGCCCTGAATTTGGATTTTTCTGATGATCCCTCATTATTAGATTTAGGTTATACATTTTTGGCAGGAGTGCCAGAGAGTGATGCTGTGTCTTTTATAGCGCATCACATTAGAGATACATGATATTGCTTTGTGCTTTTGCTCATAATGTTTATTAACTGCAACCATTTGATTAAGGTGATCCCTAACAGGCTCCTCCACTGTAAAGTTACATTTTACTCTTGGTAATTAATACATATCTTACGGAAAGATGCTTCAATACTATGTAGATATCCTTTTTCTGATTATATTCTCACCCACTGGTCTTAGCATCCATTGGTGATTCTTGCATGAAACAAGTATTATTATGGTGGTTGCCAAATGGTGATTTTCTAGTTCCATCATTCCTTCTACATTTATTAATTGGAATTCTGCTGTAGGACAGGGCTTTCCCTTTCTGTTTGTTTGTTCGTATCAGTATAGACTCATCAACGTTTGTTTTATTCTAGGGTGGGTTTTATTGTGGGTTTGTTTTTTGTTTGTTTGTTTGTTTTTGTTTTGTTTTGATTGGTTGGGTTGTATTGTTTTTGTTTTTTGTTTTAGTTATTTTTTTCCAGCACCTAGACAAATTACCATAGTAGCGAATCGGTTTATAGTTGTAACTTGGGTGGTTATTATAGTTCCTTTGGTAAAATCTACATTTCCTTTTTTTTTAACCATCTTATTTAAATCTTGATTATCTGCTCTCTCTATATATATATCCACACACACACTTATAATGTTTATAATAGTGTGATAGCAGAATGTATCCTTTTTTTAAGGTTTTCCTACTTCCCAATTTATTTTAAAATGGTAGTTTTGAATGTATGCATTTAGGATATGTGACTAGATGTTTATATCTCACAGGTAGTTTAAATCTGGTTGGGGCAGTCTACAGACATTAGAAGTAGTTTAGTATTCTAGAAAGGTCTGTTGTCGTGGATAGTGTCTAGAGGAGTATGCTCTGTATGCTCTCTGGGCACACAGTATTGTCTGATGAATTTGAAAGAAGCAAACAAGATATGGCTTTATTTTCCCCTTGACACTCCCATGGACTAATTTTGAAACTCGATGGGAAATCACTCAGTAGGTTCATAATGTACATGATAGAAGGAAGCTTTACATAGTGGTTTACTTTCCTTTAGCTTTGGAAATTTACCGTTGCCCTAGTTTTGGAAGTAAATTCTAGTCCTTTAGTTCTCATTTGTAACAAACACATTAAAGACTACATTGAAATATTGCCTACAAGATTGGTCTTACTTAAAAAAGACTTACTCCTACAATAAAAAAAAATTTTTTAATGTATCTTATGGGTTACATTTCACTACTATCATTATTTTGTTCGTCAAATTATCCCATATTGGGCTATTAGAAGTCATTTCAAGCTAACTTCATTCTTTGAGTACCTCCTTATTTTCTGGCACCACAAGATATTTCTGCTGTCCCAGCCTTGGAATCAGCCATTTCTCCAAGTAGCCCTGGTTCTTATTACTAAGGAAGAGTATTTAGATACCAGGCTCTGGGCATTAGATGTGCTCATTGTCATTAGAGCATTATTACTACTTGGCCTTATCAGTTGACAGAGCCAGAAAATATGCAAGTGAAATATATTATGAACCATGAGTTCATACTGATAGTTCTGATTGACATTCAACACCAGAGAGTTCATTCTAGCTTTCTTCCCTTCCATTTTGTAACTTGAGAATATTTAACCCATACAACCGAAAAAAAAAAAATACATACTAACTAGAGTATACTATTTGTTTACAATTATTTTGTTTGAGGGTATATAATCAAAAAATTGTGTTCAAAAGTTTTTTGGGTTAGTTGTCCCTCCACCCCAACCCCTAAAGTGGTTATGTTATTTATTTGAAATATGTTATATTCATTTGTTTCTGTTTGTATTCCATTTGGGGTTTGCAAAGGAAAAAGAAAGATAGACTCATACACATGGGAAATAAGGCAGTCAATAGGAACTGTCCCTGAGAAAGCCCAGACATTGGAATTAATAGACAAACACTTTATTTTGTTAAAGTAGGCTCCATGCCCAACATGGGGCTTGAATTCATGACCTCAAGATCAAGAGTTGCATGCTCTACTGACTGAACCAGCCAGACACCCCAGATAAACACTTCTAATGAGATGTTTTAAATATGCTAAAATAAGGGAACTGAAGTCTACAGAACTAAAGCAAAGTATGAAAATGATGTCTCACGAAATAGTGATTATCAATAAAGACACAGAAATTATAACATGAATGAAATAGAATGTACAAAAGTAAAAAGTACAATAAGAAAATGAAAAATTCAACAAAAGGACTTGTCAAGAGAGTAGAGCAGGGAGAAGAAAGAATCCGTGAATTTGAAAATAGGTCAATTGAAATTTTTGAATCTGAGGGGCAGAAAGAAAAATGAACAGAGTCTCAGGGACCTGTTGGACACAACCAAGCACACACACCATGGGACACCCAGAAAGAGAGGAGAGAGAGAATGGAACAAAAAGTGTATTTGAAAGAATAATGTCAGAAAACTTCCCAAATTTCATTAAAAAAGAAAACATGAATGTACACAGCCAAGAAACTAAACAAAGTAGATTTTCCAAGTAGGAAAAACTCAAAAAGATCCAGACCTTAGACACATCATATCAAACTGTCAAGAGACAAAGAAAAAGAGATCATCTTGAAAGCAGCAAGAAAGAAGTGACTCATTAGATACAAGGGTTACTCAACAAGGTTAACAGCTGATTTCTCATCAGAAACCATGGGTGTCAGAAGGCAGTAAGATGACTCATTAAAAATGCTGAAAGAAAAAGACTGTCAACTAAGAATTCTATATCCAGCAAGAGTTTTCTTGAAAAATAAGGGAGAAACCAAGACATTCCCAGATAAACAAAAACTAATGGAATTTATTGCTGGCAGCCCTGACCTATAAGAAACACTAAAGGGAGATTCTCAGGCTTGAGAGAAAGAACCCTAGATAGTAACTTGAATCCACAACTGATAAAACTTCATTACATAGGTAAATATAAAAGACAATATAAGTGTGGTTTTTTTCTTTATAACTCCTTGTTTTAATCACCTCTTCTTCACCCCATCAATGAAGAATGGAGTCCCCAGTGTCATGACACCTGACAGTAGGTAGATGAGACTGACAGTTTATTAATCACATATACTCACAGTCCAGGGGAAGAGGACACCGCCTGCCATGCAGGGACACAAGGGGATTGCACTTGAGAACAGAGTGAACAAACAGGGTTGGTGGGAGACAGACCTTCTAGTATCAAGGGGGGTGAGGTGACTCTTGGTTCCCACAAAGGATGTGATCCGCTTGTTTGAATAATTCCATGGGCCAACAGGGAACTGAGGCCTGCCACTCAAGGATAAGCAAGAACTGTGCCAGGTTCCCCATGATAAGAAGTTTGTTTTGTTTTGTTTTGTTTTGTTGGCTATGGGCCCTTATCCATGGGAGCAGAGTGGGGAGGTGAACTTGTGGTTGGTCTCTTTGAGGCTCTCCTGATTTTACCAGCTGTCTGGGCGGCACAGAATATTAATTTTAGGACTGACATCACATCTGACCCTTTGAATGTCTTCACTTTCAATCTTTGCTGTGATTGAGATTTTTAGGGAGTAGAAGGGCCTCCCTAGGAAGTGAAGTAAATACTTGACCAAGAAGAAGAGGGCCATGTGGTGAGATGATGGTCAAAAACCATGAACTTTAGAGATGTCCCCCTTTATGTCCCAAAAAGGCATTTGAGGGACCCATGTGGCATTGGTGCAAAGAGTGCGTGTCCCCAGAGGCCATGAATTTAGGCTAATCAATGCCTATGGCAATAGTGACACCCAGTGGGGGGGCTCCATTTGCCACTTTGTAACTTAAATCAAAGTTATCTGAGGAGCCCATTATGCCTTTCAATTAAACCAACTTCCTGAGTCCTATAGGGGAAATTCCACTGAATGCCTTCTTTAAGAGCCAGCATTGTATATTCTGAGAAGTGAAATGAGTGCCCTTGTCACTAATGGTAATGTGACTCCAAAGGTGATAAGGAACATCCTGGTAAAGCCTTGTATTGCGTGTGGCCTTAGCATATGTAGAGACATGTGGGCTTCGTTTATATTTTGAATATATGTGAGGGAAGAGATTCCCAGAGTTCTTTACTCCAAAAGGGGCAACTCTGAGGCAGTGGCCCAAGGGATGTAAAAATGTGCAAATGAGGGGCGCCTGGGTGGTTCGGTCGGTTAAGCTTCTGCCTTCAACTCAGGTCATGATTCCAGGGTCCCGGGACCAAGCTCCACATCAGGCTGCCTGCTCAGTGGGGAGTCTGCTTCTTCCTCTGCCCTCCCCCCACCCCGCCCCCTGCTCGTGCTCTTGCTCTCTCTCAAATAAATGAATAAAATATTTTTTAAAATGTGTAAATGATACTATTTGTTGGCTAGGCATCCAATGTTAAAATGACTACCTGAAGTATGGCCAGTTGTGCTGACTCTTGGGTGCCATCCCTTTCAGGGGATCTCTGGTTAAGGGATGAAAACATTCTACTGAACTCCATCATGTATGATGGTGCAATGCCATCCATAAAATATATGAGCTCCCATTATTGGTCACTCAGTTGATCCTAAAAGGGTCCCTAGGTAGCCAAGGGTCTGGGAGAGATTTGACCTCCTCTAGGATCATGGCATCTGGCAAGTGACTGAGGATAGAGAAGGCCAGCCTCCTGTAGGTGGGATCTACTGGAGGGCTCAGGTTTGGCTCCATCCAGTAGCAAGGAGGTCTCAGTAGCTGTGATGTGCTTGTGGAGTGTGGCTTCCATGACCCAAAGCATAATGGGCAGCTGGGTGTAGAAGGTCACAAGCTAAGGGACTGTGAGAGCCTTGATTTTCAGAAGATCTCTGTGGCCAGCAAATTGCTGCCCTAATAGTATAGTGCAGGGCTATGAAGGGCGATTTCTTATATTAGAAGCCTATGGACCACTTATGGTCATCATATTGTCTAGAGATTCCAGGAGGCATGAAAGGAGGCATGAAGGAGTGTTTGAGGACACTAATAGGAGTGCTTGTTGATTTCAATTTGGACAGATTCTGGAGCTTTTTGTTGGAGACCCATTCAAGGTGGGCCAATTTGCAAGTAACAACATTAATGAGATTAAGTAAAATTTGTAAATGAAGACTATGGTATCTTCAGAACTCCCCCCAAAAATCTTAGAAGATGTTGGACTTGTATTAACATTGTGGGTGCTGAAAGGATCAACAGGTATTTTCTTAACTGTCCGAGATGGAATAACCCTCAGTTCACTAAAGAATTTTCAGGAATGCAACAGAGATGGTGGGGCCTTGCACTATGTGTAGCAATGGTCTGTCCCCTTTTTCTGAGGGCCTTTATGAGTATTTGTATGTTGTTAGTAAATGTGTCAAATGAATCTCCTTGGAGGAGGATGTCATCAATGTAACGTCGTGTCTGTGTTTCTAGAGAAAGCTGGATGCAGTTAGGATCTTGTTGGCAAACACTGTGTGTAATGGCAAGGCTGCTGAGGTACCCCATGGATAGCCTGGTAAAGGTGGATTGTGTCCTTTCAGAGGTGAAGGCAAACAGCAGTTGAGAGGCTGTTGAAATAGACACTGAACAGAATATATTATTCAAATCTGTAATAGCAAAATATTTCCCAGTAGATGGAGTCAGTCATTCCAATAGTCAATTTTGGATATGGGAGTCTTAATGGATGGGGCCAGAGCATTGATGTGCAGTTACTTACTGTGAGGCACCATTCATTCTTTCCACGTTTAAGAACAGGCCAAACTGGGATGTTACATGAAGAAGCAGTGGGGATAATCACCCCTTCACTAATTAGGTCTTCTATAATAACTTTTCATCTTTCAGGGCCCTGTTTTAAGTTGCATTGTGCCATCTTAACTTTTTGAACTGGGGAATCCATGGCATCTCATTTAGCCAAGCCAGTTGATAAGGGCCAAAGACTTTATACAATTTTAACTTATTACTCAATTGGGTCAGAATGTCTGTGCCCACTAGAGGATATTTTAGGGTAATGGGTGCTATGATCATGGGAATTTAGGTAAAATAATAATTCTGATCATTAAGGTGAAGCATACCTCTTTGTCCTTTCTTTTATATTCAGTGACTCCCTGAAGATTATAGAGTGTACCTTGTTTAAATTTAATGGGTCCCCAGGTATAACTGTAATTTGAATTCCAGTATTGATCAAGTCCATGTAGGTTTGCCAATTGGTGCATTTCAGCAAATGTTGACATTAATTCAGAGCCTATGTTGTAGAGGTACAAAAGCCAATCAGTGCCCTTTTGTGTTTTTGCTATATAATTCTTTGAGTAAATTTTGGATTTCCAGTAGGGTCAAATTGTGTACCTTTGTTTCAGTTTAATTTTTTCCTTGCAGCCTGAGGAGTGAGCTCTTGGTTGCCAAAGGGGCATAAGCAACAGAATGGCAGAGCTGAAGAGCATTGGGTCCACTATTGCGCCCTGGCCCTGCTCTTTTCCCCACAAGGGCTTCCCTTTGTTCCTCTATTTTTCTCTCTGTAAAAAGTCCCTCATAAGAATTTAGACTCTTAGCCAAGTAAAGCCTCAACTTCTAGTTTCTGTTCCTGCCCAATCACCCGTGATGTCAACCTTCTTGGTGGTTATGGGGAAAGGTTCAGGGGCTCTGGGGCGTGCCTCACAGGACGCTGTCTCTTCTTCCAGGGAATGCCTGTCAATCTTCCCCGGGTTGAGGTCCACATCCAGTAAAATCATTTTGTCTGTGGCCTGAATGGGATCCATCAAGTCCTATGATCACAAGATTAGCCCTTTGGCGTGCTGGTGAGCTGGACAAAGCCCGGGGAACACTTGGGGGGTTATGCATTGGGAAAGCAATTGAGTACGAAATACTCCTTCCCATTTTTAAAAATCAGTACCTGGGCCATGGGTTACCAAGGATGTGCACCTCATTATCTTTGGGGGGCCAGGAGATCATACATGACAGTAGCAAGGAAAGTAGCAGCACATGAGAGAAGCAAAGATGCTACTCTTGTCTGAACAACAATGATGATTAGGCAACTGGGGTGCCATGCTTCATTGTCCCCAGGATGGTGGTCTCCTTCCTTTCCAGAAACCTCACCAAGAGGTGTCCCCAGGCCCATCCTGGCAGTGCACAATCACAAACAAGTTTTACATGGCTGCCCTAGCAGCCAGTGACAATAACCAAGCTAGACACAGTAACCAGAGAGCTACAGCCCCATCCTTGGTAGTTGGGACTCAAGTGCCAAAGGATTAGGATACTGCGTGTGCTGCCTTCACAGTCAGAGGCCTCAGAGACCACCTGCCAAACCCAGGCCAAACCCAATGGCATTAGCAACAATGCTTGTCATGAGGATTAGAGCATTTCGAGTGAGAAGAGATACCGACACCTGGCAAAGAGCATAGAGTGCCCCGCAAGCCAAAGTGCAAGTCCATCAGCAATTGGCAGCTCTGTCCCAGACAGCGTATGCCATATCATGGAAGCAGTTAATTAGCCATGAGCAGTTAATTAAAACTAACCAGGTGTCCTTGGTCATGGTTGGTCTACCCTCTTCATGATGCCAATTGTTTTGATCACCTCTTCCTCACCTCATTGATGAGGGAGGGATTCTTCCCTAGAATTATGGGGATGACTGAACACACAACACACAACACTGGCCACATGAGATTGACGGCAGCTTATTAGTCACATATACTTACAGCCTGAAGGAGGAGGGCACTGCATGTCACACAGAGCCACACGGGGTTTGCAAGTGTGATCAGAATGAACAACCAAGCATTGTGGGAAGCAGGTTTGGTAGTATCAAGAAGATGGGGTGACCCCTGGTTCCCATGGGAGGATATGATTGGCTTGTTGAAATAATTCTATAGGCTGACAGGGAACGAAAGCCCACTATTCAGGGATAAGTAGGCACCATGCCCGGTCTCCATGATAAGGAGGGTTGTTTGGCCAGAGGACCTTATCTGTGGAAGCAGAGTGGCGAGGGAAATTTGCAGTTAGGCCATTGGAGGTATTCCCAATTTTCCCAGATGTAAAAGCAACGTGTAATATTAATTTTAGACTGTGTACCATATTCCTTTTTTTCCCTTTCTGATTTAAAAGACAACTGCACAGAACAATCATGATAAACCTGTATTGATGGACATACAGTGTATAAAGATGTAACTGGTATGACAATCAGCACAAAGGAGGGAGGAGGGAATGGAGCTCTCTTGGAGCAAAGTTCTTGAATAATATTGGTATTAATTTTGACTCGATTTTTATAGGTTAATATGTTCATTGCAGTCCCTGGGGAGGCCACTAAGAAAATAACTGAAAATATAGTAAAAGAAACAATAAGGTAATCAAAAAGGTAGACCAGAAAATAATCCATTTAACACAAGATTAGGCAGTAATGGAAGGACTGACGAACACAAAAGACATGAAATAGAAAAAACAAATAGCAAAAGAGCAGACATGAATTTCACCTTTTTGATAATTACATTAAATCCAAATAGATTAAACACTACTATCAAAGGGCAGAGATTGCAAGAATGGATAAAAAAGCATGATCCAATTATGTGCTGTCTACAGGAGACGTGCTTCGGAGTCACAGACACAATTAAGTTCAGAGTAAAAGGCTGGAAAAGATGTATTGTGAAAACAGTGACCAAAAAAGAATTGGAGTGGGGATCCTAATATCAGGCAAAATAGACTTTAAGACAAAAGTTGTTAGATTCCTCTGTGAGGAAGAAGATTTTATAATAGTAATAATAAGGTCAACAATTCAAGGAGATACAGCAATTATAAATATATACACACCTAAAAACAGCCCGCCTCCATATACATGAATTGCAGGGAGAAATAGGCAATTCAATAATAATAGGTGGGACTATTACCGCCAACCTTATAGAAATTTTTTTTAAAGAAATGCTATAAACAATTGTATGCCAACAAATTAGATAACTAGATGAAATGGAGAAATTTATAGAAAGACGCAAGTTACCAAAGCTGACTTACGGAGAAATAGAAAGTCTGAGTGGTACTGTGCAAGTGAAGACATCAAACCAGTGGTCAAAATTCCCACCAAAACAAAGCCCAGGACCAGAAAACATCACTGGTGAATTCTACCAAAAGTTTAAAGAAGACTTAACATTTTCCTTCTGCTCAAGCCAGAAACCTAGAAATCTTCCTTGATTCTTCCCTTTCCATCACCCCTCCCCCAAGTCTCCCAAGCACTTAGCACAGCGCTTGGCACATAGTAGGCATGTAGTCATTTATTCAATGAATACTGAGCTCCTACCATATTCCAGGTACAGCTCTAGGCATTAGACTTACAACAGTGAACAAAACAAGTCCCTGACCTCATGGGACTTACATCCTAGAAAATGGATGAATGAGTCAATCTTTCAATACTTAAATCAGGCACCACTTCCCCCATCTCTCCTGCCTGGGTTAGAAACCCTTCTCAGTCCTTTCTCGGCATCCAGCTTACACCTTTACCACTACATTTAGTTTTCTGTGCCGAAATTATCTTTTTTTTTCTTTACAAATCTCTCTCCCTTACTTGATTGTGAACTCCTTGAGGGCAGGATCTGAATCTTTTTATTTCTAGCATCTGGCACATAGCAAGTATTCAACGATGGTTTATCGTGTGCTAGTCAAAGTGTCTTCTAACTTTGGATACCATGTCTGCCCCCTCCAGTCCAACTCCTCCTCTAGACATCCCCAAACACATATACAACTTAATGTGGCTAGGAACACTAGTCAGTTTTTTGTTTTTCCTGGATTCCAGATTCCTTTCATATATAGGGCCCCAGGGTGGTGCCTCAGGCAAAGCCTAGGAGGCTTGCTTTCTTTTTCTTTCTTTCTTTCCTTTCCTTTTCTTTCCTTTCCTTTTCTTTTCTTTCTTTCTTTCTTTCTTTCTTTCTTTCTTTCTTTCTTTCTTTCTTTCTTTCTTTCTTTCTTCTTTCTTTCCTTCCTTCCTTCTGGGGAAATCCTTGTTTTATTCTTTGGCCTCCCCCTTTTTTCTTTGAGATAACTGTTTCTCTGTCCCTCTCTCCTTCAATCACCAGCACAGTGGGAATTTCCACTGCCCACCCTGCACATTGTCCCACCGGGGAAATCCTTCTCCAGGGCCAGGAGAAGTAGGAGGCAGGATGACAGCTGTACCCACCTCCAGCGAGGGCGGCTTCCCCCGACCCCATACACGGTGGCAGGGAGGTGGCGCTGACAGTGACTGTGTTTTTCCCACTACTTCTCCCTCGACCTCTTCCATTTCTCGCTCCTCCATCAAGGCTGGGAGTCCTGAAGTACTCTCAACTACCCATGGACAAGAGACCGCTCAACCCTTTCTTTGAGCTTAGAGAGGGTTTTGGGAGATGCTACCCATTTTAATCCTCTTGGTCCTGAAAGGCTACCCTTTCCAATGTAAACTGGGGCCTTAATAATTCCAGACACTGCCCTCATCCTGGGTCCGATCCCCATGGTGATTCCAGAGTACACTCTGGAAGGGTTGTGTGGACATTATTCAAACTAGGGAACAAAGATCAGCAAGAAATTGTGCCTAGCTCATTCAGCCTATGTCTACTACTGGGGAAACACCTCACACCACAGATCCTGTTGAGGGAGGTCCAGCAGAGTCAGCTTGGATGTAAAGCACACCGTGTCATTTGAATGGTGGGACATGGCAGTCACCTGGGTCCCTGCTGCATTTCCCACCTGTTAGAGAATGTAATACTGACGACAGAATTTCTGGGAGTGAGTATAATAACCTCTGTGCTTCTGATGGAAAAGTAAGCCAAGAAGGGTTAATTAGACCAGGGGACTCCAGCCATTTTGTGAGGAGAGGCCATTTTTCATTCCACTGAAGCCTTGAGGACACCTCTGGGGAGGGGGGGGGGAGGAGGGAGGGATGCCTGTGCGTATGTGCGAGCGTGTTGGAGAGGCTGTCAGGGAAGGCCTTGAAGTTGGGGTGGGGGGTAGCTCGACGAATGATGGATCTGAGGGGCTTGGGGAATGGGTAATAATGATAGGAGGGAGTTAAAGGAGCAGACAGGAAAGAGCCTGGGGGTGAGAGGGAGGCTGACAGCAAAGGTCCTCGGAGTGGGCAGGAACTGACAATCTGACAGTGATGACCCTACACGGGAGCCAGAGAGGGGCTGCTGGTGTTCGCTGCATTTCCTTACTAGTTGATCCAGTGTCCTAGTTGGGGCCCCCTGGGCTGGACTAATAATGTACGTGCCCCACTACAATGCCAACACATCCAACAAGCCACCATTAGAACAGGATCACTTTCCTCCAGGCAGCTGCTTGCTGCAATCATTCTGCTGATTAAATTTCATTCTGGAAAGTACTGCACAGACATTAATCAGGTGTCACAGCCACTCCATCCTATAGAGCCAAAGCCTCTCTGACCTTTAAAAAATACACCAAACAGTTGCTAGAACACATCTCCCTAGGGAGGACAGGTCCTCGGGCCAGCTCTCAGAAACCCACGTTGTCCTCGCCCCCCTTCCAACCCATCTCCCTCTTCCCTGGAGACAGAAGAGGGTAACGGAGACCTTTCTGACATTTTTGCCTGGGGGACTCTGGTCAGTCTTCTGTCTTGGCGGTGCCAGCAACCCCCTGCATATGTGGATTTGAAGTCGGGAAGGGTTTCCCCGTCTCAAAATAGCTTCCCCACTGGCCGGCTCGGCGGAGTGACATTTTCACTGTGATAAGCACTCCTCCCAGTTAAGGCACTGTAGTCTCCAGAAATCCCCTGTTTAAACAAAAACAAAATAAAACTGGCTTAGCTGGAGGAAGGATGCATAAATAATAATGGCACCTTATACAATCACGGAGCACTGTTCCTTGCTTTCAGAGGGCTTTGCCATATGCTATCTCCTATCATCGCATATCGACCCTGTGAAGAAGATACTCGCATTAGCCCCATTTTGCAGACGTCAAAATGGAGGCTCTGAGGGATCGATGTGGTCCAAGGCCGAGGGCTAGGAAACAGTCTCCTGATGCCGAGCCTTCGGCACCGTCTGTCACGCTAACACAAACGAATCCTGGCAACTGAGAATTCTAAAAAGAGATGGGCTTTGATGGGGGTACAGGCAATGACTGAGATCACCCCCAAATAGGGCGGCAAAGAAAAAGCCTTTCGCAAAGCCAGAAGGCATGGCGGAGGCCATGAGCACCTGGGTAAGAGGAGAGAGACGGGGGGCAGGGGGTAAGAGGGGCGGCAAGCAGCCTGATCTCCTTCGATGTGGAGGTTGGTATTTGTGCTCCCCTATTTCTTTCCCTCAAGCCGGTCGGTAGGCAAATAAGGTGCCTCACTCTCTAGCTGGGCCTTCCTGCCAGAAGTGGTGGAGAGAGGCTGGAAGTAAATGGAGGAAGGAAGGTCCCATATTTTGGTCCCTGGGTTGGGTGGCCCTGGGTGACGGTGCGGGGTACGGGCAGCCTCTGGCCGCCCGCTCTCTTCAGGCAGTGCCCATTCAAGTGCAGGGCTTTCGTATTAAGACAGAGCACTTATAACACTGGATCAGGAATGTAAGACAGTGCCCTGTCCTTAACGCAGAACGCCGTTTAAAATGCAGAGGGTAGCAGACTGCACCTTAATTGGAAAGGATGCCTTGGACCATTCGGGACGCTACAGAACATTTGGCGTAGCCATTAAAAACTGTTCTCCAGAGCCCAGGAAACTAATTGCAAATGGTTAGGTGATGCACAGCTGATGGAAAGAAGATTTCCCCTTAAATGGATGCCATGGTCTATGTACAGGGATGTCTACTGCAGTACTGCTTGTAACTATGAAAAACTGGAACTAAATCAAATGTCCAACCACGGGGGGTTGGTTAAATAAATCTGAGACGTTCACACGATGGAATGTTAGGCAGCTGCTGGGGGAAAAAAAATGAGGTAAATCTATATATACTGACGTGGAAATCTGCCCATGAAGTAGAATTGGGTTTTTTTTTAAAAAGTAAGTTGCAGAAGTAAGAGTTATGGTTTGGCTCCATCTTTGTTCACTACTTATGTGTGTAAATGTGTGTGTGTGTGTGTACTTGCATGTGCATAGGAAAAATGGAAAAGTCTGGGGAAGGACACACCAGACTTTGAATAGAAGTTGCCTCCTAAAAGTGAGATCGGGAAGGGAAAGACTTTCCCTTTGTAGTTCATACTCTTCTGTGTTGTTTGACATGCAGGTGCCTATTTCATGTCTGCAACTGTCGGCTGTTTGCTAAAGGAGAGCAGGCTTTCCTGGACAACCCCTCCTCGTTATACAGACTCTGGGCTCCCAGGCAGAGCTGAGAGGCAGGTCTGGAGTGAGGTGCATTTCATCTTCCACAGAACCTCTTACAGCTCCAACTGAACTGCAAAGCTGTGTTTCTTCTGAACAGTCGGACGCTAAAATGCAACCTTACCAAAGGAGTCCTCGCTAATAAACAAAGCTGCTCATTTTCTCCCTCTCTCTGTTCTGTCTTTCCTTCAAATTCCACCCACCCACCCCAAGCCCGGGCAGAGTTCCTTTTATCTCCCCAGACAGGTCAGTCTCTCAGAAAAGCGGTTCCTTTCAGGCAATCCACAGAGTAGACAGCCCCCTACCGGCGTAATTTCAGGGGCATAGAAAGAGGGGGACCAGAAAGAGTACTTGCCCACCTGCCGCACCAACAAGCTTTAAGAATCACCCAATGAGAGAGAAGTACAAATTTCCTTGAAAAAGGTGACACACTGCCTGAAACTTGCACTCAGGCAAGGATGACTGAAAGCAGAGCCGAGTGTGTGTGTGTGTGTGTGTGTACGTGTGTGTGTGTCTGTGTGCGAGAGACAGAGAGAGACAGAGAGAGAGGGAACCAAAGCAGATGGGTCCTGAACAACCCCAAGCCCATATCGGAGGGAGGACAGAGTGCAATTTACAAAACATTCACAGGTTTATTTAAGTCGTTTGTAAACTAGAATTCGGAGGGCTTGGGGGGCTCATTTTAATAATATATGCTCACTGAACATATTTGGACGACACAGAAAAGTATGAAAAAGAAGGTAGCCCTCTGCAATTCCACTCCCCAGAGTTAACTAAATAGCTTTATGGTTTTCCTTCTGGTCATTTTTTTCTGCATATATATGCAATTTTAACAAAATTGAGATCAAACTGTACAGCCTACTTTTTCACTCATTACTATGGATATTTCTATGTCCTTAATATTTGAAAACACCATTTTAATAGCTATATAACATATGCACCATATGGCTGTGTTATCATCTAGTTAATCATATCCCTAATTTGGGGTATTTCAGGGTTTTTTCCAAATTTTTTTCCTTATTATAAAGAACATTACCATGGACATCCTTGCACATAAATCTTAGTCCAGATTTCTCTCTCCTTAGTACAGATTCCCAGAAGTGGAATTACTGGGTCACAGAGTGTAAACATTTTTAAAGGCTCTGCAGAGCAGTTTGAACTGGGAGCAGATCTATTGATTCCCAGAAACTACTGAACACAGAAATTCTCTCCACTTCAAACCTGAACCAAGCGGTTGGACGCACCCCCCCCCCCGCCCCTGCGCCTGTGACAATGCCACATCTAATTAGGTGTTTAATGAATGTTTTTTGATGGGGATACAGGGAAAGGATGTACTCAGCTCTGTAATTAATTAGAGGAAGGAAACAGGGCAGTTACAGCTTAACTGAAGGCTATTCAGCCGTCCCCACTAACTGCCATTTCTGACAGGTAAACCAGAACGTCCAAATTATGAGACCCACCGAATGATCTTCCAGCCCAGTCTTGTGACCTTAAGGCCACTCACTCTCATCTCCTGCTCTTTCCCCCCTCATTAAAAAGTAGTATGTGTGATGAATTTTCCTGTATGGATTTTCCTTCAATAAATAGTTTACTGTATAAAATACGTTAATGATGTTTACCCACTGACCCGTCTCCCTCTAACCTTAGCATTTGGTGACTATTAACCTCTGTTAAATTTATTCTAAAATTCACAAAAGCATTACTTAGCCTTTTTGAATATGGAGATTTCCCTAGAGTATTCACTGATGCATGCATTATTGTTCTCTGTTGCTGGTTTATGCCTTCAAATTAGGAAAGTGTGAAATTCTGTGAAAAAAACAGACTTTGATCTTAAAAAGAAACCCTCCCTTTGGTAGTAAGAAACAGATGTTTTTCTGAACTTTCCTATCAAGAATTGACTGGAAGCATGTATACCTCTAGCATTTGGATGTTTTTGTTAATGTTTCCAAGCAATGTGCTTTGAAATCAGAACCATTTCTTTATATTCATCCTCACAGAATTCTCCTGATGCTCTTCATCACACATTAGTGATCAGATATGAGTTGTAATTTCCATTCCTCGTCCATGAGAGCTAAGTGGGTATCGTAACATAAGTTGGAGGGCGTTTTACTGTGCAAGAATGAACTACTATTGGGTTTGATTGACTGAAGATGGACTTTGATGTGGTGTATTTGAAAGCTATTAAATGCAACTTACAACACTTAACAAAAAATATTTTATCTTATTATTGAAAAAGTTTACTTTTAAAAAGGAGTATTCCATTCTCAAAACAAACAATCTGACAAAAGTACGCGTGGAGAAAAAAATCAGGAAAAATGCATTTCAACCCATAAACTGTTATCTCTGGGGAGTAGAATTGTGGGGGAGAGGGTAATTTGCTGCATCATGTACCTCTGCAGTTTGGAGAATTTTTACAGTGTCATGTTTTATTCCAGTAAGCAGAAAAAAAGCAATAGATTAAAAGTGCCATATATTCAACAGGTATTTAAGTCCCTACTACGGACCAGGCATGACTAAGTGATCATTACAGAAATTTTGAAAGCTACAGAAAAAGAGGTACTTTGGGTATGTACAACAGAGCACAATGATGAACGCAACAATGAAAACAACTAAGCAGTTGGAGGTTTCTAAGGTTCTTGTGGACCGTGACACTGTGTTTTCTCCTTACTGGGACTGCTCTCAGCTTCTGCCTCCTAGATCTGTGGTTTCCACCAGATGCCTCGTGCCTGGCTGAACTCCCATCCAGCTTCCTGGCTGGCCCCTCCCATCGCTGGCTGTAACCAGGTGTGTCTTAAGTGCTCAAACATCTCCTTTGCAAGGCAAAGCCAAGAGACTGGGAGGATCCACGCACGTGCTGGACATGCTGATGGTGGGAAGACTCTTTGCTACAAATACTTTGGAGGACAATTTGGCAATATGTATTAAAAGCCTTAAAAATATTCAGACTTGGGGACGCCTGGGTGGCTCAGTCGGTTGGGGGTCTGTCTTCAGCTCAGGTCATGATCTCAGGGTCCTGGCATCGAGTCTGATTCTCCCTCTGCCCCTCCCCCTCCCCCTGCTCGTGTTCTCGCTCAAATAAATAAATAATTTGTGTTACCAACA
This sequence comes from Leptonychotes weddellii, assembly GCF_054177405.1. Taxonomy (NCBI): domain Eukaryota; kingdom Metazoa; phylum Chordata; class Mammalia; order Carnivora; family Phocidae; genus Leptonychotes; species Leptonychotes weddellii. The sequence goes on from NC_138385.1 coordinate 25,185,659, forward strand.
TTTTCTTACTGGTATTGAAAAACACAGTGTTTGGTAACGATAGTGTTTTGTCACTAAGATAGGAAGAAAACAGTGACAAAGCAAAGACAAGCACCAGTGTTGTTCCCTGGTGCTGTGGTGCTTTTTCCCGGTACCCAAAGAAAATGAGCAGCTGGCAATGGGAAACAGTCAAGCTCCGAGGGTGAAATCACACCATCAAACATGGTTCTCCTCAGTGACGATTCAGCAGTTGGTGGCAAAGGCGCTGGGTACTAGGCATTGACCTAAGGTACAACTCCAGCCTCAGTTAGGAATGTTTGGACTCTTTGAGGTTCTCCATTATTCCGAAGCTCCCTTCTATCCTTAGTGGACTCAAGCCTAGGAGCTGAGAGGTGGGTGGTGATAACCAGGGTGGACAGAGAATGGCTGACCTGTATCCATGTATGTGTACGCGCGCTTTTGTGACTACTTGGTGGCCACCATTCCAAATATGCATGAATGCCTTTACGTGTAGGTATCCATGGGGACATGACTCCACCAGCCCACAGTTCTCAAATTTGGAATCAGGAAGGCGCTAGAGCAATTTGGTGAAATTGATCATCAAAATAAGGAGGTGACGGAGTGCTATGGTTATGCCCAGGGTGAATATGTTAGAGACAGAGCACCATCTGGCCTTTTTCTAGTGGTCCAAAGGCTTCTGGGGAGCGCTCTCATCATTGGTTTGGAGAAGATGGAGAGAAGCAGGCTGCAGCCCCATTGGCAAACGTTTCCTCGTGCTATAAAACAGTTTGCAACCTAGGGCAACATTGTATGCTTGATTAAGCTTGCAATGAACAGGATTTATTTTTAAGCCATTTTAATCATTTCTTCTTTATCAGAAGCTAGCCAAGCAGTTTTATAGTAGCCTTTGCTGGCATGAAAGACCTCTTCCTTCATCTAGGTGGCTTTCCTATTGGTAAATTTTACTATGAGCCTATTACTGTATAAAATCTATATGCGTTTTGACATAAAAAAAAAATCAGCATGGAGCCCATGAAAAAATTGCCTCTTGCTTTTTAATTGTCCAGCTCATTCGGAGTAAAAGAACTTTTTTTTTGGAGGAAAGGGGGTCTTTGTGCCAGGCTTGGTCGAAGTGTGGGTTGCTTTTTTTTTTTTTTTTTCTTTCTTTCCCAAGCTCCCATTCTAGTCCCTCCCCTTATCCCAGATCCTCTGTCCAAATAAGCGCACCATCTCTGGGGAGAGGACTGTTACTACTCCCTGAGCTGATGCAGCCGTCACTGCTCCTGGTCTCAAAGTCATTTTTAACTTGACTGAGAGCCTGCTGTGTTCCAAGTCCCATAAGGTACCCCAAGAGACAGGATGAAGGAAATATACAGTATGCAGTTCTTCCGAACAGCCAGCTCCACTCATACTTTTTAAAATAGCTTTTAATTTTCACGCAGGATTTGGGAATACAGATGTTGCATAAAGCAAGCCGCCTACCCTTAAGGGTACCTCACTCGTTTCTGGCTTTGATTATAAAGGTCACATTACAGAGGCCCTCTGTGTCAGTTAGTGGGCAATGTGCTAAAGTGGAAAGGCCTCTGTCCATTGAAACCAGCACAGTAACAAGTTTCTATTTGGCTTCATCAGGGATCTCTAGCTCTCTGGTTGCTAGAGGGGAGCCAAAATCTCTAAAGAATGGGGAAGGCTGTCTTTTCCAGCCTGGGCAAACCCTCGTTTCTTCAAGGCTACTTTCACAGAAACAAAATCAGTTAGCTAGGAAGTCCTCCTGAGAAATCAATGCTGGTTGCAGGAGCTCTTCACATTAAATATATGAGATATTTAGAGTGAAAGGGGTGGGGAGAGATAAGTAAACAGAACTGAAGACAAACACGGCAAAACTATCAGTACAGGACTGCTCTCTGCCTTTGTGGAGCTTACAGAGATTAACGCCTGAGCCAAGCACGCCTAAGACACACAGCCCTACACTGGTGGGCATCTTGTCTCTATCTAGGACATATAGCACAGATTTCGAAACCACATCTGTAGTGTAAGGCTGCTAATAATACCCTGACACGGCATTCAGCCGGGCCCCTGGGGTGCCCAAGTTCTTTACAAAGGGCTTCCTTTTTAACCTTCAGGAAGCGTCTTTTCTTCCTTTGGAAGATGGGAAAGGGCAAGGGCCCTTGGTTCCATTTCATGGATAAGGAAACAAAGCCTCGCAGTAGATTAGCCGGAGCTGGAAAGAACCAAGTTCTCTTCTACATCCCATCGACTCTCAGGAGAGTTTTATACTTGATTTCTTTTTTTTTTTTCTTCTTTTATTTTTTTTCCTGGAGGACACGCGAAGAGGGTTGGCCCAATCATCAGGGGAGGTGGTTGGAAGGAGACCGGGCAATGAGGACCTGAGGGCTCTCACTGGGACAGAATGGATGCCTTCAAAGAGGTAAATTCCGTGGGATGCGGGGGCCCACAGGGCTGAGTTGCCAGAGGGAACTGCCAGCCCACTGTTACCCTCTTCCTCCCCTTCCGCCTCATTCTGTTCTGCTACTGTTTTGAGGACTCAAAACCACCCTCTGGGCTGACCACGTAGTGATTCCAGCCCCATATCCTAATGGGGTCTGGAAGGATCGGTTGGGAGGGACTTTGCTGTCCTCCAAGATCAAGGACATTCCCCCTTCACCCTCAGTTTCCCTTGGCAACCCACAGTGGATTCTGGCGGCCATGGCTATTTCACTCTTTCCAAAGCCACCTGTGTTTTCATCCTGTTGCACCTCTTGGGGCTAATGAATGCCTTAGGTTTTCGATGTGCCATTCTTTTCGGCTGCCATAGCAGCAAGAGCCCTGACCTGGGAGTCCCACAGATCTAGGTTCAAATCCCACCTCTGCCACTGACTGGCTGGGTGGCTACAGGACATATTCATGCCTTGTCTGAGATTCAGTTTCTTCATCTGTAAAATGGGATTATGGATGCTTCCTCTTCCTGCCTTGCATGGCTGCTGTGAGGAGAAAATGAGATCCTTGACCTAAAAGCATCTTGACCAAAGCACAAACTGGGATGGTGCTGATGCAGAGTCGTATTTGCTTTAGCTGAATCTCCTTCTAGCTCTTAGGGGGGCTGTTGGTTCTAGAATCCTCGGATCTGGTGAATGAGGCTGTGTTCCCTCTCTCCATCTCTGCATGATTTTATACACTCTGGTCACATCCCTTCCCAGCCTTCATCTTTCTAGACTAAAGAGTCTGCGTTTGTTTAATCTATCTTCATATGGCAGCCCCCTCTACCCTCCCCCATCCCCTTGATTATAGAGTGGCCCTTCTCTGGATCATCTCCAGCTCCATTATGTCACTCTGGAAGCACTAAGACCAAACCTGCACAAATGTGTGTGTGTGTGTGTGTGTGTGTGTGTGTGCGCGCGCGCGCGCGCGCCCGCGCGCGTGTGTATTCATCAACTCTGAACCTCTGACTCTGCCCCCTCCCCAATTATAAATCCTAGAACAGGATGCTTGCCCAAGACCCTCTCTCCAAACTACAGAGAAGGCCGATTGGCCCCAGGCTGTAGCCTCCCCCTCTTTCTCTGCGCAGCCCTGGCCCCAAGGGGCTAAAACGGCTCCCTGTCTGGCTTGGGAGGCTGGGAGGTGGATAACTAGGATGGGGGGGCCGAGGGCGAGGGAGGGGGGGTCTTGCGCAAGCGCACGCCGCTGCTCGGACCGCCAATGCTGCTGCCTCCCCGAACAGAGGGAGGCAGAAGAGGAGGGAGGGAGAAGAGGGGAAGGGAAGGGAGGGGGGAGGCGGCCCTTGGACTGCAGCTCGCAACCAGAGGCAGTCTCTCTCAGCTCTCGGAGGGACGGGGAGCGGCAGCCGCGGAGTAGGATGCTCTGCGGGGCGCCCTGAGCCGGGGCCGCGTGAAGCAGCTTCGGGGGCCGGGGCCACAGGGCAGCTTTCACCATGCATCAGTCCCTGACTCAGCAGCGGTCCAGCGACATGTCCCTGCCCGATTCCATGGGTAAGTCCAGCCCGCCCTTCCTAGGGGCGGCGGCAGCTAGGGGTGAGTGCGCTGCCCTCTGGACTACGAGCGCCCCGGCCGCCCCGGGAGCCAGGGAGCGGGAAGCGGGGCTAGGCAGGGGGTCCGCGCGCCCCAGCGTCTGGGTCGCCGACCAGAGCTCCAGGGGAGCAGCCCGGCGGGGGCGGGGGCGACGCGCGGAGCTGGGAGCGCCAAGCTTGCGTCGGAGTATCCGTGCCCCGGAGTGCGGGTGTGTGCGTGTTTGTGTGCGTGTGCCGACAGACTTGCAGCCGGTGGTAAATTCCAGCTGTCTGGGGATCAAAACACTTGCCTGCAACCTGCGCCTCCGCTTTCCATTCGACGCTCCCTCTTTGCAAAGTCCCCGTCACTTCTAAGAGCTCAAGACTAACGACAATTAGGAGAAGCAGAGTCCTCGCCCCCTCCCAACTCTGTCGAAGGTGCCCAGAAATTCAGAGCTGCAGTGGTGGTGGGGGGGCGGACTTGCAACTCGCTGATGGGGGGTTTGCGGAACCCTGGGGGATGGGC